>NW_006921590.1:3332189-3343275 GCF_000298275.1 Orycteropus afer afer | reverse complement strand
CAGTTATGCCAAGAGATTTGGAAGACAGCTGCCTGGCCAACTGACTGGAAAAGATCCATATTTGTGCCCATTCCAAAGAAAGGTGATCCCACAGAATGTGGAAATTATCGAACAATATCAATAATATCAAACTCAAGTAAAATCTTGCTAAAGATAATTCAGAAATGGTTGCAGCAATATATTGACAGAGAACTTCCAGAAATGCAAGCTGGATTCAGAAGATGACATGCAATGAGGGATATCATTACTGATGTCAGATGGATCTTGGCTGAAAGCAAAGAATACCAGAAAGATGTTTTCTTGTGCTTCATTGACTACGCAAAAGCATTTGACTACATGGATCATAACAAATTATGGGTAACATTGAGAAGAACTGGAATTCCAAAATACTTGATTGTGCTCATCAGGCACCTGTACATAGACCAGGATGCTGTTGTTCAAATAGAAAAAAGGGATACTGCATGGTTTAAAATCAGGAAAGGTGTGTGTCAGGGTTGTATCCTTTCACCATACTTACTCAAGCTGTATACTGAACAAATAATCTGAGAAGCTGAACTATATTAAGAGGAATGCAGCATCAGGATTGGAGGAAGACTCATTGACAACCTGCTATATACAAATGACAGAACTTTGCTTGCTGAAAGTGAGGATGACTTGAAGCACTTACTGATGAAGATTAAAGACTATGGTCTGCAATATGGATTACACCTCAACATAAAGAAAACGAAAATCCTCACAACTGGGCCAATAAGCAGCATCATGATAAATGGAGAGAAGATTGAAGTTGTCAAAGACTTCATATTACTTGGTTCCACAATCAACACCCATGGAAGCAGCAGTCAAGACATCAGAGAATGTATTGCACTGTGCAAATCTGCTGCAGAAGACTTCTTTAAATTGCTGAAGAGCAAAGATGTCTCCTTTAAGACTAAAGTGCACCTAACCCAAACCATGGTATTTCCAGTCACCTCATATGCATGTGAGAGTTGGACAAAGAATAAGGAAGAACGAAGAAGAGTAGTAGATGATTTTGAGTTGTGGTGTTGGCAAAGGCTACTGAAAGTCCCATGGCCTGCCAAAAGAACGAAGAAATCTGTCCTGGACGAAGTGCAGCTGGAATGCTCCTTGGAAGTGAGAGTGGCCAGACTTTGTCTCACCTACTTTGGTCATGTTGTCAGAAGGGACCATTCCCCGGAGAAGGATATCATGCTTGGTAAAGTGTGGAGAGTCAACAAAAAGGGAGAATGCCTTCAAGGAGATGGATTGACACAATGGCTGCAACGATGGGCTCAGGTATAGCAAGAATTTTGAGGCTGACAAAGGTCCAGGCAGTGTTTTGTTCTTTTGTACATAGGGGTTGCTATTAATTGGAGCCAACTCAACAACACCTAACAACAACTAACAACATTTTAAAGTGTACAAAGTCAGACAAGTTTTTTTTTTTTCAAGAAATAATGCTAGTAATATCATAGAGTAAATCAGTGACCCTTGAAATATTTTACAGACCTGAGTTATGTATCAACAAAAAGAAGCAGCTCTGTATTATCTTAGAATTAATATCACTATAATGCCAGATTGTCATCATGTTTTTACTTTTCATGTACTTTTGTGGGTTATTCACATAATTTAGGATTAAAATGTAACAGCCTTTTAATTTCATTTCCAAAATCCTGGCTTCGTTTTAACCATGCCACCTGGGGGTGGGGGTGGGGCAACCAACTATTTACAGTACTCAATAATATTTAATGAGTTCTTGTTATATGAGAGTCTTCTAGACTTAGAAGTGAACAAAACAGGCAAGACATGTTAGTGAGATAAGATGTAAATAAGAAGAATATATACCGTATTATTTGTTGATGAGTTATAAGAAAAAATTAGGGGAAAACAATAGGTGCAGTGAAGGAGTAGGGTGCCAAGGGATGGGGAGGAAAGGTTAACACCACACCAAAACCAAACCAACTACCATTGAGTTGATTCCAACTCATAGCAACCATACAGGATAGAATAGAACTCTCCCATGGAGTTTCCAAGTTTGTAAATCTTTACAGGAGCAAACTGCTTCATCTTTCTCTTGCGGAGCAGCTGTTAGGTTCAAACTACTGACGTTCTGGTTAGCATCCGAATAATTTAACCACTGCATCACTAGAAACCTTTATAAGGCTACTCTTGTTGTTGTTGTTATTTGCCGTCGACCACCCCCTAATTAGGAAATTCTTTTCTACAGCTAACAAGACATCAATGGTTGGTTGATAATAATTCTTGTTTTGTTTGTATTTTTTTCCTTTCTTTTATTCCAAAAAATAATTAAGCCCCTTGTGCTCCAGTGCCACAGGGGAGGTTTTTGTTTTGGGGGTCAAAAGCAAGGGTTGCCTGTTTTTGTGTCCTGAGTTCTTTAAGGGTTGGGAGGGTTAGATGGATTGGAAAGGCCATTTTCTCTAGGAAGGACTGACAGGAGCAACAAGGCAGAGAGGAGATTCCCTAAGACTTGGAAGAAGGTGAAAATCTTGTCAGTTCCCTGGGCAAGTGGCTTCCTCAGAAAAGAATGGCATTATGTATCCAGGGTAGTTGAACCCATACCATCAAATGTTCCCCAGCCTCTGAAAAGATTCTTTTGTTTAGAAAGGAAGTTATTGGGTTGTCTGACTTGAAGGAACTTAAACAAAGATGCTATCCATCTAACCATGGTGGGCTAAATATTACCTATCTGTCCTTTTCAAACAAAATATATTTCTTCCCAATTTATATGACCTTAGGGAGAAGAAAGAGTGGACCCAAATGATTAAGATCAGATTTCTTACCATCCTGGTTGGATGAGGCCTGTCACATTTAATTTGATTTAGCAAAATTAAGGTAATGTGACATTACTTACACACTGAAGTTTGAGAAGTAAGATTTACCCTGCTACAACCCCAGGTTATAATATCTTGATTAATTCTTATGTGGAGAAGCTGTCTTAAATACAGAGCAACAGAAGACAAGAGTTTCTGTTGGATCTCAGATTTCTCTTCACTGGCTTTACTGGGTAGACAAACACGTAAGTATTCTTTTCCCTGAATTCTCCCCACTCCGTATTAGTATAGAGGTTGTTGTTGTTGTTGTTGTTACATGCCGTCAAGTCGGACCCAACTCATAGTGACCCCTCCTTGGGTTTCCGAGGCAGTATCACTACAGAAGTAGATTGCCCCATCTTCCTTCTGAGGAGTGGCTGGTGGGTTTGAACCACCAGCCTTCTGGTTATCAGTCAAGTGCCTTAGGCACTATGCTACCAGAGCTCCCTAGTATAGAGGCAGCACAAACTTTATTTAGAGTGTCAAAAGTTAATGAGAAGGAGCATCACAGTATCTCCTCAAACCTTGGAAATTGGAGAAATGATATTTACCCAATAACACCTGACTGAAACAAGATCAGATAGGACAGTGGTTTACCATTTTGCAATTTTGAACACAGCTACTCAGACACAGGGCACTATCTTTCCTAGCCATCTGTTCAGTCTTCAACCCCATCCTCACTCTAAACATTTCCATCTTTATTCATCTACCAAGGATACATTTTATACTCATAAGTTTGTACAAATTTTTAGATGAAATATTCTCCTCCTCCTTTTATGATGATGACTTCTTTTTTCTGCCATTCCAAATTTAATAAAATTGGTTGAGAAAACTCAGTTTGCCAAAGTAATGTAGACATAATAAAGGACATGATATTCTCTCTTGGAATCATAGGATTTACTGGAATTTGAAGATCAGGGTGCTTAGCCCTTCCTATAGTCTCATCTGAAATAACTGATTTTAATTCTTGATTTTATCAGCTTTTAATTCTTGGAAAGCCTACTTTAAAACTTGTCTTATTTTGCTTGGTTTTGGTGTTGGAAATATACTGATTTAAAAGGTCTATAATTATTAAATATTGCCAAGTTGTAATCAAAGACATAAATCTGTAAGATGCCAAAACTAAGAACAAAAAGAATTGTTTTTATATTGTAAAGTGAGGTACAAGTCTATGGATGCACATGCATGTGAAAGCTGGAAAATGAATAAAGAAAACCAAAGAAGAGTTGGTGCCTTTGAATTTTACTGCTGGTGAAGAATGCTGAAATGCCATGGACTGCCAGAAGAAAGAACAAATCTGACCTGGAGGAAGTACAGCCAGAATGCTGCTTGGAAGCAAGAATGGCCAGACTTCGTCTCATTTACTTTGGTTGTGTGGTCAGAAGGGAACATTTCCTGGAGAAAGATATTATGTTTGATAAAGAGATCAGTATAAAAGGGGAAGACTCTGAAGGAGATGGATTGACACAGTGGCTGCAATGATGGCTTCAAGCAGAGCGTGGATTGTGAGGATAGCACAGTGTTTTCTTTCATGTACGTAGAGTTGCTATGAGTTCGAGCCAACTAGATGGCACCTAACAACAATAATAACAAGGTAAGGGGTTCCCTGCAACATTCACAAAGTGCCCCACAAAAAAAAAAAAAAAAAAAAAGCTTCAAGCCCCGAAAACACTGATCCAAGATTGCCATGATACCAGTCCAATAAAAACAGTTTCTGCAATTTCTTTTCTGTTCCCCACCCCTAACTCTTTCAAACCAAATGTCCCAGATGGTGTCGGAAGAGAAGCACAAGAAGAAAATAAAGGAACTACTTGAAGGCTGAAGTAAGCCCCTAGCTTGTGGAGAACAAGAGCTTTAACTTGAAATAAAGTTTAGAATTTTGTCTCTTACATAGGAGTAGACATTTTAGTTTTTGAATTTTGAGAGACTGAAAATAAAAAAGTAGAGGGTCAGCAAAAAAGAGGGAGACCCTCAACGAGATGAATTGACACAGTGACTATAATAATGGCCTCAAACATAGCAGGGATTGTGAGGATGGCACAGGATCAGGAAGTGTTTTGTTCTGTTGTACATGGGTCACTGTGAGGTGGAAACAACTCAATGGCAGTGTGGTGTAGTAAATTACCTGGTGTGGCTTTTCTAGCCATAAGTCTTTGTAAACTCCGTGGTAGAATTTGCCATGAACAACTGAGTAGCTCATTAAAGTTACCCACCTGGGGTATTTCTGTTGAGTGAAGCACCAAGTAATTTTCTGGGAAGTTTGCTCTTTCTCAGGTGTATAGAATTCTGACCTACTTCCGTAGTGATACTGCCTCGGAAACCCAAGGAGGGGTCGCTATGAGTCGGGGCCGACTCGACAGCACATAACAGCAACAACAACAATAGAATTCTGATGTTGGAATTGGTTAGTCTGGCCTTTTAGAGGCAGAGAAAGTCTGACTGCTGGCTGAGAAAGGCATGCTGCTGAGAGAAACATGCTCCTGAGAGACATGTGCTGCTGAGAAAGAGATGCCGAGAGATGCACATTGCTGAGAGACATGTGCTGCTTGGAGAGGGACTGAGAGAGACTGTTGGCTGAGAGACGGTGGGATGAGAGAGATTGAGTGTTGTTCCTGAACTTGAATTGTAGCCTGGTGCTTCCCTAATAAACCCATAATCTGTGACTTCTGTGTGGCCACTGCAGCGAATTATGGAACTGAGGAGAGAGGTGGTGGGTGCTTTGGGAGGAACAGTTGGTGTCAGGGTCAGTGTCAGGATCAGTGAAAGGGCTGGAGGGAGGTGGCATGTCTGGCCTTGCAGGGATTGGCCTTGGGTGATTTTGTCTTCCTCTTGTGTGGTTATAGGAGATGGGAAGATGTGACCTCCTTGCCCCCTTGGCAGGCAGTTAACAACATAACAACAAAATGACTTGAATGGCCTTTAATTATCTGAGAGGTACTAGAAAAGTCATGTTGTTGTTGTTATGTGCCGTGGAGTCAAACCTGACTCATAGCGACCCCTCCTTGGGTTTCCGAGGCAGTATCACTACGGAAGTAGAATTGCCCAACCTTCCTTCCGAGGAGTGGCTGATGGGTTTGAACCGCCAGCCGTCTGGTTAGCAGGCAAGTGTCTTAGCCACTATGCTAAAGTCATAGGACCTACTATAGGTTTCTTGTAAGGATTAGGATCTAGATTCCAGATGAAAGAGTGGCCTTGAATAGTAATTACTTTCTTCTTGAACTTGGTTCCTATTTTTTATAATATCTGGCTTTAAACAATACTTTATTAAGTCTGAGCTCAATTATTATTTAATTTCAGGCTAATATTTACTTAAAATTTAAATGTTTTCATGTCTTCAAAAGAAAATATATGAAAAAATAAAACAAGCAAAAAAACAAATGGCAATTTTTGCTTTAATTTAGGCTTTATTCAGAACAATACTGCTTATTTTGCTTTCTTTCCAAAATTGTAAACTTTCAAGTTGAACATTTATATCTTTTGGTTTTGAACCACCTACCTTCTGGTTAGCAGTCAAATGCATTAGGCACCATGCTAGCAGAACTCCTTATTAAATATTATATTCTCTTAAAATGGAATTTACTTAAAATACTATCATTGTAATTTTTTCAAGCACAGTGTTCATTTATCCTTCATAAACTTTACCTTGTTGTTGTTGTTAGGTGCTTTCGAGTCAGCCCGACTCATAGTGACCCTATGTACAACAGAATGAAACACTGCCTGGTCCTGCATCAGCCTCATAATACTTGCTACACCTGAGCCCATCATTGCAGACACTGTGTCAATCCATCTCTTTGAGGGCATCCCCCTTTTCATTGACCCTTCACTTTACCAAGCATGACATCCTTCTCCAGGGAATGGTCCCTTCTTACATGACCAAAGTAGGTGAGGTGAAGTCTGGCCATTCTTGCTTCAAGGGAGCATTCTGGCTGCACTTCTTCCAGGGCAGATTTGTTAGCTCTTCTGGCAGTCCATGGTACTTTCATATTCTTCATCAACAGCACAACTCAAAAGCATCTACTACTCTTCTTTGGTCTTCCTTATTCATTGTCCAGCTTTCGCATGCATATGAGAATATTGAAAATACCATGGCTTGAGTTAGTGCTCCTTAGTCTTCAAAGAGACATCTTTGCGCTTCAGTATTCTTTAAAGAGGTCTTTGCAGCAGATTTTCCCAGTGCAATACATCATCTGATGTCTCAACTGCTGCTTCCTTTGGTGTTGATTCTGAAAGCAAGTAATATGAAATCTTTGACAACTTCAGTCTTTTCTCCATTTATTGTGTTGCTGCTTATAGGTTCAGTTGTGAAAGGATCACCTTTCTTTGGAATGGGTATAAATATGGATCTCTTCCAGTCAGTTGGCCACAGAGCTGTCTTCCACATTTCTTGTCATAGCTGAGTGAGTGGCTTCAGCGTGGCATCCATTTGTTGAAATATTTCAATGGGTATTCTGTCAATTCCTGGAGCCTTGTTTTTCACCAATTCCTTCAGTGCACCTTTGACTTGTTCCTTCAATACCACTGGTTCTTGATCATATACCACCTCCTGAAATGGATGAACACTGACCAATTCTTTTTGGTACAGTGACTTTGTATGCCTTCCATCTTCTTTTGACGTTTCCTGCATCATTCAATATTTTGCCCATAGAATCTTTCAGTATTGCAGCTCGAGGCTTGAAATGTTTTCTTCAGTTCTTTCAGCTCGAGAAATACTGAGCGTCTTCTTCCCTTTTGTTTTTCTAACTCCAGGTCTTTGCACGTTTCATTATAATAATTGATTGTGTCTTCTCAAGCTACTCTTTGGAAACTTCTTTACAGATCGAAAGAAGGAAGGGGCCATCCATTTCTCAAAGAATTGATCAGTGAAAACCTTCTGAATAGCAGTGAAGCTTTACCCTAGTAATTAGTATATAGAATGAATCTATTATGTTTGGTGAAATTCTTAGTCTTTGCTTCTTTCTTGTCAATGCAGAAGGCTTTTCTTGGAAAATTCCAGTTGAAAGTATATGATAATGTCTCAAAGAGCTTAGTTTATGAACATAATTGCAAAGAAACCTTCTTCTTCTTCTCTTTTTGGTAGCATCTGCAGACAAATTGAATTAAATGGGAATCACGTCAGCATGTCTTGAAAAATACAAGCATTCCCTCTACTGTAAGTTTTAATTAGAGAAGAAATTGGTTGTTCAGGTAGGAAATTTGAATTTTTAAATATATCTAGGAGTACTACTTTTACTTAATATTGTCCTGGGAAAATTGAATTAGCCAGAGAAAGAAACAAAATTACAAATACAGGAAAGGAGGAAGCAAAAGTATCTTTATTAGTAGGTGATTGCATACCTGGAAAACCCATCAAATTTAAATGCAAAAACATAAACAATGAGAAAACTCAGTTATTTGTTAGGTTACAAAATTATTATATAGAAATAACTATTTAAAAATCTTAAGGGATAACAGTTCCCATTTATAGTGGCAACAAATACATATAATATGAAGTTGGCAGTTCAGTGGTAGAATTCTTGCCTTGCAAGTGGGAGACCCAGGTTCAATTCTCAGCCAGTGCACTTCAGGCAGTCACCACCTATTTGTCAGTGGACACTTGCTTGTTGCTGTGATGCTATACAGGTTTCAGTGGAGCTTCCAGACAAATATGGACTGGGAAGAAAGGCTCAGTGATCTACTTCTGAAAATCTGCCAGTCAAAATCCTTTGGATCATAATGGTTCAATCTGCAGCAGTTTCTGGGGTCTTCAGGACCAGGCAACATTTAGTTCTGCTGGGCACGTTGTCATCATGAGTTGGAGGCATATTGGATGGCAGTTAACAACACCAACAACATCATGTATGATACTTGGGAGTAAGCTTAAGCAACGTGCAAAGACTATATGAATAAAACTTTAAAATGCTTTCAAGGGACAGAAAATAAAACTCAAATAAATAGAAAGCTCAATCTTCTTTTTAGTTTGAGAGATTTCATATGGGAAGTATGCGTGTCATATTTGAGCTCCTCTTTATAAAATAGAGCTAGGTTTTTATTGAGTTTCTTGGCTGTTTACTTATATTACCACTAGGTGGCACATACCTACTGGTAAGTTCTTAAAGACTCTGGGACATAGGTTTTAAACAAACCTTTTGAATACCCCCAATTCACTAAAGTTTATTTTAACTATATCAAGTTGGTTTTTTGGCATGAAATTTTCATGACTTCAACTGCTTAACAATACATCAGCTTTTAAAGGATTTTCTCCTTATCTGTATTTTCTTACTTAATGTTATTGTAACATTTGAGTTGCAGAAATGTCTTAAAGCTGCAAAGACTAGCTTAGGAATTCTTTAAATAAATTTAAGAGAAACCAAACCCACTGCCATCGAGTCAATTCCTACCATAGCGACTCTATAGACAGAGTAGAACTGCCCCATGGAGTTTCCTAGGCTATAAATCTTTATGAAACCAGACTGCCACATACTTCTTCAATGAAGTGACTGATGAGTTTAAACCTTCCACCTTTCAGTTAGCAGTCAAGCACTTAACCACTTGGCTGCCAGAGCTCCTCATTCTTAAAATATGTATTTTTTAAAAATACTAAATTTTTGAAAGTTTATTAAATTTTATCTCCCCTTTCCCTTTTTTTCCCTATAAAATAATGAGATTTATATATTTTGTGTATAAAAGTAGATTTTTGTCTGATAATATTGTTTCACTGCTTTTATATCAAATTAATCAGTGTAGGACCAAATGCCATGTAACAACCACTTTACTGCATGCTTAGTAGCTCTGGTGGCATAACGCCTAAGGCATTTGACTGCGGTTCAAACCCACTAGCCACTCCACGGAAGGAAGACTGGGCCATCTACTTCAGTAAAGATCTACCACCTTGGAAGCCCAAAGGGGGTCACTGTGAGTCAGAATTGACTCCATGGCAGTGAGATTTTTTTTTTTTTTTAAACTGAGTGCTTATGTAATGTACAATAAGTTGAGTTAAGAAAATATATACTGTAAAGAATACAAAGATTAAATAGATATTGCCTTGGTCTTCAGTGACCTTTAATTTTACAGGTGGAAACATGAGCACAAATAATTATAATACAGAAAGAATATGGTAAATGAGGAAATGAAAGTATTAAGTGAAATGAGAGCAGATGGTTGCTATTAATTTGGAGACTAAAGTGACATTTGAGGAGAACTTTAAATATATCATTTCACTCTCTGAATGGATTGAAAATAGGTGTTACGTAGATATACATTTCTGTACAAAGAGTGAGTTATCTTATACATAGGAGATAAAGATAAGATTTTTATAAACTAGTGCTAAATATGGATTAATAGGATAGAAATCTGCATCCTTTTTTATTGTGGTAAAATATATATAACAAACAATTACTATTTTAACCACTCATAAGTGTACAATTCAATGACAGAATTACATTTGCTATGTTGTGCAAACATCAGCACTATTTCCAAATTTTTTCTTCAGTTCAAAAGGAAACTCAGTACCTTTGAAGCTATAACTCACAATTCCCACTAATAAATTTTTGACCATTAATAAACTTCTGTGCCTTTGTTTATTCTAGATATTTTATATAAGTGGGGTTATACATGTTTGTCTTTTTGTGACTGACAAAATTAGCATGTTTTCAAGGAACTTCAGTTCTCTTTATGGCTAAAAAGTATTCTACATTATGGTTATACCACATTTTGTTTATCTACTCATCTGTTGATGGGCATTTGGGTTGTTTCCACTTTTTGGCTATTGCAAATAATTCTGCAATGAACATTGGTAAACAAGTGTGTGCTTGAATCTCTGCTTCCATGTCTCTTGGGTATATAACGAGGAGTGGAATTGCTGGATCATCCAGTAGGTGTAAATTTTTGAGAAACTGTCAAACTATTTTCCACAGCAGCTATATCATTATACATTCCCACTAGCAATGTTCAAGAGTTCCAATTTCTTCACATACTTTTACTTTTTTAAAAAAAATTTTTAAATTGTATTGTGCTTCTGGTGCAAATTTACAAGGCAAATTTGTTTTACATTCATGATTTTTTCACATTCTTGACACTTGTTAATTTCTGATAACCATGATAATAATAAAAGAATGAAGGAGAATCTTATTTATTTATTTATTTTTATTAATTTATTTGTTTTTATTTGGGTGAAGATTTACAGAGCAAACTCACTTTCCATACAGCAGTTCACATATACTTTGTCTCATGTCATTGACCACAGTTTACCACAATGCAACAGCTCCCCTCCCACTTCCTCC
>NW_006921590.1:3320505-3328658 GCF_000298275.1 Orycteropus afer afer | reverse complement strand
GTTTGTTCCCCAGCCACCGTGCACCGTCTTTCGTGCAGTCCCTGGCTAGTAGGGTGATTTTTGGGTTAATTCTTGGGTCCTACCACCACTCGGGAAACTCCAAGCTGTGTCGTCTGTGCCGTCAGGGTCGCTCAGTCCGCTGCCAGACCGCAGCTCCGTGTGTCTCCTTTTTTGGTATTTTCACGCAAATTCTTCTGCTAGTTGGGGTTTAGTCCACTTTGTATCCTTCCCTTCAAGGCTCAGGGGTCCAAGATTATCTTCTGTGTCTGCGTTAATTGGTTTCCCTTTTCTTTGTTGAAGAGCGTGTGTGCAGTCCTTGTCCCTAGTCCGCCATCTTCTCAAACTCAGGAGGATCTTATTATGGTTTGATTTACATTCCCTAATGAACAATGAAAACCTTATTATTCAAATTTACACACCAACCACCATAGCCAAAGATGAGGAAATTGAAGATTTTTATCAACTTCTGCAGTGTGAAATTGACTGGACATGCAATCAAGATGTGTTAATTACCACTGGTGACTGGAATGCAGTAGTTGGAAACAAAGAAGAATCACTGGTAGTTGGAAAATTTGGCCTTGGTGACAGAAATAACTCTGGAGATCACATGATAGAATTTTGCAACACCAAGGACTTATTCATTACAAATATCTGTTTTCAGCAACACAGACGGCAGCTATACACATGGACTTCACCAGATGGAGGACACAGGAATCAAATTGACTACATCTGTGGCAAGAGGCAATGGAAAAGCTCAATATCTTTAGTTATAACAAGGCCAAGAGCTGATTGTGGAACAGATGAGCAACTGCTCATATCCAATTTCAAGTTGAAGTTGAACACAATTCAAACAAGTCCATGAGAGCAAAAATATGACCTTGAGTGTATCCTTCCTGAATTTAGAGATCATCTAAGAAATAGATTTGATCCATTGAACACCAGTGACCAAAAACCAGAAGTATTGTGGGATGACATCAAGAACATAATCCATGAAGAAAGCAAAAGGCCATTAAAAATAAAAGAAAGGGATTCAAAATGGAGTCTTGTCAGTAATCACCACGTTATTTTCCTCTAATATCTTAGTGCTTGAAAAACTAGATAAAGCAGTTTGAATTTGGGATTTTGGTAATCTGAACAGCTCACTGAGTCAGAGTGCACCAAACTCAGAGGAGTAGAATTAGAGAGAAGAAAGGTACAGGGGAAAAAAAAGAAGATCTATCTTACAGAGCACTGACAGGCAGCCAAGAAAGGCCATCAGAGACTTCAGTGGGGAAATGACCAGCAGGCGAGAATGGCCATCCGAGACCTCCCTGGGTTAAGGCAGAAGACATCCCACACCAGCATACCAGTGACCACACCAACATACCAGCGATCTAGTATTACCGACATACCAAGGATCTACTTTCAACAACTGATTTTATCAGTAACTTGGGCCAGCTAGATGCAAATGGGCATGTCCAGTGCTGCTGAAACCCAAGCAGAGAGTCCACTGATGCTGCAAGAGGGTGGGCCTACTCCCCCCACAGCAGGTCACCGAATAGGCTTGGGTCAGCTTAGTGGCACCGAGAGGGCTGCACTTGACTTTATCAGTAATACAGGCACCACAGATTACTAGCAGGCATTCTCCCGACGCCAGCACCGCTGAAACCGAGGGAGTCTGGCATCGTGTGTGGGCAGACTCACAGGTGGATCGCCATCTGGGCAGGTTGGGCCAGTGCCACAGGTGGGTGGAGCCAGAGAGAGAAACCACTACAGTGGACCACGGAGCCAGAAGTTGTCTTGGGTCAGCTTTTTGGCACCAGGGGGCCTCGGAAGCAGGGTTTGTGTGTGTGTGTCTGAGCCTGGCGGAAAGTGGCAACCCCCTAACAACTGGAGTCTTTGCTGAAATTGAGCTGCGGGCCTGTAAATAACAGTACAACATCATCGGTAGCAGCCCGCTCAAAGCCCTAGAAACTGCTGCTAGCAACAGCGAGCTTTCCTTCTTCCGCTCCCACCTTCTTCGCCAATAACTTCACTCATCCAATAGAAGAAGCCACATTCAGCCACCATAAAACCTCCTGGTTCAAACTCTAAACCCTCTTTATGACAAACAGAAACCCATACCCACGTTCCACACAGTGATTCCACCATCACAAAGGATTCTGCAAAGCAACCCAGCATACCTGAATAAATAAATAAATAAATAAATAAATACACCAGCTTCACATTTTCAAAATATTAAATCATAAAACCAAGACAAAACAAATAATACATAAACGGCAGTTTCAGACAACCTCAAAATGTCTAGGAAATAACAGGCAACCTCAAATAAAACAAAACAAAAAGGACAAGGCATTAGAAGCAAAACCATAAACAAAGGTCTCATTATACATGGAGGAAGGGGAGGCAATAGAATTATCTGAGAAGGAATTTAGAACATATGTTTATGGAGTTTGACAAGAGCCTAAGGAAACTTCAAACAGAAACAAGGAGAACACAGACAGTTCCCTGGAAGAACTCAAGAAAATCATCCAAGAACAAAATAGTAAGATTAATGCACAATCAGAACTCATACAAAAACAGCAGTTAGAAATGCAGAAGATGAATACCAAAATGACAGAATTACACAACACAGTAGAAGCACAAAAGAGTAGGTTAGAACTGGCTGAAGAATGCATATCCCAACTAAAAGACAAATCCCTGGACACCAGCTTGTATGAATAAAAATCAGAACAAAGATTTAAGAGAAATGAAGAGACCTTAAGAATTATAAAGGACGACTTGAAAAGAAACCACATAAGAGTCACTGGAATTCCAGAACAAGAAGAGGTGAAAAAAAACACCAACAAAATTGTGGAAGACCTGCTAAGAGAAAATATCCCCCATATCTTGACAGGAGAAAACATATTTGTCCAAGAATATCATAGAACCCACACAAGACAGATCCCAAGAGGAAAACATCGAGGCATGTTGTTGTTGTTATTTGCCATCAAGTCGGCCCTGACTCATAGCGATCCCTCCTTGGGTTTCCGAGGCAGTATCACTATGGAAGTAGATTGCCCAACCTTCCAAGGAGTGACTGGTGGGTTTGAACCGCCAGCCTTCTGGCTAGCAGTCAAGTGCCTTAGGCACTACGCTACCAGAGCTCCCAACACCACGGCATATTATAATCAAACTCTCCAAAACCAAAGATAAAGAAAAAGAAAAAAATTTGAGAGTTGCCCAGGACAAAAGAAATATTACTTATAATAATCAAACAGTTACGCTGAGCTCCAATTACATAGCAGAAACCATACAGGCATGAAGGCAATGGGATGGCATATATAAAACATTGAAGGAAAAGAACTTCCAACCAAGAGTCCTATATCCAGCCACAGTATCCATCAAATATGAGGGAGAAATCAAGGCATTCTCAAACAGAAATTAAGGGATTTTGTAAAAACCAGGCCAGCCCTACAAGAAATGCTTAAGGAAGTTCTTCCAATAGAGAACCCACAACAGAGATCAACAAAATCAGGATATGCGGCATCAACACTAAAACCAAATCATAAATAGAAAGTCAAAATAAGACCATAAAACATTGTACTCTAAAAACCAAGGAAGTCAATCAGCACATAACAACAGCAACTAACCTATTGGAATAAAAGTTCTAGGTACAGACTTCCAAATGGAGAGGAAAACAGGACAATGTCTTCACAGTACGCACTGTTCTGAAAATGTAGAGACAAGAATATATTCCAAGGTAACCACAAAGAAAAGTAACAATCCCCCTAAGCAAATCCAGAAAGAAGGAAAACTTACGGGTTTAGTAAGCACAAAACCAACAATAAAGAAGAAAAGGGAGAAAGCATTAGCCAAGAAACCAAACTCAGCACAGAGAAGTATATGGACCAAGGAAACACCAACAACATGACCGAAAAAAAAAAAAAAAAACCACAATAGAATGAAAGCAATCAATTCATACCTATCACTAATTACACTCAATGTGAATGGACTAGATGCACCTATCAAGAGAAAGAGAGTGGCAGACTGGATAAGAAAAAAAGACTCATTGATATGCTTCCTACAAGAGACCCACCTTAGACACAAAGATAAAAACAAATTAAGAGTTAAGGGATGGAAAAAAATATACCAAGCCAATGGAAACCAAAAAAAAAGCAGAAGTGGAAATACTGATTTCTGACAAAGTAGACATTAAGGTGAAAAACATCATAAGAGATAAGGAGGGACATTATACGATGCTGAAAGGGTCAATTGACAAAGGAGATGTTACAATAATAAATGTTATGCACCCAGTGAAAGTGCTCCAAAATACGTGAAGCAAATATTAACTGAATTAAAAGGGATAATAGACAACTCTACAGTAGTAGTAGGAGACTTTAACACACCACTTTCAAAGAAGGACAGGTCAACTAGAAAAAAACAAAGGTACATAAGAACTCAACATTACAATCAACCAACTTGACCTCATAGACATATGCGGAGCATTTCACCCAACAAAAGCATAATTCACATTCTTCTCCAGTGCACATGGATCCTTCTCCAGAATAGACCATATGCTACAACATAAAAGAAGCCTCAATAAATTCAAAAGCATTGAAATACTGCAAAGCATCTTCTCGGACCACAATGCTACAAAATTAGAAATTAATAATGGAAAGAGCAAGGAAAAAGCATCAAACACACGGAAGCTGAACAACTCGCTGCTCAAAAACTACTGGGTAACAGAACAGATAAAAACTGAAATAAAAAAATTCCTAGAAACAAATGAGAATGAAGATACATCATACCAAAACCTATGGGACACAGCAAAAGCAGTACTCAGAGGATAGTTCATAGCAATAAATGCATACATCAAAAAAAGAGGAAAGAAACAAAATCAACACTCTTAACTCATCAACTCCAACAATGAGAAATAGAACAACAAAAGAATCCTACAATATCTAGAAACAAAATAATAAAAATCAGAGCAGAAATAAATGAAAGAGAAAACAAAAACAACATAGAGAAAATCAACAAAACAAAAAGCTGGTTCTTTGAAAAGATTAATAAAATCGATAAACCATTGGCAGACCTATCAAAAGAAAGAGAAGATCCAAATCACAAGAATTGTAAACAAAAATGGCATCATCACAACAGAACCAACTGAAATAAAGAAGATATGAAAAATTGTACTCCAGTAGATTTGAGAACCTAGAAGAGATGGACATGTTTCTAGAATCAGAAGACCTACCTAAACTATCCCATTCAGAGATAGAAAACTTGAACAGACCTATAACAAAAGAAGAAATTGAACAGGTCATAAAAAAGAACTTCCCACAAAGAAAAGGCCTGGCCCTGATGGCTTTACTGGAGAATTCTATCAAATATTCAGAGAAGAGTTCACACCTATGTTACTCAAGTTATTCCAGAACAGAAAAAAGATGGAATACTCCCAAACTGATTTTATGAAGCACGCATAACATTAATACCAAAACCAGGGAAAGACATCTCTAGAAAGGAGAACTACACCAGTATACCTCATGAACATAGATGCAAAAATCTTTAACAAAATCCTAGCCAACAGAATCCAACAATATATCAAAAAATGAACCTGGACCAAGTGGGATTCACACCAGGTTTATAAGGGTGATTCAACATCAGAAAAATCAATCAGTGTAATCTACCACATAAACAAAACAAAACAAAAGAACCACATGATTATATCAATCGATGCAGAAAAGACATTTGACAAAATCCAACATCCATTCCTGTTCAGAACTGTCAGCAAAATAGGGATAGAAGTGAAATTCCTCAACATAATAAAGGGTATATATTGCAAAGCCAATGGCCAACATCATTATTAATGGAGAAAGATGAACAGGAACCAGACAGGGATGCCTTCTATCACCACTTCTATTTAACATTGTATTGGAAGTCCTGGCCAGGGCAATAAGACAAGAGAAATAAAAGGCATACAAATTGGCAAAGAGAAACTAAATCTCATGTTTGCGGGTGATATGATCCTATACATAGAAAACCCAAGGGACTCAATAAAAAACTACTGGAATTAATAGAGAGGTTCAGGAAACTGGCAGGGTATAAGGTCAACATACAAAATTCATTTGAATTCCTCTACACCAGCAAGGAGTCCTCTGATAAAGAAATAAGGGAAACAATACCATTTACTGTAGCTACTAATAAGATAAAATATCTAGGAATAAACCTCACCAGAGACACAAAAGACCTCTACAGAGAAAACTATCAAACACTGCTACAAGAGACAACAGGGCACTATATAAATGGAAAAATCTATGTAGAAAATGTCAGTACTACCTAAAGCAATCTATACATTTAACACAATCCCTATCTAGATTTCAACAAAATTTTTTAAGGACATGGAAAAACTAATTACTAATTTCATATGGAAAGGAAAGAGACCTCGAATAAGCAGAGCACTTCTCAAGAAGAAAAACAAAGTGGGAGATCTCACACTCCCAGATCTTAAGAACTACTATGTAGCCACAGTAGTCAAAACAGCATGGTATTGGTACAATCATAGACAGAAAGACCAATGGAACAGAATTGAAGGTCCAGATATAGATCCATCCATCTATAAACAACTGATCTTTGACAAAGATTGTGTTATTTGTGGGTTATAATGGGTCCAAAACCCATTAAATGGGGAAGAGACAGCCTTTTTAACAAATGGTGCTGGCAGAACTCGATATCTACCTGTAGAAAAATGAAACAAGACCCATACCTTACCCCATACACAAAAACAAACTCAAGCTGGATCAAAGATTTAAATGAAAACCCAAAACTATACATTTCATCAAAGATAAAATAGGGGCAAATTTGGGAGCCCTAATTTACGACATAAATAGACTATGTAGCATAACCCAGAATGTGCAGGAGATAGAAGAGAAGCTAGATGACTGGGACCTTTTAAAAATTAAATTCTTATGTGCATCAAAAGACTGTCAAAAGGGTAGAAAGATAATCTACAGATTGGGAGAAAATATTTGCCTATGACATATTTGATAAAGTACTTATCTCCAAAATCTGTAGAACACTTCAACACCTCAACACCAAAAAGACAAATAACCCAATTCACAAATGGACAAATGACTTGAACAGACACTTTACCAAAGAAGATATACGGCAGCCAACAAACACATGAGAAATTGCTTGTGATCATTAATCACTTGTTGTTGTTGTTGTTGTTATGTGCCGTCGAGTCGGCCCCGACACATTAATCACTAGAGAGATGCAAATCAAAATAATGAGATATCATCTCACCCCAGCAATAAAAGCAAAGTTCAACAGGTCAGAAAATAACAGATGCCGGTGAGGTTGCGGAGAGATTGGAACTCTTGTGCACTGCTGGTGGGATTATAAAATGGTACAACCATTGTGGCAAACGGTATGGCGCTTCCTTAAAAAACTGAAAATAGAAGTACCATTTGACCCAGCAATTCCATTACTAGGAATATATCCTAAAGAAGTGAGAGATAATGCATGAACAGACATATGTACACCTATGTTCATCACAGCACAATTCACTGTAGCAAAAAGATGGAAACAACCTAAATGCCCATCAGCGGATGAGTGGATAACCAAATTATGCTATATGCACACAATGGAATACTATGCTACATTAAAGAACAATGAGGGATATGCGAATCATCTCACAATTGGCTGAATCTGGAGGACATTTTGCTGAGTGAAAGAAATCAATCACAGAAAGACAAGTACTGTATGAGCCCATTACTGTAAAAAGACAGAGAAGGGTTTGCTTGGGAAAGGTAACTCACTTAGTAGGTTACAAGGACGAGGAGGGAAGGGAAAGGACTAATTTTGGGCTCGTTGGGGCCTACATGTTGTTGTGGGTAGGGGAAGGGATATACGGGAAGGATCTGTCACCACCATGATAAATTAGGAAATGGGAGGACACCAAATCGTGCACATAAGAGATAGACGGCAGATGCAAATACCAACCAATGTGTCCACAATACTGCATTGCCATTAACACCAAACACCAGGCTGCAGATAAACACCTGAGATGATCAGATGGGGGTCAGTGAACAGAGATATACTCTAGACCAAGGATAGATTCAGCTGAGGCTAATCTTGCACAGACACCAGTGACACAAAATACCTGCAGTCCTTACAGAAACAATAGAAGACAGACA
>NW_006921590.1:3313446-3319440 GCF_000298275.1 Orycteropus afer afer | reverse complement strand
AAAAGAATTGGTCAATGATCATCCATTTCAGGAGGTGGCATATGATCAAGAACCAATGGTAATGAAGGAAGAAGTAGCAGCTGCACTGAAGGAATTGGTGAAGAACAAGAATTCAGGAATTGACAGAATACCCATTGAGATGTTTCAACAAATGGGTGCCCTGCTGGAGGCACTCACTCAACTATGCCAAGAGATTTGGAAGACAGCTACCTGGCCAATTGACTGGAAGAGATTCATATTTGTATCCATTCCAAAGAAAGGTGATCCCACAGACTGTGGAAATTATCGAACAATATTGTTAATATCGCATGCAAGTAAAATCTTGCTGAAGATAATTCAAAAACAGTTGCAGCAGTTTGACAGAGAGCTTCCAGAAATGCAAACTGTATTCAGAAGAGGACATGGAATGAGGGATCTCATTGATGATGTCAGATGGCTCTTGGCTCAAAGCAAAGAATACCAGAAAGAACTTTACTTGTATTTTATTTACTATGCAAAAGCATTTGATTGTATGGATCATAACAAATTGTGGATAACATTGAGAAGAATGGGAATTCCAGAACACTTAATTGTATTCATGAGCAACCTGTACCTTGACCAGGAGGCTGTCGTTTGAACAGAACAAGGGGACACTGCATGGTTCAAAATCAAGAAGAGAGTGTGTGCCAGAATTGTATCCTTTCACCATACTTAGTCAATCTATATGATGAGCAAATAATTCGAGAGGCTGAATTACATGAAGAAGAATGTGGCATCAGGATTGGAGGAAGAGGAAGAGTCATTAACAACCTGACAACACAACTTTGCTTGCTGAAAGTGAGGATGACTTGAAGCACTTACTGATGAAGATTGAAGAATACAGTCTGCAGTATGGATTACATCTCAATATAAAGAAAACAAAAATCCTCACAACTGTACCTATAAGCAGCATCATGATAAATGGAGAAAAGATTTGGGGTTGTCAAAGAATTCATGTTGCTTGGTTCTACAATTGATGCCAATGGAAAAAGCAGTCAGGACATCAGATGATGTATAGCACTGGGCAAGTTGGCTGCAAAGGACCTCTTTCAAGTGCTGAAGAGCAAAGATGTCTCCTTGAGGACTAAGGTGTGCCTGACACAAACCTTGGTATTTTCAGTCACCTTATATGCATGTGAGAGCTGGACAGTGAACAAGGAAGACCAAAGAAGAGTTGATGCTTTTGAGTTGTGGTGCTGGCGAAGAATGCTGAAAGTAAAATGGACTGCTAAAAGAACTGAAAAATCTGTCCTGGAGGAAGTGCAGCTGGAATGCTCCTTGAAAGCGAGAATGGCCAGAATTTGTCTCACCTACTTTGGACATGTTGTCAGAAGGGACCATTCCCTGGAGAAGGATATCATGCTTGGTAGGTTGGAAGGTCGACAAAAGAGGGGAAACCCCTCAATGAGATGTATTGACACAGTGGCTTTGGCTATGGGCTCAAGTCTAGCAAGGATTGGGTGGTGTTTTGTTCTGCTGTGCATAGGGTTGCTGTGAATCAGGCGACTCCACAGCACCTAACAACAACAACAATGAATAATGACTTCGAACGTCATTTCATGTGCTTGTTGGCCATCTATCTATCTTCTTTGGGGGATTGACAATTCAAGTCATTTGCTCATTTTTAAATTGGGTTGTCTTTTTATTATAGAGTAGTGGGAGTTCTTAATATATTTTGGATATTAAACCCACATCACATTTAGGGTTGCCAAATATTTTCTTCCATTCTATAACTAGTAACAGCAGTATTCTTTTTGATGTTAAAGTTTAAAAAAAAATCGTAGCCTGAATTTTATAAATTGTAACATATAAAAACATTATAAAAACCTTTTTTTTTGGCGAGTTCTAAAATAGCATTGGAAAAATCATTGGTCCCATCCCAGTATTTTAGTCATTTTTAACCCAGAGGTTCTTTGACTGTATTTCTCAGAATGTTTGTTATTGTTGTTAGGTGCCATCGAGTCATCTCTGACTCATAGCAACCATATGCACAGCAGATCGAAACACTGCCTGGCCTGTGCCAGCCTCACGATCCTTGCTATACCTGAGCCCATCATTACAGCCGCTGTGTCTAACCATCTTGTTGATGTTGATATTCAGCTCTCACACATATAAGAGGTGACTGAAAACACCATGGCTTGGGTTAGACGCACCCTAGTCTTCAAGGAGACATCTTTGCTCTTCATCACTTGGAAGAGTTCTTTTACAGCATATTTACCAAAGCATTACGTTGTCTGATGTCTTGACTGCTACTTCTATGGGTGTTGCTTGTGGAACCAAGTAGTATGAAATTTTTGTCAACTTCAATGTTTTCTCCATTTATCATGATGCTGCTTATTGGTCCAGTTGTGAGGATTTTCGTTTTCATTATGTTGAGGTGTAATCTATACTGCAGACTGTAGTCTTTAATGCTCATCAGTAAGTGGTTCAAGTCATCCTTACTTTCAGCAATCAAAGTTGTGCCATCTGCTTATTGCATTTTGTTGATGAGTCTTCCTCCAATCCTGATGCTACATTCTTCTTCATATAAGCCAGCTTCTTGGATTATTTGCTCAGCATGTAAATAGAATAAATATGGTGAAACCATACGACCTTGATGCAATCACTTCTTGATTTTGAACCATGAAGTATCCCCTTGTTTTATTTGAACAACAGCCTCCTTGTCTGTGTAAGGTCCTCCAAGTTTCCTCATGAGTATAATTAATTGTTCTGGAAGTCCCATTCTTCTCATTGTTATCCACAATTTGTTATGATCCACACAATCAAATGCTTTTGCATAGTCAATAAAACATAAGTAAACATCTTTCTAGTATTCTTTGCTTTCAGCTAAGATACATCTGACATCAGCAATGATATCTCTCATTCCACATCCTCTTCTGAATCCAGCTTGGTTTTCTGGAAGCTCTCTGTCAATATTCTGCTGCAACCATTTTTCAATTATCTTTAGTAAGATTTACTTGCATGTGATATTAATGATATTGTTTGATAATTTCCACATTCTGTGGGATCATCCTTCTTTGGAATGGGTACAAAATATGGATCTCTTCCAGTCAATTGGCCAGGTAGCTGTCTTCCAAATCTCTTGGCATAGTTGAGTGAGTGGAGTGAGGCATATGTTTGTTGAAACATCTCAATGGGTATTGCATCAATTCCTGAAGCCTTGTTCTTCACCAATTTCTTCAGTGCATCTTCTACTTCTTCCTTCAATACCATTGGTTCTTGATCATATGCCATCTACTGAAATGAATGAAGATCAACCAGTTCTTTTTGGTACAGTGACTGTGTATTCCTTCCATCATCTTTTAATGCTTCCTACATCATTCAATATTTTGCCCATGTTGTTGTGTGCCCTTGAGTTGGACCCGACTCATAGCGACCCCTCCTTGGGTTTCCGAGGCAGTATCACTACAGAAGTAGCTTGCTCAAACTTCCTTCTGAGGAGTGGCTGGTGGGTTTGAACCGCCTGCCTTCTGGTTAGCAGTCAAGTGCCTTAGGCATTATGCTATCATGCAATCTTTCAGTATTGCAACTCAAGGCCTAAATTTTTTCCTCAGTTCTTTTGGCTTGAGAAATGCTGAGCATGTTCTTCCCTTTCTGGTGTTCTAACTCCAGGTCTCAGATATTTAATTGTGTTTTATTGACTATGAAAAGGCATTTGATTCTCTGGATTATAACAAATTATGGATAACATTGAGAAGAATGGGAATTTCAGAACAATTAATTGTTCTCTTGAGGAACCTGTACATAGAGCAAGAGGCATTCATTCAAACAGGACAAGGAGATACTGGTTGGTTTAAAATCAGGAAAGGTGTACATTAGACTTGTATCTTGTCACCATACTTGTTCAATCTGTATGTTGAACAGATAATCAGAGAAGCCAGATTATGTGAAGAAGAACATGGCAACAGTATCAGAAGATGACTCATCAACAACCTGTGTGAGATACGCAGATGATGCAAAGTTGCGTGCTGAAAGTGAAGAAGACGTTATGCTCTTATTGATAAAGATCAAAGACTACAGCCTTCAGTATGGATTGCACCTCAACATTAAGAAACAAAAATTCTCACAACTGGACCAGTAAGCAACACCATGATAAATGGAGGAAAAATTGAAGGTGCCAAGGATTTCAGCCTACTTGGATCAACATGGAAGCATGAGTCAGAAAATCAAATGACATATTGCATTAGGCAAATCTGCAAAAAAAACAAAACAAAACAAAACAAAAACCTCTTTATTGTGTTAAAGAGCAAAGATGTCACTTTGAAGACTAAGGTGTGCCTGACCCAAGATACAGTCTTTTCAGTACCTCATATGCATGTGAGAGCTGGACAGTGAATAAGGAAGACTGCAGAAGAATTGATGCATTTGAATTGTGGTGTTGGTGAAGAATATTGAATGCACCATGGACTCCTTGAAGAATGAAAAAAAAATCTGTCTTGGAGGACCGAGAGCCAGAATCTTTTTTTAGAAGGAGAATGGCCAGACTTTGTCTCTCATATCTCATACTTTGGTCATGTTGTCAGAAGGGACCAGCCCTGGAGAAGGATATCATGCAGGGTAAAGTCCAGGGTCAGCTTTAAAAAGGGGAAGACCCTCGACGAGAAGGATTGACACAGTGGGTGCAACGATGAGTTCACACATATCAGTGATTGTGAAAATGGTGCAGGACCAGGCAGTGTTTCATTCAATTATGGATGGGGTCTCTATGAGTCAGAATTGACCCAATGGCACTAAACAAAACAAAAACAAAGTAAACATTTAGAAAAAGTGATGTATCCCAGTACAATATTTCTTACTGAGTATTTACCAGGAAACAATATGATTTATTACTTCATTTAATACTTATGAAACATTATAATGTATGAACTGTCATTATACATATTTTATAGATGAATAAACCAGGGCATAGAAGTTTAAGTAACTTGCATGTTGTTGTTGTTGTTGTTATGTGCCGTCGAGTCGGCCCCGACTCATAGCGACCCCTCCTTGGGTTTCCGAGGCAGTATCACTACGGAAGTAGGATTGCCCAACCTTCCTTCCGAGGAGTGGCTGGTGGGTTTGAACCGCCAGCCGTCTGGTTAGCAGGCAAGTGTCTTAGCCACTATCAATATCTGCCATAAGACAAAAACTAGATGGAAATGGAATTCATTTTCTTTCACAGTAAAAAACCTTACTTTTCAATATCTACCACTTTAACATCATTCCAATGTCACATAAAAGAGAATCACTGTTATTTTAATAAAATATATTAGTGATGACTACTTTTTACAAAGATGTCTTAACTTTTTGTAACTTTTTAAGTATGAACTGAATCTCCTTGTAATCAAGATTCAATTATCTGACTATATTGGCTATTAACATGCTATATCTAAAAAATAATGAAATAATCAGATACCAAAAATTTGAGTAATATATTATACAGTTCTCCAAATTAGATTTAGTTATAACTCAAGAGCTAAATGAAGTGCATTTAAAATCATATATTTAAAAATGAGTCTTATTCTTTTTGTGTATTTCTATAGCCAGGAAAATGTAAAAATAAAAAGAAATGGTATAAAAGTGCACTAAAAGAAGCGACCCTACTCTATGGATATTCTCATGAGCAAAGACTGGAAAAGTGCTCCCTATCAAAACAAGGTACATGAATTTTTTATTTTATCACTTCCAAATAAGGATTATTCATATGTATATTTTTGAGAATATGTTTACACATTAAAAATTTCTCCTTCTTTCTCTTTGTACAGAAACAGTGTATCTTTATCTACATAGGTCCTCTTGTATATTTGAAATAAAGCTTTATGTCAAAATTAGAAGTCATGAATTTCAAATATATTCCTGGGGTGAGATTTTCATGTGGCTATGCTGTATCAGGCAGCTCTGGTGGCGTAGTGCCTAAGGCATTTGACTGTTAACCAGACGGCTGACAGTTCAAACCCACCAGCCACTACTCAGAAAGAAGTTTGGGCAATCTACTTC
>NW_006921590.1:3286240-3294201 GCF_000298275.1 Orycteropus afer afer | reverse complement strand
CCATCCAAAAACTAAAAGCACATGAAGAAAAAACACACTATGTAATCACATAGGAACAGTAATCAAAAATAGAAAAAAGGGAAAAAGAAGAAGAAAAAAAACAAGAAAACCTGCAATATCTGGGGATAGGGCTCTAAGAGAAATAAAGTAGAGAAGGAGAATAATGAAGAAAAAAAAAATGAGAAAAAATGTAAAAAGAAAACAAGTACTGGGGCTAACCATGAGAAAAAAGGGGGGGAAGTACTTAAAATAATAAAAAAAAAAAATTCAAGCAGGAACAGGGAAAAGAAAAAATGCTGAAAACTAGGACCTGGGAGGGGAAGATTAAGAATAATAGTACAAAGGACAAAAGTATTAATAATGATAGTTGTTTTAAAACAGACAAATACAATCAAACTAATCACCAGAAAAAAGAAAGCAAAAAAAAATTTTAAAAAAATCGGTGGAGGACAGGGCAGGGCACCCAGGCTCCGTCTGAGCACACAGACTGTGATGGAGTTCACTGGGCCCAGAAGGTAGGTGGGAGTGGAGGATGGCCTCACCTCCGTTCACCAAGCAGGTATAGGGTATAAAAAAAGAAGAGGAATGTCGTTCCTTTTCAGTCTTGCAGGTCCGGAGTGTCCTTGGCGTTGCTGGAAAGCAGAACGTGTTCTTAAGCCCCAGGAATCTGCAAGCACTCTGTCTCTTTAAATATCCAAAATAGTCAAGCTGCTTTTAAACCTTCAAAATGGTGGCTTCCTCCGGACCGGCAAAAGTCCACAGCTCAGCCCGCCTTTCTCTTTACCTTCTCTGTTTATTCCCCAGCCACCATCACAGTCCTCTGTGCAGTCCCTGGCTAGCAGGGCTGATTTTTAAGTTAATTCTTAGGTCCTGCCACCACTCGGGAATCCCAAGCTGTCTTTGTTGTCAAGATCGCTGCCAGACTGCAGCTCCGTATATCTCCTTTTTTGGTATTTTCACGCAAATTCTTCTGCTAGTTGGGGTTTAGTCCACTTCTATATCTTCCCCTTCAAGGCTCAGGGGTCAAGGCTCAGATTATCTTCTGTGTCTGTGTTAATTGGTTCCCCTTTTCTTTGTTGAAGAGGGTCTGTGCAGTCTTTCTGCCTACTCCACCATCTTGCCAGAACTCTGAATATTTTTTCTAATCTGTAGGTTTTCTTTTGACTCTTTTGGAGAAGTCTTTTAAAGCACATGAAAATGTAATTTTTAGAAGGTCCCATTCATCTAGTTTCTTTTCTGCTATTTGTACATTTTGGGTTATGCTTGGTAGTCTATTTATGCCACATATTAGGGCCCCTAAATTTACCCCTAGTTTTTCTTTGTGGGACTTTATAGTTTTAGGGTTCACATTTAAGTCTTTGATCCATGTGGAGTTCATTTTTGTGTATGGTGTGAGGTACAGATCTTGTTTCATTTTTCTGCAAATTGATATCCAGTTTTGCCAGCACAATTTGTTACACAGGCAGTCTCTTTCCCTTTTAGTGGGTTTCGGCCCATTGTCAAAGTTCAGCTGATCATAGCTCGATGGGTCTATTTCTGAGGTCTCAATTCTATTCTATTGGTCTATGTGTCTGTCATTGTAGCAATACCAGGCAGTTTTGACTATTGTGGTTGTATAGTAGGTTTTAAGATCTGAGAGTGTGGGACCTCCTACTTTGTTCTTCAATAATGCTCTGCTTATCTGAGGTCTCTTTCCTTTCCATATAAAGTTAGTGATTGGTTTTTCCATATCCTTAAAGAATGTTGATGGGATGTGGATTGGAATTGGATTAAATGTATAAATTGCTTTGGGTAGAATTGACATTTTCACATTGTTCAATCTTCCTATCCACAAGCATGTTATATTCTTCCATTTATGTAGATCTCTTATGGTTTCTTGAAGAAGTCTTTTGTAGTTTTCTTTGTACAGGTCTTTTGTGTCCCTGGTAAGATTTATTCCCAAGTATTTGATATTTTTGGTTGTTGTTATATGCTATCTAGTCAGATCCAAGTCATAGTAACCACTAGAAATTGGGTTAATCACAAGAAATAAAAAAATGGGAAACAGGAATAAGGATGAGAGAAAAAGCTAAAAACTAGAACCTAGGAAGGGAAGAATAAAGAATAATAACAAAAAGAACAACAACTACAAAATAATAGTTATTTTAAAACAGACAAAAACAAACGTACTAAAAAAGAAAAAAGGAAAAAAAAAAATCTGGGCATGGTGTGGCAGGGCACCCAGGCTCCATCAGGGCACACAAACTGGGAAGGAATTCCTGCCTAGCCCAGAAGGTGGGTGGGAGTGAGGGATGGCTGTACCTCTCTTCACCAACTGGTGGGGTAGTATAAAGTAACAAAGGGAGTGTCACACCTTTCCAGTCGTTCGTGTCTGGAATGTCTTTGAGGTCCCCTTCAAGTGGAGCCTATTTTCAGAAATCTGAGAGAACGCTGTCACTTTAAATATCCCAAATGGTCAAACTGCTTGTACGCCCTCCATACAGCCAAAAGTCCACAGCTCAGTCCACCTCCCTCTTTGCTGCTTCCCCTTTAATTCACCAGCTACCAGTGCAGTCCACCATGCAGCTCCTGGCTAGCAAAGCCAATTTTTAGGTTAATTCTTAGGTACTAACACCATTTGGCAATAAATATCCAAGCTGGATAGCTGACAGACTGCAGTTCCCTATATCTTCTTTTTTGGTGTTTTCATGCAGGTTCTTGTACTCATTGGAGTTTATTCCACTTCTGTATCCTTCCCTTCAAAGCTCAGGGCCCTAGGATTATCTTCTGTATCTGTGTTAATTGGTTCCCCTTTTCTTTGTTGAAGAGGGCTTATGTAGTTTGCCTATTCCACTGTCTTACCAGAACCTTCCTGGCTGCACTTCTTCCAGGACACATTTGTTAGTTCTGTTATCCATAGTACTTTCATTATTCTTTGCCAATACCACAACTCAAAAGCATCAACTCTCCTTCAGTCTTCCTTATTTGTTGTCAAGTTTTCACATGCACATGAACCAATTGAAAACACCATCATTTGGGTTGTTGTTGTTGTCGTTGTTATGTGCCGTCGAGTCGGCCCTGACTCATAGTGACCCCTCCTTGGGTTTCCGAGGCAGTATCAATACAGAAGTAGGATTGCCCAGTCTTCTTTCCAAGGAGTGGCTGGTGGGTTGGATTAGGTGCACCTTAATCTTCAAAGAGACATCTTTGCTCTTCAGCACTTTAAAGAGGTCTTTTGCAGCAGTTTGTCCAATGTATTGTGTCATCTAATTTCCTGACTCCTGCTTCCATGGGTGTTGATTGTGGAACCAAGTAATATGAAATCTTTGTCAACTTCAATGTTTTCTCCATTTATCGTGATGCTGCTTATTGGGCCAGTTGTGAGGATTTTTATTTTCAGTATGTTCAGATGTAATCCATACTGCAGACTGTAGTCTTTAATTTTCATCAGTAAATGCTTCATCTTTACTTTCAGCAGGCAAAGTTGTGTCATCTCCATATCTCAGGTTGTTAATTAGTCTTCCTCCAATCCTGATGCCATGTTCTTCTTCATATCGTCCAGCTTCTCAGATTACTTGTTCAGCGTACAGATTGAATAAGTATGGTGAAAGGATACAACCCTGAAGCACCCCCTTCCTGATTTTAAATCATCCAGGATCCCCTTGTTTTATTCAAACAACAGCCTCCTCGTCCATCTACAGGTTCTTCATGAGCACAATTTAGTGTTCTGGAATTCTATTCTTCTCAATGTTATCCATAATTTGTTATGATCCACACAGTCAAATGCTTTAGCGTAGTCAGTAAAACACAAGTAAGCATCCTTCTGGTATTCTTTGCTTTCAGCCAAGATCTGTCTGACATCTGCAATGATATACCTCATCCCACATCCATTTCTGAATCCAGCTTGCATTTCTGGAAGTTCCCTGTCAGTATACTGCTCCAATCATTTTTGAATTATCTTCAGCATGATTTTAGTTGTGTGTGATATTAATGATACTGATTGATAATTTCCACATTTTATGAGTTCACCTTTCTTTGGAATGTGTACAAATAGAGATCTCTTCCAGTCAGTTGGCCAGGTAGCTGTCTTCCAAATGTCTTGGCATAGACAAGTAAGTGCGTCCAGCATGGCATCCATTTGTTGAAACATCTCAGTGGACATTCTGTCAATTCCTGGAGCCTTTTTTTTTCACCAATTCCTTCAGTGCAGCTTCAACTTCTTCCTTCAATACTATCAGTTTGTAATCATACACTACCTCCTGAAAGGGATGAACATTGACCAGTTCTTTTTGGTATAGTGACTTTGTGTATTCCTTCCATCTTCTTTTGATGTGTCCTGCATAATTCAATACTTTCCCCATAGAATCTTTCAGTATTGCAACTCGAGGCTTGAATTTTTTATTTAGTTCTTTCAGGTTGAGAAATTCTGAGTGTGTTAGTCCCCTTGGTTTTCTAACTCCAGGTCTTTGAACATTTCTTTATAATAATTGACTTTGTCTTCTTGAGCTTCTCTTTGAAATCTTCTTTTTATCTCTTTTATCTTGTGATTTCTTCCATTTGCTTTAACCAAACCAAACTCACTGCCATTGAGTCATGTCTAACTCATAGCAACCCATCCTTGCATTTCCACAGTTGTGTCGCTACAGAAATAGATTGCCCAACCTTCCTTCCAAGGAGTGGCTGGTGGATTTGAACTGCCAGCCTTCTGGTTAGCACTCAAATGTGTTAGACACTATGCCACCAGAGCTCCCTCAATTTGCTTTAGCTATTCTCCATTCTAGAGCAAGTTTCAGAGTCTCTTCTATCACCCATGTTGGTCTTTTCTTCATTTCCTGTCTTTTTAATGACCTTTTGCTTTGTGCATGTATGCTTTTCTTGATGTCATCCTACAATTCATATGTTTTTTGGTCGTTGGTGTTCAATGTGTCAAAGCTATTTGTTAGGTGGTCTCTAAACTCAAGTAGAATGTCATGAAGGTCATATTTTATTTTAGGTCTCGTGGACTTGTTTGAATTTTCTTTAGCTGCAACTTGAACTTGCATATGAGCAGTTGATGGTCTGTTCCACCGTCAGCTCCAGGCTTTGGTTTGGCTGAAGATACTGAGCTTCTCCATCGCCTCTTTCCCAAGATGTAGTTGATCTCATTCCTGCGTATTCCATCTGTTGAAATCCATGTGTTTAGCCACTGTTTATGTTGTTGAAAGAAGGTATTTGTGATGAATAAATTATTGGTCTTGCAGAATTCTATCATATGATCTCCAGCATCACTTCTATTACAAAGGCCATATTTTCCAACTACTGGTTATTCTTCTTTGGTTTCAACTTTTGCATTACAATCACCAGTGATTATCATAACATCTTGATTGAATATTTGGTCAATTTCAGACATAAGAAGTTGATAAAAATCTTCAATTTCTTCCTCTTTGGCTTTGGTGTTGGTACATAATTTGAATAATAATAGTATTAACTCAGATGCCTTAGGGACTAAGCCACCAGGGCTGCTTGGTGTTCCTTGTAGGCAAATAGATATTTTTTATCACTGACAGCATTGTATTTCAGGATAGATCTTAAACATTCTTTGCAATAGCACTTAATGCACATTTTTTTTTAACTCTAAAAAGAATGATTATCACCTAGGAATAATAATGCCAATAAACTAATATGGTTTAAATTTTTTTCTGCTCAATGATCATAATAGTTTTGTAACTTAAAATGTCACTTCTTGCTTCATGACTTTAAATCTTAAAACAGATCACTATCTGGCTTTTGGTACTAACTGATTTTTAAAATAAGTGATTTTCTTTCTCATTTGGAAAAGTTTCATGTTGTATTTTTTTGAAAACTTACATGCATTTATTTGAAAAAAAAGTTTAAATGTTAGTTCAGATACAAAGGTTTGGGTTTTAAAGCAAATAAGTAGGTTTGAAAGAATGGAAAAAGAATGACAAACACATTACTTTAGTTTACTGTGAGTCCAAGAAAAAGGGCGTTTGTTACTACAAATATAATTTTATTTCTTTGCTGAAAATATAATATCTCTGTTTATTAGCCATAAAGGTTGAAGTAACTCTCTTGTCACAAATATAATCTGTGCTTTCCATGGACTATATAGTTATCTTGTTTAACCTCAATAAACTCTGAAATATTTAGATTTTTCTTTAACTATTAATACTTTGAAATTGTATAGTAATTTAATTTTTAATGTAATTTTACATCTGCTTCACATGAACAGTAGAGCTCCTCTCCCAATGTGTCATATATCTATATTTTGGGCATTGCTGTGTGGCCAGAGTATTTGTGTCTGGGTCCTTCGTCATTCTTGCTTGTCTAGTCCTTCTAGTGAGTGATTATCTCTGGCTTTACAACCACAGAGCATTTTCTTCCTGAAAGTCTGATGATTTTTCTATACAGACTAATTCAGCCTGATTCTTGAGAGCCCTGTACCTAAGAATTTTCATTTTGTCCTGATGGGGCAAAGTGTAGGATCATGAATAAACTTCCAGGAGTTTATCTTTTGTCATAACATGCTCATTCACTGCATACTCACTCTTTACTGTCTCCAGAATGGACAGTTTAATTCTTGTATCTGTTTAGCTTCCAGAATGGATTTTTTGAAAATAATATTTTATTGTGTTTTCGGTTAATGTTTACACAGCTAATTAAGTTCCTATTTGATGACTTCTACATAAAACGTTCAGTGACTTTAGTTACATTTTCACAATGTGTCAACATTCTCTTTAATTGTGTTCTGTTTGTTTCATTTCTGGTACTCTAGGTTCCCTGCCCCTCCCCCCATCTTCTTATCTTTGCTATATCGTAATTATTGATCTTTTGAGCTCATACAGAGTTTTTTGATGGAGCACTGTACTCACACATAATATCCTTTACTTTGTGTTCCAATCTGTTACTTTGCTAAAAGTTAAACTCAGGAGACACTTTCAGTTCAAGGTTTAAAGCATATCTTAGGGCAATAGTTTTATGGAGTCCTCTAGCCTCAACTGGTCCGGTAAGTTGGCGTTTTTTTAAGAATATGAGCTCTGTTCTGCATTCTTCTCCTGTTCTATCAGATCCCATCTGTTGTGGTAAAGGTCAATAGTGGTAGTCAGGCACCATCTTGTTCTTTTGATCTCCATGAGATGAATAGATGAGGCCATAGTTTATGTAGACTATTAGTCCTGTAGACTAGTTACTTCTCTGAGACTTTGGTTTCCTTCATCCAGAGTGGATTTGGGTACAGAATTAAGCCTACTATATTCTGTATATAAGAGATAATTAGCCATTTATTCATATGTTTCACAAAAGATTAATAGCTTAGTGGCAGAGCATTTATTTCATCCCAGCAACTTTGAGAGTTTTTTCACCCAATAGTTTATAGTAGAAATAATTATTACTAATACTTTGGCGTATGGTCTTCCTACACTACAGAAATAGGCACCTGTCCTATCTGATGCAACTGTTTCACTACTGAAATCTGCAGGGTCAGTAAATGACATATAAATATAGACTCAACAAATTTCAATTTTGTCCATATTATTTAGTTGCCTTGTACTTTGTTGTATTAACTATGACTCCAAATAAGTGATTGTTTTGCTAGGGCTAGAATGCTTTTTCATATATAGAAGCAGTCATTATATTGTCAGAAATAAATAGGGTATTATTTACATAGTCTCTTTATAATTTAGCCTTGTTGTGTTATTTGTAAGATCAATATTTTCTTGCATGCTGTAAATTTTACAGTGGATATCTTCTCTACATTTATAAGAAAATGCTCTTAGCTGTCAAATTTGAAGAACATATATTGCTCATTTTTTCCCCCCAGAGGCTATGAATGGACAATCTTTAAGAAAAATCATTTGAAGAATAGAAGCTGTTGAATTATATTAATATTTGTTTTCATCTCTAATATGGTTGTAAATAGGAACCCTGGTAGCATAGTGCCTAAGGCACTTGACTGCTCACCAGAAGGCTGGCGGTTCAAACCC
>NW_006921590.1:3285319-3286140 GCF_000298275.1 Orycteropus afer afer | reverse complement strand
GGTTGGGCAATCCTACTTCTGTAGTGATACTGCCTCGGAAACCCAAGGAGGGGTCGCTATGAGTCGGGGCCGACTCGACGGCAAACAACAACAATGGTTGTAAATAAGAAATCTTTTAATATCTATTATGGTACATGAGGCATAACCACCTCTACTCATTTAAAACATTTTCAGTTACTACCTGCAGGTCCTCCTTTGTATTTTAAGAATAAAATGACTTGGATACAGCTCAGAAGAGGAGTGAAGCAAGTCTTGTGAAGTCCTTTTTCATTATTCAAACTGTATTTCCTGTTTAACTGTTTTTCACTTTTTATGGGGAGGATTCCTGAATGTAGAGATCTAAAGGGAGGAAATTAAAAATTTTCTTACTATGGAAAATTCAGCTCTTAAAAGTACTTAATGTTGCTGAAGTTCAAAACAAAATCACTGTTGTTTTTAGGAAAACCACTACTGATTGTAATATTTATGAGTATTGCATCAAAATTTCTCTTTGGCATTTGAGAATCAGAGTGGTTATTGTTAATCCCCAAGACTTCTGTTGGATTGAGGGAAAGTTCTGCAACTTTTGAACATAATAAACTGCTTGAACAACAACAGTTTGGACATTTCTGTTAGCAGTTCATCTCTGTAGTGGAAATTTTACATAAGAATGAATTATATTTTGAAAAGAAACATTCTATTTTTGTTAATCATCTGTATATCACCAGGAAGCGTTAGATGTCATTTTAGAATTTCTTTTTTGTGCAGTTTTAAATCTATATAAAGATTGATATTTTGTGACTTTTAGTTTTATAAGACTTCAAAAAGAAAATTTACTTTAT
>NW_006921590.1:3284698-3285207 GCF_000298275.1 Orycteropus afer afer | reverse complement strand
ATATATAAAGTAAATTTTCTTTTTGAAGTCTTATAAAACTAAAAGTATATATATACAACTAAACTTATTCTATTTTATAATAACCACATGCTTTTAATGGGCCCTTTTTAAATGTAAGATAGATTATTGGATTTTAATGATCTTATTTTTTCCTGTATCTTGAAACATTTTGCAATTTTATCATTACTCATCATTTATTCCCAACTATGCTAAAAAGACTAAAATGATAATTTCAATGAAAGAATTGATGGAATCAATGATGATGTAATAATGAAATAAATCCCCACTAAAAGTGTTTCTCTTAGTATACCAAAGATTCAGATTACACATATACATCAATACACATAAACATACCCAAAATGTCTTTATTAACTAAAATGGAAGAGAATGTTTGTTAATTACCTGTTATTGGCCGGACATTGTTTTAGTTTTCAATAGATTATATTATTAGAGCAGGAGGAAGGGGATAAAAAGCCAGGAACCTGGACAGAAGAGCAGTCAGCCCCAGG
>NW_006921590.1:3275333-3282147 GCF_000298275.1 Orycteropus afer afer | reverse complement strand
TTGAACTGCCAGCCTTCTGGTTAGCAGTCAAGTGCCTTAGGCACTTCACTACCAGAGCTCCTCTGCGTCGGAAACCCAAGGAGGGGTTGTTGCTATGAGTTGGGATCGACTCCACGGCAGTGAGTTTGGTTTACTATACGTAAGATGTGATCCCTGCTTTGAGGACCATTCTAGTTTAGAAGAGTTCTTAAACATATGCAGAAGTAACCGTAAGTCCAAGGAGATAATTCCTATGTCCTAAGTTAGATGCTAACTACAAGTTGTCCTACCAAGCAATCAAACTTAAGGGTGAAGGATTGTCAAGTAAAAATACAAATTCCTGATATTATTTTAAGATTACTTCACTGTTCTCAACTCTAGGCAATAGAATTTATTAGCATTTCAGTCAAAGGCATTGAAAAAAATATTATTAGCACAATAGGAGAAAAGTAGAAAATTCTGATTGTACAACTTCGTATTTGAACAGTATAGGCACTATTTTCAAGCAGTCATATTTTATTATGTTACAGATAAACCCAAAGCAGATACCAAAGTTGCTGTGGTGGCCAAGAAAAGGGTAAGATTATGTTTTATTATATAAAGTATCTATACTTAAGATTCTATTTCATTAATAGTATTTTTTTACAGAAAATTAAAGTAATATTTGAAAGCAAAATGACATATACCATATATGTTTATTTGCCAATCCCTCCCTTCCCCTCTCCTCCTGAAGTATTTTTATAAGAGCTGCTATGCCAATTTTTTTTTTTTGTTTGCATGTTACTGTTAAAATAAATAAATAAATTAGTGCAGCATGTTTACAAGAATAGCTCCCAGGGCAAGGGAGTGGTTGCAAACAAGTTATTTTTGTAAAAATATGGTAATCAAGTTTTCCCTTCTAAATGGTCTTCTAAACTTTTGTTAGGTGAATATATGTTTCCTTTCTTAGATTCCCACTTGTTGTTGTTGTTGTTATGTGCCGTAGAGTCGGCCCCAACTCATAGCGACCCCTCCTTGGGTTTCCGAGGCAGTATCACTACGGAAGTAGGATTGCCCAACCTTCCTTCCTAGATTCCCACTAGAAAATAATATTTACAGATACTTACATGTGTAATAGATTTGTTAGAAATTAGAGACTTAGAACATTGTAAGTTAAGAAGTAAACAATTGCTTTTGTTTAAGTTACATTTTCTGTTGTTCTTAGTAGGCATTGAGTTATTTCCAACTCATAGTGATCCCATGTGTGCAGAGTAGAATGGCTCCATAGTGTTTTCAAAGTTGTGAGCTTTTGAAAGTAGATCCCAAGCCCTGTCATTCAAGGTGCCTGTGGATGGGTTCAAAGTACTAACCTTTCAACTAGTAGTTGTGCCACCCAGGCAGCTTATTTTTCCCATACGTACTATCATGTAAAAAATACTTTCTTTTATGCCATATTACTGTAGTGTGTGGAAAATATAAATAAATAAAATTCACAGCTTAATATGGACTTCAACTTAAACTTAAGTAGAGAGCAATGTCAGCCTTTTGAACTGATTTTGTGAGCCTAGCTTCTTTTTATGAAAACTTGCAAAATCAATAGCATTTTAAAAGAGTTTTTCAAATTTAACACATCATTCTGTATATTGCATGGAGAGAAATGTTGAAAACTATAACTACTACTGTCAAAACTGTAACTAGGATAGGATGAACCTTGACATTGTATTTAAGTGACAATGTTCTTTCAGGCTGTACTGAGAAAGAGAATTGATGCTTAAAACAAATCCTTCTGGATATGTAATATATTGATGTTTCAAGAAAAAGAATTGTGATTGAAAGGAAAGCCTATACTGGGAACTTCGTTTGGTGTTGGGGGTGGGGCAGGGTAGACCCAGGAAGATTGAGTGTAACCTGGGGGAACAGAAAAGAATGTTGGGCATGGACTTAATAGATGAACAAACAACAAGTAAGTGTCCTTCCTGTATTCTGAATATGTATATTTTATGAGTTCTTTTGAAATCAGGTTTTTTTTTTTTTTTTATCCTTTTGGTTTTCTACTTGTAAAAGGAGTCTGGACTTTTTTCTGGCTAAATAATGTTGATGTTCCTTTGCCAGAAGGAATTCAATATCATACCTTTTGGTTTTCTACTTGTAAAAGGAATCTGAACTTTTCTTTGGCTAAATAATGTTGATGCTCCTCTGCCGGAAGGAATTCAATATCATAGAAGACAAGGTTGCCCTTTATAAAAGAAAGGAAATAGGACTTGTTTAAGTCTAGAGATTTGGACAGGAATATGTGAGGTAGTATAGGATTGTTCATTTGAATGGAATTGTCTATTTCAATCTCTGCTAAAAGGTATATAAAGTAAAAAATGATCAAGATGATAACTAACATTTCAAAATATTGCTTCATTTTTATCAGTGGTTCTCAACTAGGGCATTAGTATGTCATTCATAGGGGCAGACACTGCCCTTCACAGTGTGATTCATGGTCTGTGAACTGTTTACTGCTGTTCTCTGATAAGTACAGAAATTGAGAGTAAGCATTTAGAAACTTCTATAGTAATTTGACAGAATGATTTTTGTCTATGGAATGTAACAATACTGAAATGGAGCTTGCGTTTTGTGAGTCTTTTATTGTTCTAGTAACTCACTTTTATTTTATTTCATGAAAGTTTGAGTCTGAGACAGACTGAAGAGTAGGGGGATAGTCCTTTACCACAGATAGTTTGAGAGACATTGCCCTAGAGAACAGTTTAGAAATTTGTAGATGTACTTTGGGTTATGGTAATTTTGGGGAGTAAAGGGCATTTTATTGCCCCATAAAATTATCCAAGCTCTCAAGTTCCTTCTATCTTGTTTTTCAACCCCCTGATTGTGCTCACCATCTATATGGTCAGAGACTGATTGCACTATCAAATGCACATACTCACCCAAAGAAAGAAGTAAAGTGTGGAAGATGAATGTAATCCATTAGTTGAAGAGAAAAAAAAAGAGGAGAAAAAGCAACCAGGAACGTAATGCTGCACACATCACTTCCTTCACATTCCATTGGCCAAAATTTAGTAACATGGCCACATCCAGTAGCGAAGGGAAGTAAGTGGGATATATAGCTTCTAGCTGGGCAGGTTTGGAGGGAGTTTTTATTGCTAAAATAGAGAAGGGGAATGTTTTGGTTCTCTAGCATGGCTGTAACAGAAATACTGAAAGTGGATGGCTTTAACAAACAAGGAGTTATTCTCTTACAGTTTAGGAGGCTAGAAGTCCGGGTTCAAAGTGCCAGCTTTAGGGGCTGGGTGAAGGCCTCCCCTCAACTTTGGGCTTCAGCTCTGTCTCTTGCTCCTAGCCCACTGAAGCGGGAGGCTTATCTTAACTCAGGCAGTTGCTGGCTGCTGAGGCTGACAAACCCAAGGTCAACAAGTAAAATAGCACAGTCTCAAGATTATGAAGCAACATGGCAGATCACTAGTTAAACAGTCCCAAGATCAGCAGACAACATGGCAGACTGCTGAATGAAGGGTAGGCTACATGTAGGGTCCAAGTGTGCCAAAAAGCTCTGAGACCTTTCTCAAAGCTCTTTTCTTATATACCAGAAGCAGACTGCATCCCTAATGCAGCTACTCAGCTGGTCCAGTAGATTCCAACATGAAGTTGATTTCCAGTCTCATCATGGATAGTAACTACATCCAGCTGCCCAGCCACTCAAAACCCAGCCCAGCCAAGTTGACACACAACCTAAACTACCACAGGGAACATAGATACTGGGGTATAAATAGTGGTCTAAGAGTGCTGTTTGAAGACGGAAGGAGATGGTTCAAAGTCCTTTTTTTTTTTTTTTTGTAAAAGAGTCATCAGCTCAGATAGGGGTGAGAAATACTGACATAGACTATTTCATTTGACCCTTATTGTAGCAGTGATAAATAGGTGTTGCCATAATTGTTCCTACAGACTGCCACAGAGATATTAAGTGACTAACAGAAGTGCAGAGTCAGGGTAGGAATCCAGTTCTGACGGTACACAATACCACAGCTTCCTTTAGCAGTTTTTGATTGATTGTTTTCTAAATCACTTTAGTATCTCACATAGCTTTCATTTCAGACCTTTGGGAGGGTAAGAGCACAGACAGTATTACTCATCAACTTCATGTATGGTGAGAAAGTTATGGGACTTGCCCATAGCTATACAGTGCTCCTGAAGTATTTTTTACTTAATCTCAATTCATTTTCCTTAGTTCCTATTAAAGTATTGGTAAGTAGCTTCATTACAGGTTGAGTGTTAATTTCACTTATTAAGATACCTTTAGTTTTCTTATAATTTCGAATCTATAGATATGGAACAATTTTTTTAAAGACAGAACTATTTTACATAAAATATTATAGATTAACAAAAGAAAGTTTTTGGCTTGAAAGCAGAAGAATAAAAATCATGGTGCTGTATATTCAGTGCCAGGCACTTTACATATGTGATTTCATTTAACTTGAGCAAAAATTATGTACGGTATTATTATCTCTGGTTCATAAATGAAGAAAATGTGCATTGGGATGCTCCCATAGCCAAAAATACAATAAAAAGACAAATTAAGAAAAAGTAAATAATTGCCTGTATAGCCCCCAATCCTGTATTGCAATTCTTAAGTCTGTATTTTATTTGTTTATATAAACAAATATGTATATGCACATGTACATGGTTTGTGATTATTTTATTGTTTTTACCACAGTGAAATATTACTATATTACCCTATAAAGTTAACTACTTAGATTAACAGGTATAGATCTATTTTTAACCATCCACATAGTGTATCATAACAGATGTATCCATTTTAGTCAATATCTTGATGAACATGTAAGTGTTTCCAAATTGCTGTTGTGGCTTGATACTACTACAAGCAATACTTTAGTAAAACATCCTTGTACTCATATCCTTAAATACTGATGCTGTTATTTCTTTGGGATAGATTCCCAAAATGGGATCACTAGATCAATGCTGACCACAACATCACCCTGTCTCTTTTGGACCAAGAGAGGACCAGAAGGAATACATTGTTAAGCACTGAAGTTCTGGCCTGTGCTGAGTTGTACTGGCAGTTGGTGCCACCTCTTTGAACCAAATTGTAAGAATGTTTACCAACTTGGATATCATTTTTAAGGCTATCCTCAGTGCTTCTACGGTCCAGTACTAGAGATCTCTCTAGAAGCCTCTGCTACTCTTGTTCCCCCTTTCAGCTCTTCAGCTGTGTGAGAGCATGGGTACTTATTAAGATGGAGGCAAGAAGTACAATTGCATCTGCCTAACCACCTCTGCTCAATTGCAGCAGTCTGAATGAAATTGACTCTGAGCAAGCCTTGGTAAACTTTCTGAGTGCCACGTGATGAAGAGAAAAGAATAGGTGTAGCTTGTCTCCATGTCCTTTCCTACTCTTCTATTCCATGAACTACAAAATATTTACAACAGCTCAACAAGTACTTTCAGAATGTCAAAGGACATGTGCAGACCAGATTTAATATGTACAATAAATATCTGAGTCAATTGGCCCTAGAAATAAAGAATAAAACGTTAGCATACCAGGAAGACAGGCAAAGTAGCTGATGGTGTTGCCTGCTATAAATTCTGAAAGATGTTTGAAAATATATAAATACTGAGGTAACAGCATGGTGTGGTATAAAGACTTTAAATGTATAAATGAGACAGATCTGTCTTCAAGAGCCAGTTCTGCTACTTAGTGTTTGTGTGACTTCAGGCAAGTTAACTTAATACCTCAGAACCTCATTTAATTAACCTCTGAGTTAGAAATTATAATAATTACCTGGTATGATTATATAAAGGCCAATATTCAAAGCAATTATAATAGCATATAGTTACAATATTATATTATAGGAGATGTTTAATAAGTGCTCATACTTTCCTCCTTAATTTCCCCTCAGAAAGAGACAAGAAGTAAGGATTTAAGAAAATTAATGTTTCTTAGAATTTATAGTAGCATAGTTCTATTGGACAGGATTAGATAAAAACCTTTTATTAAAAAAGTAGGTCTCCATTTTAATGATGAATTAATTTGTTTCAGTTAATATGCTAACATTATATTTGGATAATAGATTTTTTTAGATCATCCAAAAAGTCACTATCTTAATTAAACTAAAACATTCATAATCTCAATTAAACTAATTTTTAGTAATTTTGTGCATTTGTTTGTAGGCATTTCTATATGCATTTCTTTTTTGCATAGTTTCAATCATTAACTAATATAAAGCTGTGTTTTTACACAAATAATTCATGCCTTCTAGTTTTGTTTGCCAACTGTTCCCTCTCCCCACCCCCAGAGGTATTTTGGTAAGTGCAGCAATGCCAGTTTTTGTTTTACATGTTTTTTTGGGGAAAAAAAGCATAACATGTTTACAAACATACCTCCCAGAGAAGAGAGAGCAGTTGGCAAACATACGTAGAAGGCACGTGTTATTTCCATAAAAATACATTATTCATTTTTTCATTTATATTTCACAAACCTTTTTGATGTTGCTTTATGACTCCTTAACTACCTTTAAAATACTAGTTTTTTAATCAGAGAAGTAGCATATACAGGTTGAGAAAACCTAAAAAAAATGCAGACACACATCCTTTCCGAATTGTAATTTCGGTCCTAATGATAGCCACTATTAACAGTTAAATGTTTATTTCTCCATGCATGTGTAAACATCCATCATGTATGTAAAATAAATGTTTATGAATGAACAAAATATATTTTTATTTATGTATATAAAAATAAAAATTATATATATATATATATATATAAAAAAGAAGCCCTGGTGGTGCAGTGGTTAAGCACTCACCTCCTAACTGAAAGGTTAGCAGTTTGAACCCACCA
>NW_006921590.1:3266391-3270398 GCF_000298275.1 Orycteropus afer afer | reverse complement strand
ATAGTCATATTAACGGGTCTTTCTTGTAGGCATATGGATATTAGCCTATCACTGACAGCATTGTACTTCAGGACAGATCTTGAAACATCCTTTGTGATGAGGAATGCCATGCCATTCCTTTTCAAACTGTCATTCCCAGCATAGTAGATCACATGGTTGTCTGATCAAAATGGCCAAACCCAGTCCATTTCAGCTCAGTAATGCCAAGGATATTAATCTTTATGCATTCCATTTAATTTTTGACAACTTCCAATTTTCCGAGATTCATCCTTCATACATTCCATGTTCCAATGATTAATGGATGTCTGCAGCTGTTTCTCTTCAATTTGAGTGGTGCCACATCAGCATATGGAGGTCTCGAAAGTTTTACCTTTTCCATGTGAGTAAGGCTGGGTTTACTCAGATGATGCAGCTCTTTCCAAGCCCTATTTTGAGAGCCTTCTAACCTAACCGGAGTATTCATAAAGTTGCACAGTAACGTATCAGTGTTTTTTTGCTATGCATAAGATTTTCCCTGGCCAGTTCTTTGAAAAGTGGATGGCCTCTTCCTTCTTCCTAGTCTGTCTCAGTCTGTAAGCTGGGCTGATACCTGTGCACCATGTGCATCCTTCTGAGTTTGAGACACCAGTGGCTCAGCCTCAAAACTCACATCAACATGTCACCACAGTAGGACAAACTGACAGACAAGTTAGTCTCCCTGTTGGAAACCTCCCATACCACCCTTACCTGGGTCCCTGTGGCTGACTCCTCCTCTGTCCAGGTTCCTGGGCCTTTTAATCCCTTTTTCCCGCTCTCCTGCCCTGCTGCTTTGGGCATGCCAGGGTTCCCTCTCCTCACCTGGACCCTTGTGGCTGACTGCTCCTCTGTCCTGGTTCCTGGGCCTTTTAATCCCCTTTCTCCCCCTCTCCTGCCCTGCTGCTTTGGATGTGCCTGGGTTCTCTCTCCTAACCTGGATCCCTGTGGCTGACTGCTTCTCTGTTCGAGTTCCTGGGCCTTTTAGTCCCCTTTCTCCCACTGTCCCGCCCTGCTGCTTTGGGCGTGCTTAAGTTCCCTCTCCTCACCTGGGTCCCTGCAGCTGACTGCTTCTCTGTCTGGGTACCTAGGCTTTTAATCTCCTTTTTCCTGCTCTCCCGTCCTGCTGCTTTGGGCATGCTTGGATCCCTGTGGCTGACTGCTCCTCTGTCCTGGTTCCTGGGCCTTTTAATCCCCTTTCTCAGTCTGGTAACTGTTAGTTGTGAAATATTAAAATTAGATAAAATAGATTAATCTCTCGTATCATAAATCTCTTATACACCATCTATGAGAGCAAGCAATGATCATTTGATTGAGGGTACCAATTTTGTAGTGTGAATTGACTGTATTTGCTCCTTAAGAAAAAAAAAAGTCTACTTTGGGACCTGTATGTTTGCTTAACCCTTTGATTTATCTTTGAGTCTGTGGATCTGACTCATCCAAAATGATCCTACCCAGTTTTTCCTCCTTCTAGTTCTCATAAAATAGGCATTGAGGGTGGAAGAAGCTGGGGGAACATATGAAAATGTGCATCTGGGGTGAATACAGTGATTTGAAAATTACTTTGTTTTTCTTCCCTGGGGATAAAACAACAGTGTCCTGATGCCACCCATTGCCATGGAGTCATTCTGACCCTATAGGACAGAACTAGAGATGCCTCATAGGGTTTCCAAGGAGGTAATCTTTATGGCTCCCATTCTGCAACTTGTGTGTTCAGACCACTGACCTTCTGGGTAGCGACCAAGTACTTAACTACTACACCACCAGGACTCCTCGTCTTAGTGCAAGGGCCATGTTATTATTCAAGTTCACAGGGCATGCAGTGGGAGAGGGGTTGGCTAGCAGCTGCTCTGAAGGGGCATTTCCATTCACAGAGCAGCTGGCTGCTTGCTGGTACTAGAGGAGCAGTCCTGAAGGGGGTGTTGTAGAAGGTGTTAAGTGAAGAGGGTTATTGGTGATATCTCCCTAAACCAGTGATTTGTCTCAGTGCAGTGATTTGTCTGAGAAAATTCAGAGCTTAGTTATGCAGATCTAATGCTTGATAAACAGAAACTGAAGTTTATCAGTAATTTTCTCTTTTAAGTATTATTTTCATCCTTATTACTGAAACATAAACCAAAAAAGTTTAATTTTGAAGGTCAACATTTATCATAATAATGCTTTTGTGTTGGTTTTTATTTCTCTTTACATAATACATATTTAAGAATTCATTCAAGGTATTAATTCACTGGGAATTTGAGCATGAGAATCCTTGAAATCCATTGCCACAGACTGCAGAAATTTAAGACTTTTCACCAATCTCTCTTTCTATAATCTTAACTTTGAGCCAGAAAGCCATAAAAAGAATTCTACAAGATGTGATTGTTCTTTTGTTAAGAAATAGAAACCTCAACATGAGTCCCAGTTATCTAATGGAGAACAGCTGCCAGATGTTGTCCTTTTTTATTTGGTACTAAAGGTTGTATTATGCATGTTTCTTTAATTTACTTTGCTTATTACATTAATTACAGGTGTAATCCTTTCTGTCTGATAGGGAAGGACCTAAGCTATGTCCCCAACATCAAGCTACACAAGAGATGAATCTGGGTTTCTCTGAAATTTGATAGTACCATTATTTTCCTCACCCCATTAAATTAAACCCAAGTATAATAAATATCACTAACCAATAGAGAGTGGTTATTGACATGACAAATAAGAGTTTCAATAATGAGTTTGTATTTTATAGATTGTAGCTATTACATTAGATATTAAAATGATCTTTCTATGGTTAAGACTAACAACTACTGTTCTATTTGCAAAGAGGTGTTGTCATTGGAAACATTACAGTATCAGTGTAAATTAGTAGAATTTATTTATAAAACAATACCTTTGAATTGTCTAGAAACAAAAACAGCAGAGTGTGGTTGAAATTAAAAATAAAGAGCTTTTATTCAAAGGCAAGACATTGTGCAAATTGAAAATTATAAGGTCTAGAGGATTCTGAAATAAGTGATCTGAGGAGGAGATACTTTAAGGAATTTTCATAATAAAATACAAGGAGTTTCAATTAAAAAAAAATCAGTGATTGGTTGATATTTAGGTAATGGTTACAACATTGGGTATATTTGGCTTTGAAACAATTGTGACCACAAGGAGGACATGTGTAATTCTAAGGTTTATCTTGAGTAAGCATCTGTTCTGAGAATTGTTTTGGACCTAGTATCCTGACCATATTCTTTAGCAAGAAAAACTCTTAAGCAAGCAAAATCACATTCTGATCTAAAATTGTTTATCAAGTAATTTTCTCAAGGTACAGTGGAGAGTTATAAAAATTAAGCATTTAAGCCAGATTCAGAAGAGAAATTTGACTGTGTAGATCATAATGAATTATGGATAACATTGCAAAGAATGGGAATTCCAGAAGACTTAATTGTGCTCAAGTGGAACCTGTACATAGACCAAAAGGCAGTTCTTTGAGCAGAACAAGGGGATACTGCATGGTTTAAAATCAGAAAAAAGTGTGTTTCGAAAAAAGTGTGTTTCGGGATTGTATCCTTTCACCATAGTTATTCAATTTGATGTGCTGAGCACATAATCTGAGAAGTTGGACTATGTGGAAAAGAACTCAGCATCAACATTGGAGAAAGACTCATTAACAACCTGTTATATGCAGATAATACAACTTGCTTGCTGAAAACAAAGGGGACTTGAAGCACTTACTGATGAAGATCAAAGACTACAGCCTTCAATATGGATTACACCTCAACATAAAGAAAATAAAAATACTCATGACTGAACTAATAAGTAACATCATGATTAATGGAGAAAAGATTGAAGTTGTCTACAGTTTCATTTTACTTGGATCCCATGGAAACAGCTGTCAAGAAATCAAATGACGGCGTTCCGGCAAGATGGTGGACTAGGCAGAAGGATTGCACAGACCCTCTTCAACAAAGAAAAGGGAAACCAATTAACACAGACACAGAAGATAATCTTGGACCCCTGAGCCGTGAAGG
>NW_006921590.1:3263395-3266291 GCF_000298275.1 Orycteropus afer afer | reverse complement strand
TATATTTATATATATAAATATATATATATATAACCAATATAAATAGAATTAATTAAACTCTACTTTTTCACTCAGTAATATGTTATGGACATTTTTTCAAAACAAAGATCTACCAGATCTTAAGTGGCTGCATAGCATTTCATCTTATGGAAGTACCTTAATTTATTGAATCAATCTCCTGGCCATTTAGGTTAATTCCGGATTTATAGAATTATAAATAAAAATGCAGCAACATCATTGTACACAGATCTATTTAAACATTCTTGCAAATATTTCTATAAGGAAAATTATTAGAAAAAGACTTGTTTGTTCAAAGAGTATGTACATTTAAAAAATTTTAAGAATTACCAAATTGCTAAAGGACTCTTCTCCCCCTCAAAGCCCCCCACAATTTTATACCAATTACACTCCTATGATTAGTGTATGGGAATGTCCAGACTTCTTACCTTGTGATTTCTAGCTGTTCCAACAGCCTTTTTTTTTTTTCATGGCACAGATTACAATTCCCCAATGTAACAGCTCTCCTCCCACCTCCACCCTCAACAGTGATTTTTTTTTTTTTTTTTAATTTATTGTGATTTGGGTGCCATTTTACAAAGCAGATTCATTTTACTCTCAAGTTTATTCACATTTGGTTTCATGGCCCCAATTATATTCCCAACAACAACAAAAAAACTCTCCTTCCATCTCCTCCCTATGACCACCTCCTCCCTGTGTCCTTCTTATCTATGCATTCCGGTCTGTCCAGCTTTCTTTCTGTGCAAATGCTGCATTACTGATGTCCCACAGTTGACTGACCTAAGGGGTGCATCTCCCTGGAGTAGGTATTCTGCTTACAGGCCTGTCTGCTGTTGAGCTGAGAGCTAATCTGTGGAAGTAAGTCCAGTTCCAGGCCCAAAGGATAACCCACAGCCATAGTCTCAGAGTTCCACCAGTCTCTATCTGACCAGTAATTCTGGTCATTTTTGTATTTTTGATTTTTTTTCCACATTTTTCTTCCCACTCTATCCAGGATCTCCAATTTTTATCCCTTTCTGAGTGGTTGGCATTAATAGCTGAGTATCATCTAGTTCTTCGGGTATCAGGATACTGAAAGTTGAGGTCCTTGTGGTCCATCACACCGTTAGACTAATTGTTTACATATAACTTTGATTTTCTTCACTCCTCCTTGCTCTAGACTAAGGGAGACCAATAGCTGTATCTTAGAGGGCTGCTCAAAAGCTTTTTTGACCCCAGTCTCTACTCACCAAAGTAGGATGTAGAACAAGATTTTTTATCTACTGTGCTGTGCCATTTGAGCTTGATAATCCCATGGTCCCAAGCCTGCAGGCCCCGTGACTCTCTTCCTCAAGGTGCTTGGTTGTTACTGAAGCTACTCCCACCTTGTCCCCCATTACTTCTATAACATATATGGATATTTTTGTAGCACAAATACATGTGCAAGAATATCTTTGGCTAAATCTATCCATGGTTGTAAGTATATTCCTGTTCACCTACCCATACTTGATCTTCTCATCTACCTATGGATTTACCCACTAGTGTTTGCTACCACTAGTAATGAAGTATTGTGTATGTAATTGTATTTGCCTCTGTTGTCTATCTTTTATTCATGTTTCTGTGTCTTCCTTTTCCCTGTTGCTATTGTACTGGTCATACACTTAAGTTATACTGCCTTTCCCTTCACCCAAATCACCACATGCATCCTAACTTATCAGAAATTTCCCTCTCCTTCCCTCCTATCCCTGGTAACCAACAAAGTAAATTCCTTTCCTGCATAAACCTTTCCTTGACTTTTTGTAATAATAGACTCATACACTTTTTGTCCTTCTGTGATTGACTTATTTCTCCCCGCATAATGTCCTCCAAATTCATCTATGTTATGAGGTGATTCACAGATTTTTCATTATTCTTTAATGTTGCATAGTTATCCATTGTGTGAATGTACCATATTTTGATTATCCATTCAGCTGTTGATGGGCACTGTGATAGTTGGAGCTATATGTCAACTTGGCTGGACCACAATTCTGTGTGGTTTAAGCAATTCTGTGTGAGTTGTTCCCATGATGGGATCAGGTGTATATGATTTGAGCAGCCAATCCATTGACAGGGAGTTTCCCTAGGGGTGTGGCTTGCTTCCAGTATATTTATGGACATCCGGGGAAAAGAGACATTCTTCTGTGGATCGGGATTTGGTTGTGCTGCCTACAATTGTCCATGAGCGAACAATCCATCATTCATCCTGGAGGTCTTGGATTCGTCATTCGTTGGAGTCAATAGCCAGTATACTGCCTGCCAACCTTGATCTTCTCAGCTCCTACAGCTGTATGAGTCAAGAAAACCTCCAGCTTGACATTTGATCCAAGAACTTGGGACTTGCCAGCTTCTATAAGTGTGTGAGCCATTTTCCTAAGATAGATTTCTCTTTGTCTCTCTCTATATAAGCTTTATTGATTTTGCTTCTCTAGAGAACGCAGTCTAACACATATGGAACCAAGACAGTGGGGTGCTGCTCTAATGTTGTTGTTGTTGTTAGGTGCCCTTGAGTCATTTCCGACTCATAGCAACCCCATGCACAGCAGAACGAAACACTGCCTGATCCCATGCCAGCTCCATGATCCCTGCTATACTTGAGCCAGTCATCCCAGCCACTGTGTCAATACATCTTGTTGAAGGCCTCCCCCTCTTTTGTAGACCTTCCACCCTACCAAGCATGACATCCTTCTCTAGGAAATGGTCCCTTCTGACAACATGACCAAAATAGGTGAGACGAAGTCTGGCCATTCTCGCTTCCAAGGACCATTTTGGTTGCACTTCCTCCAGGACAGATCTGTTAGTTCTTTTAGCAGTCCATGGTACTTTCAGCATTCTTCACCAGCACCACAACTCAAAAGCATCA
>NW_006921590.1:3255268-3258515 GCF_000298275.1 Orycteropus afer afer | reverse complement strand
AAAAAAAAAAAAAAGAAAAGAAAAGAAAAAAAAAAAGAAATCAAATGACAAGAGGGACTGTGGTAGTTGGAGCTGTGTATCATCATGGCTGGAACACAATTCTGTGTGGTTTAAGCAATTGTGATGTGGGTTGTTCCCATGATGAGATCGTATAGGTTTTCTCTTTCTCTATAGGTATATGTGAGCTTTACTGGTTTTGCTTCTTTAGAGAACCCAGCCTAACACAGAAGGTCAGAGGCACTAGGAAACCAGAACAGAGTATGGTACCAGGAGTAGGGTTCAAGCATGCCATAAGCTGGAGACTATTCCCAAAACTGTTTCTTATATATGGGAAGCAGACCACATACCCAAAGCAGCTATTCAGCTGCTCCAATAAATTCTACCATGGACTTAATTACCAATTTCACCATGGGGAATAACTACATTCAGCTGCCCAGCCACTCAACCAGGCCCAGCCAAGTCGACACACAAACGTAACCACCACAATTCCATCCCTTGTCAACTTGGCACCTGTACAGATCTTCAGTGCATGGTATCTGTACAGTTCTCTTCACTGGCTGACTCCAGTCTCCTAGTTCCTCAGCCCCTTGGCCTGGCAGGCCCCGTTCCTCTCCCTCCTGAGCTAGGCAGCACTGCCCCTCTCTCTTGGGCAGTGGCTTGACTCCATCCCACTAGCTCACATGAATGAGCAGCCCCACACTCCAGAACCAAATTGATGAGTGTCTGGCTCTTTGAAACCTAGGGGGCTGTGGTGGTTCCACCCCCAAAGGCCGTGGTCCTATACTTGAGTCTCAGGCAGCTCTGCTTCCCATTTCCTTGGTCTCTCTGCTTCTGCCAGTTTATGCCCAAGGGCAACCCACTCCACCAGGAATCTTCCTGACCAAAGGATACTCAGCTTCCTTGCTTTGTGGGCTGGCCAACCTGCTACTTCATCTTATGTTGGTCTCTTCTACCAATTAATGCCTGAAGGCAACCCACTCTGCCAGTAAGCCACCTACCCAAAGGCATCCAGCTTTCTCCTCCATGGGCTGCTAAGGCTGTCACTATCTCATACCAGTTCTCTCGGCTCTGTTTCTGCCGTCTTTCATGCCTGTCTCTTGGCTCTGCTCCTGCCATCTCTCATGCCACATGCTGGGGTCTCTTTGCCAGGGTCTTGGGTCAAGGATGCACTCTACTCCTGTTTCCACATTTTAGGTATCTGTCCAGAGCAGCACCCCATTCTCTTGGTACGATAATCTGTTGTGGTTACCTAGTGCTGTTCTGACAAGAATATACCACAAATGGGATGGCCTTAGCAAACAGGAGTTTATTCTCTTACAGTTTGGAGGCTTTAAGTCCAAGTTCAAAGTGCCAGGCATTAGGGGCTGTGTGAAAGCCCCTCCATCTTGGGCTTCAGCTCTGCCTCTTGCTCCTGGCCCACTGAAGGTAGAGGCATCTCTTCACCCAGGCCGCTACTTGCTGCTGAGGCTAACAAACCCAAGGTAGACAAATAAAATGGCATAGTCCTGATGCTACCAAACCACATGGCAGGCCATTCATTCAAGTCCATTGAAAGTCCCAAGGTTGGCAGAGCATGGCATGCTGCTGAGCAATGACATAGCTATATGCAGGGTTCAAGCATGCCGTAAGTTGGAGACTATTCCCAAAGCTGTTTCTTATATATGGGAAGCAGAATACATACCCAAAGCAGCTACTCAGCTGCTCCAATAGATTCCACCATGGACTTAATTACCAATCTCACCATGGGGAATAACTACATTCAGCTGCCCAGCCACTCAACCAGGTCCAGCCAAGTTGACACATAAACATAACCACCACAGGGACCTACTATCATCAAAAAAAAGGAGCCAGGAATGAAGTGTGTCCTTTGACTCAGGGTCCCTGCCCTGGGATCCTCCTAGAAACAAGAGGCACAGAGAGGGAAAGTCTTCCCCTAAAGGTGGCACTCTGAACTCTGACTTCTAGCCCCCTAATGGTAAGAGAATAAATTTCTCTTTGTTAAAGACATCTACTTGTGATATTTGTGTTATAGCAGCACTACAGAACTAAGACAGAATTTAGTATAGAGAGTAGGGTGCTGCTGTAACAGATACCTAAAATGTGGAAACAGTTTTGGAATTAGGTAATGAGTAGAGGCTAGAAGGTTTTAAGGTGCCTCATAGTAAAGGCTTAGGAGCTCTGGTAACATAGTACCGAAGGCACTTGACTGCTAACCAGAAGGCTGGCGGTTCAAACCCACCAGCCACTCATTGGAAAGAAGATGGGGCAATCTACTTCCATAGTGATACTGGCTCGGAAACCCAAGGAGGGGTCACTATGAGTCAGGTCTGACTTGACAGCAGATAACAGCAACAACATAGTAAATGCTTAGGTTGCCTTGAAGAGACTGTTGGTAGAATTATGGATGTAAAGGCAATTCTGGTGTTGTCTCAGAAGGACATAGGGAGAGTTATAACATCAGAGATGGCAGAGAGATGGTGGTAGGAGAGGCATGATAACCAACAGAAACAACAGACTGGCATGAGAGGAAGCTGCAGGCTTCTGGGTCCACAGAGCAGGAGAGTTGAGTGCCTTTGGGCAGGAAGTTTCTTAGCGGACTGGGTTGCCTCTGGGCATTAATTGGTAGCACTTAAGAGCTTTGTAATACTTGCCACAACAGGGTGAAGCCAAGCTGGCCTCTTGTAGACACCAAGGAAACAGAAAGGAGAAGCCAAAGAGACAAGGAAGATGGGAAGCAGAGCTGCATCAGTCTCAAAGGGTAAAACCATGGCCTCTGACATATCAAAGATGGAACTGCCACAGCCGTCTAGGTTTAAGAGTCAGATCTTCACCAACTTGTTTCTGGAGTGTGAGGCTGCCATTGATGAGTGCCAATGGGATGGGGCCATATTTACTGCCCAAAGCTGAGGGGGCAGAGCTGCCATGCCCAAGGAGCAGAAAAACAGGGCCTGCCAGCACAAAGAGTGAGGGTACCATTCAGATGGATTAGGAGAATGGTGCCATCCAAAGCCAAGGGAGCAAAGTTGCCATTCAGGTAGACCTGGAGGGCAGAACTGAAGCCCAAGGTCAAAGAGCCTCCACCCAGAATCCAGGAAGTATGGCCAAAACCAGGGTCCAAAGGGCAGGGACATTGCCTACGTGGTCTCAAAGAACAGAGGATTATTTTAAAGCTCATGTAAATTGTTCTGCTAGTTGGTTTCTTTTTTTTTTTTTTTTTTTTTACTTACGGCATACGAGATGTCGAGCA
>NW_006921590.1:3252258-3255168 GCF_000298275.1 Orycteropus afer afer | reverse complement strand
TCTACCCTTGTGCCAATTCTACCATTGTACTTTGGAAGCAGATAACTTGTATTCTAGATATACATATGAGGAAGAATTTTTCCCCAGGAAAGATTTTGGACTTGGAGTTGATTTAAGACTTTTGGGTTGATATGATTGGAGTGAAAGTGGCAAGGACATGGAGTTTGGGGGTCAAAGGGTAGAATGTCATGGATTGAATTGTGTTCCCCTCAAATTTGTGTCACCTTGGTTAGGCCGATTCTCTGTTGTTCAGAAGTAATGTAATGATGTAATATGGCAGATATGTAATGATACCCCATGACATGATCTGATCTGATATGCCCATCAGCTGTAACAGGATTAAGATTAAGGGTGGGTTGCAACACCCTTAGCCCTATTACAGACCTGAGCCAATAGAAAAAAAAAAAAGGGGAGGGGGAGCTTTAAGGAGCTCTCTTGACATGGTTCCTGAGGCATTTGACCCCTAACCAGATGGCTGGCAGTTCAAATCCACTAGCTGCTCCATGGGAGGAAGATGGGCAATCTACTTCCATAAAGATGTACTGCCTTGGAAACCCAAAAGAGGTCACTATGAGTCAGATATATCCTTGAAGACTAAGGTGCATCTGACACAAGCCATGGTATTTTCATTCACCTCATATGTGTGTGAGAACTGGACAATGAATAAGGAAGACCGAAGAAGAGTCAACGCTTTTGAGTTGTGGTGCTGGTGAAGAATGCTGAAAGTACTATGGACTGCTAAAAGAACTAACAAATCTGTCCTGAAGAAGTACAGCTGGAATGCTCCTTGGAAGTGAGAATGGCCAGACTTTGTCTTACCTACTTTGGTCATGTTTAAGAAGGAGCCATTCCCTCAAGAAGGATATCATGCTTGGTAAAGTGGAGGGTCAACGATAAAGGGGAAGTCCCTCAATAAGATGGATTGACACAGTGGCTACAATGATGGGCTCAGGTATAGCAAGGATGTGGAGCTGGCACAGAACCAGGCAGTGTTTCATTCTTCTGTGCATGAGATCACTATGAGTCAGAGATGAGTCGACGGGACCTAACAACAACACCATAAATCAAAATCTACTCATTGGCAGTTAAGTTTGGTTTTTCCTGGGATGTGCCATGCAGCACCTTTCATCTTCTAAGAGATAAAAGGAGGGAGAAAGGACCAGAGATGAGGGACCTACTACCACCAACACAGAGGAGCCATAAGTTGAGTGTGTCCTTCAGACCCATGGTCCCTGCTCTGGAATCCTCCTAGGAATGAGAGATGCAGAGAGAGAAAGTCTTCACCTAGAGCCAGAGCTCTGCACTCAGATTTCTAGCCTCCAAAGCTGTACAAGAATAAATTTTTATTTGTTAAACCAAAAGTAAAGAAAAAGAAATCAAACAATATATTGCGTTGGGCAAATCTGCTGCAAAAGAGCTCTTTCAAGTGTGAAAAAGCAAAGATGACGCTTTATGGTGCACCTGACCCAAGCCATGGTCTTTTTAATAGCCTCATATGCTTGCAAAAGCTGGACAATAATAAAGAAGACTGAAGAAGAATTGATTATTTTGAATAATGATGTTGGCAAAGAATATTAAATATACCGTGGACTGTCAGAAGAATGAATAAATCTATCTTTGATGGAGTACTGCCAGAATGCTCCTGAGAAGCAAGGGTGGTGAGACTTTACCTCAAGTACTTTGGACGTGTTATCAGGAGGGACCAGTCGCTGGAGAACGGTATCATGCTTGGTACAGTAGAAGGTAAACAAAAAAGAGAAAGACCCTCAGTAAGATAGATTTACACAGTGGCTGCAACAGTGGACTCAAACATAGCAACAATTGTTAGTGTGATGCAGGACCAAGCACTGTTTCATTCTGTTGTATGTCAGGTTGCTATGAGTAGGAAACAACCTGATGGCACCCAGCAACAATATTCTCAATAAAGAAGTTAGTTTTGATTCAAACTCAAGTTTGGGCCTCAGGCTTTAGCATAGCCACTATCTCATGTCAGGAACCCTAAATTAATTTGAGGTGCTGTTACTCAGAATTTAAGTTTATAATTTCAAATTTATACACATTTGGCTGCTACTCCCATGTCTTCCAACTTTTTAATTAATATTAGATGACACAAAACTATTTTTTTTCTCTGAAGACCTAGGAATTACTATTTTTTAATTCTTTATGATTATAATGACTTTGAAGTGCTATTTATCTTCCTTTTGCTTAGGTGTTTAATACCTTCACTTTGAATTTGCTGTATCATGAAATGCATATATTAGGTGTGGTGTACCTATTAAATCTATTTTACACATTGGGAAACACAAACAAAGGCAGCTACAACTTCCATGTCCTTTGATGAATTTGTACTCCAGAATGTCCTCTATTTCTCCCTCTGGGATTATCAGAGAGTTGATGTAAATATAAATAGTTGGACCTAGACAAAGTTTTAAAAATAACTTTTTTTTTTTTATTGTATTATTGTGGAGTGCCTCCTCCCGTGTAGGAGTGAGACCTTTTTATGCCATCTGCTGAGGATGCTTAGAACATTTCACAGTGATCCATGAACTAAAGAGTCAGACTGGTTATCCTTACTACTGAAATTGATGGAGGGAAAAATTATAAAATGGATAAAGAAACCCTCAACATTCATTCTTTTGTCCAGAAAAAAATTGTAACATGGGTGCTGAAACCATTGGATGTTCTGTGTATCAACTTTGCAGAATTTAGTTGAAATCTCTAGATTTTAGAAAGTCTTCAGTAGAAACTGTATCCTTTCTCACCATGTCTCTTGTTAAAATATCCAATGGCTTTGTTGTTGTTGTTGTTGTTATGTGCCATCAAGTCGGCCCCGACTCATAGCGACCCCTCCTTGGGTTTCCGAGGCAGTATCACTACGGAAGTAGGATTGCCCAACCTTCCTTCCGAGGA
>NW_006921590.1:3239065-3252158 GCF_000298275.1 Orycteropus afer afer | reverse complement strand
GCCTTCTGGTTAGCAGTCAAGTGTTTTAGCCACTATGCTACCAATGGCTTTAGGGAAAAAAAAAAAAACTGTACAGAAATATAGAAATTGTTTTCAACCGACTTAGATTTTTAGGAAGTCTCCAGTTAGATGTAAAATAATCTAATTAAATGCCTACATTCAATCAGATAAACACAACTGTGCTAGAAGTCCTGCTTTTCATGTGGTTCTGCCCTCCCTAGGTACCCTGTTTTGATTAGCCTTTGTTGTTGTTGTTTCGTGCTGTCTAGTCGGCCCCAACTCATAGCGACCCCTCCTTGGGTTTTCAAGGCAGTATCACTACGGAAGTAGATTGCCCAGCCTTCCTTCGGAGGAGTGGCTGGTGGGTTTGAACCGCCTTTAGTATTCTTAAAGGAGCTCTGGTGGTATAGTGCCTAAGGCATTTGACTGCTAACCAGAAAGTTGGCAGTTCAAACCCTCCAGCCACTCCACAGAAAGAAGACTGGGCAATCTACTTCCGTAAAGATTTATCCCCTGGGAACCCAAAAGGGGTTGCTATGAGTTGGAATCAACTTAATGGCAGTGAGTTTGGTTATTGTTTGTTTGTTTGTTTTAGTATTCTTAAAGTCTTTATACAGATGAGTGAAATCAGTTCTGTTAAGAAAAGAAAAATACAACTGAATTTTCATGTTCTAAGGAGCTCTGGTAGCACATGGGTTAGTTAGCTTTTTGCTAACCAAAGAGCTGGTGGTTCGAACCCACCAGCTGCTCTGCAGGAGAAAGATGAGGCAGTGTGCTTCCCTAAAGATTTATAGCCTTGGAAACCCTATGAGGCAATTCTCCTCTGCCTTATAGGGTCACTATGAGTTAGAATTGATTTGATGGCAATGGGTTTGGTGTTTTTGGTTTTATACTGAATAGAAGGAGACCTGGAGGTACAGTGGTTAAGTGCTCAGCTGTTAACTGAAAGGAAAATGAGCAGAGATCTGGCAATCTGAAGAGGCAGTTCTCTTTTGTCATAGAGGGTCGATCTGAGATGGCACGCAAAAGCAACAACATATGTGGTAACAATGGTCAAAGAGCATTTTGGTAAAAATTTTAAGTCCAAGGTTTTAAAAATTATCAAAGAAATATGTAATCATAGAGCTTCTTGAAGTTTTCTGTTACTACTGCCCTCAAATAAGATTGGGAAATGTTAATAGTGAGATAGTGGGGCTTGCATGCTTTTTTTAAAATTTATTTTTATTTTTTTAAAATACATTTTATTAAAATACAATTTATGTACAGTGAAAGACACAAAATTAAAGTGACATGGGTCAGTGCATTATTTTATTTTATTTATTTACTTTTTTTGCAGCATTCCCTCTTCTCCTTCCTCACCCCTGGTAACCAACAAAGAAAGTTTCCTTCCATATATAAACCTTTCCTTGACTTTTTACAATATGAACTAATACAATACTTGTCCTTCTGTGATTAACTTATTTCACGGAGCATAATGTCCTCTAAGTTCATCCATGTTATGTGGTGTTTTGATTCCATGCTTTTTGTTAAAGGTGGGCATAGTGGTCAACTTCTATTTTTAGGGAATATACTCTCCTATGTCTCAGCTGATTGCTTGAATACATACAGACACCAGTGTTTTCTCTGTAAATTCCTAGAAGCAGAGAAATCCACAGTACTGTAGTGTGAACTTACATGTGGCTGAAGAAAAAGTACAGAGAACAACAATATATTTATGTCATATTATCAGAAATTAGTCTCTGATATTGTCCAGATCTCATAGGAATTTTGAACTGTAGTGAAGATTGACTAAGGAGCTCTGGTAGCACCTTAGTGCCTTAGTGTCTAGTGCCTAAGGTACTGGGACTGAATTATGTAGTAACTGATTATTAACATTTATGTAAGAATCATAAGGTTTGTGTTTTCTCTGTTGAAATGGTATTTAAAATATAGAACATTGTATCATTACAGTAAAAAATAGATCTAGAAAATTACCATTTTAACCTTTCTCCCTTTTCAAACTGTTGAAAAAAATCAGTCTATGCCCCCAAAGACTTAACTGTATTGTTTTAATTCACTAAGTATTCACATTAAGTAATAAACTAGTGTTTGTACTTACTCCAAGGAGTTTTTCTCAGATTTTCCAAAGAGAAATGAGGATATTGGTTTTTCCTTCTGTATGATTACTTTTGACAACAGTTTGTATACATTTTTCAATGCACACAAAATCACTTTTGAAAATTTTTCAAAATAGGAAACTCTTTAGTGATTGAGTGACAATTGCTCTCAAAAAGTTGCAAAACACATTTATATTTTCTATGAGCATAAAATACTGAATCAAACTTTTACACTCTCAGATTTAATTCAGCTAACAAACTTGTTCTTTTTGTTTAAAACTAAAAAGATATTCATTAGATGAATAGTGACTTAAGGAAATAGTGTCAAGTCAGTTTATGCAGATTATATAAATCTGATGTAAACAAAACTCTTAGAGATTTTCTGTCCTTTGCAATTAAAGGCAAGTCTATCATTTGCTATTCTAATCAGCAATCCTAAATGTGTATGTGTATACACACATACACCTACACACACATACACTTATATATAATATACATACATATATAATTTTCTTTTACTAAATAGCCTGTGCTGTTTATACATGTGCCTCTTTATTCTGTATATCCAACAAGAAAATACTTCATGTTTAATTTAGTTTGTTTAAAATCATGAACCCTATATATCATTATGGTTTTGCAAAAGAATGTGGGCTAGACCAGTGCCTCATAAACTTTAGCTAACTTCAAATTCATGACAAAAGCTTATTTAAACCTAGATTTTTGGGCCCCTCCTTCAGTTTCTGACTCAGTAGGTCTCAGATAGATAAGAAAATTTGCATTTCCAACAAGCTTTCAGGTGTTGGCTTATTCTGTTGCATTTTGGACCTCATTCTGAACAGCACTGGGCTCAACAACATAGTAGAATCAGAAATCCACAAACGGAAGAGAAGTGAAAGGGATAGAATTGATAAAGATTACAGCAACTGCTTATCATGGGGTGAAACAGCAGCCCCAAAAAGATATGTCCAATGAAAACTCAGTATGTGATCATATTTGGAATAAGGGTCTTTGCAGGTATAATTAAGGAAAGATCTCAACATGAGATTATCATGGATTAGATGGGCCCTACATTCAATGATGAATGTCTTTATCAGAGACAGAAAAGGAGAAAACAGACATAGGAATGGAGGCTCTGTGAAAACAAATAGAATTAGAGTGATGTGTCTACAAGGCAAGGAATGCCAAGAACTGCCAACAGCCACCAAAAACTAGTAGAGGCTTAGAATAGATTCTCCATCAAAACATCCAGAAGGAAACAACCTTGCCAACATACTGATTTCAGACTTCAAGCATCCAAAATTATGAGAGAATATATTTCTGTTGTTTTAAGCCAAGTTTATGGTAACTTGTTGTGACAATCCTAGGAAACTAATATAGGCATTGATACTAGGGAGTAGGGTGCTTCTGTAATGAATACCTAAAGCTACAGAAGAGACTGTGGAATTGGGTAATGTATAGAGGCAGGAAACATTTTGTGGCCCAAAATAGAAAAAGTCTATACTTTCTTGAAGAGACAGTTGGTAGAAATAATATAGAAGTTAAAGGTGATTCTGTAAGGGCTCAGAAGGGAAGGAAGGGTATGATAGAGTAAGCTTCTATTTTCTTAGAGAATACATGTATTATCATGAACAGAATGTTGGTGAACATATGAATATTAAAGGTACTTCTAATGAGGTTTCTGAAAGAAAAAATATGTTGTTGGAAACTAGGGAAAAATAAATCTTTGTTATAAATTGGAAAAAAGAATTGGGTGAATTGTGTTTTGCTGTTAGGCAGCAAACAGAACTTGTAAGTGACGAGCTTAGATATTTAGTTAAGAATATTTCTAAGCAGAGTGTTAAAGAAGTATGTTTTATACTTGCTGCTTAATAAAGTTAGAGAAAAAAAAAGATAAATTAAGGAAGGAAATGTTAAAAAGGAGCTAGGCTATCTAGTTTGGAGTGCATGCAACAACTAGGAAATTGACATTTGAGTAATTGTGCTCTGGAGAGAGGGCCAAGGAAGTGGTGTGGCTGGATAGCCTTTTGCTGGAAATATTAGGTATATTACTCATGAATGCAATCAACCATCTCAGCAGAGGCCTAAAAATTCAGATGGGTTATCCCAAAAGGATTTATGGAGCACCCACTTGTCTAATGGTGTGAATACCCTTAACCTACATGGAAAGTTCATAAGGTTTTCAAGAACATTGTAGCAGCAGAAATTATGCCAGTCTGGACTGAAATGGATGGGGATGATATAAACTGAAGGAAGGCTTGGAGATTTCAGAGATTCTACAAGCAGGAAATGGGCTGACAGAGTTAGAGGAAGGACTCTAGCGGGTTGAATGCTGGCCCCTCAAAAAGATATGTCCACCTAAAACTTCAGAATGTGAACTAATTTGGAATAAGAGTTTTTGCAGATGTAATTAAGAAAAAATCAGGGTAGCGGTACAAAATAGGAAATGAGACAAAATGAGCTAAAAAAACACCTCACTTTAGCAGCTTAAAGTGAAAAGACAAGAAATAAAAGAAACTGAAAAAAATATTTTGAAGTGAGAGCTGTATTGAAGTTCTGGCTTAGAAGCTAAAGGTAGATTTGATGAAGTCATTAAATGCCTAACTCAACAAAGATTTACAAAATGTACAGCAATACTGACACTTTTTCCCCCTTGTGATGATATTTGTGTTTACCCTACTTTTCTTCCAACATTTATCTATTAATTTATTCCACAAATACTTTATGTGCACCTACAACATGCAAGGCATGACATGGAGACAAAGTACATTATCCAGTGATACAAATAATTAAAATATGAGACAAATAATTAAAATGTGAGATAATAACTCGGATCTAAATGACAGATCGTAACTCTTATCACAGGAGGGTTCATGAAAACTGCTCACTTCTGACTAAAATGAAACTTTAATTGAGAAGATTAAATTTTTCTGAGTTTTTGATCGGTGTCTAAGTTTAATAAGCAGGTATGGTTTGGTGGTGGAACAAGTATTCCAAAAGTTAAATCCTACTTAATAGTGTTCTATTTTTCTAAAATATAGATTGTCAGATTCAGTCTTTCAACATTTTATTTAGGATTTTTATAGATTATATACACATACATACATACACAGATACATACACATTTAAATAGGATTTGAATATTTGAAGAGAATTAGAAAGAATAAAATAGAAATTCTCAAAACTTCTTGTTAATTTTTGTTATTTTTTCCTTCTTCCCACTTTCTTTTGCTAACTTTGTTCTTTTTTTCTAATTTTTTGCCCTTGAATGCCCTCCTCATTACCTTTTAGTCTTTCTTTCCTAATATATACAAAAACTATAATTTCCATCTAAGTGGTATACAAATCTGTATGTGTAAATTTTCAATGTCTCTCAATTCTCGGTAGTTTATAATTTTCAGTGTAAATTCTTCTCTATCTATGCATTTATTACAGATTTTGGTCAACTACATTTTGGTTATTATTTTTCATTTTATTGCATTGTAGTCAATACATGTGGTCTAGGAGCTCTGGTAGCATAGTGCTTAAGGCAGTTGACTGCTAACCAGAAGGCTGGCGATTCAAACCCACCAGCCACTCCTCGGAAGGAAGATGGGGCAATCTACTTTCGTAGTGATACTGCCTTGGAAACCCAAGGAGGGGTCGCTATGAGTCGGGTCTGACTCGACAGCACATAACAACAACAACAATAACATGTGGTCTATAAAATAGAGATTATTTTAATGTTTTGAAACTTACTTTTTTTCAACTTTTTATTGTGATATGGGTGAAATTTTATGAAGGAGATTTCATTTTACATTCAACAGTTCATAAACGTTTTGTGACACTGATTATAGTCTCCTCAATATAACAACTCTCCTCCCACTTTCTCCTTCTGGTTACCCTTTCCCTATGTCCTTCTTGCCTGTCCATTTCTGCCTCCCTGCCTTTCTCCATAGGATCTCTGGTGGCCTGATACCTAAGGTATTTGACTGCTAACCAGAAGGCTGGTGGTTCAAACCTACCAGCCACTCCTTGGAAGGAAGATTGGGCAATGTACTTTCGTAGTGAAACTGCCTCAGAAACCCAAGGAGGGGTTGCTATGAGTCAGATCCGACTTAACAGCAGTGAGTCTGAGTCTGGTCTACCTTTCTCCATGTGCATACAAATGCTGCCCTTTTGATCGCCCATGTTTGATTGTTCTGAGGAGTGCATCTCCCTGGTATAGTTGTTCAGCTTGTAGGCCTTTCTGTTATTGGGTTGAGAATTAAGTGACAAGAGCGAGTTCAATTCCAGGCCCAAAATTTGACTCAGGGCCATAGTCTCAGGGGTTTCACCAGTCTCTTATCAAACCAGTAAGCCTGGTCTTTATTATTATTATTATTATTACTATTATTATTATTTTGAGTTTTGTTCTACATTTTCCTCCCACTCTAGCTAGGATCTTTCTGAGTGGTTGGCATTGGTAGCCAGGCACCATCTAATTCTTCTTTTCTCAGGATCATATAGGCTGAGATTCTCTTGGTCCATTAGTCCTTTGGACTAACTGCTTCCATGTGTCTTTGATTTTCTTCACTCTTCTTTGCTTTGGATGAAGAGAAACCAATAGTTGCCTCTTAGATGGTTACTTGCAAACTTTTAGGACCTCTGGTGCTACTCACCAAAGTAAGTTGTAGAACAATATTTTGTATATCATGTTGTGCCAGTTGAGCTTGATGTCCCCCAAAACCACAGTCACCAGCCTGTAGGCCCAGTGACTCATTCCCTCAAGGTTCTTGGTTGCCTCCTGTTAGGTTTAAACTGCATACGGACATTTTTATAGCACATACAAATATGCATGTAGGAATATTATCTACCAAAACTGTATGGTTGTGGGTATATTCTCATTTGCCTACCCATACCTGATCATCTTGCCTTTGTTCCTGTGTATCCACTCATAGATTAGTGTTTGCTATTACTGATAATGCAGTACTGTGTATGCGACAGTAATTGTCTTTATTGTCTGTACCTCTTGTGCACATCTTCATGTCTTCCTTTTCCTTGGTAATACTGTGCTAGTCACATGATTTTTTTATGTTGTTTTTTCCTTCACCTACATCAAATTTGTCTCTTATCTGTTTCCCCTACCATCCCCTCCCCTCCCTTCCCTGGTAACCAACAAAGAAAATTTCCTTCCCTATGCAAACCTTTCCTTTCCTTTTTATAGTAATGGTTTCATACAATATTTCTCCTTCTGTGATTGACTTATATCACTTAGCATAATGTCCTCCAAGTTCATCCATGTTATGAAGTGATTCACTGATTCTTCATTATTCTTTAATGTTGCATAGTATTCCATCATCTACCATAGTTTGGTTATCCATTCTTCTGTTGGTGGGCACTTAGATTGTTTCCATCTCTTTCTTTGCTTTTGTAAATAATGCTGCAGTTAATAAGAGTGTGAATGTATCTATTCATTTCCAAGATCTCACCTCTTTCGTATATATTCCTAGTAGTAGGATTGCTGGTTCAAATGGTATTTCTATTTCTAATTTTTAAAGGAAGTGCCATACCATTTTCCATAGTGGCTGCACCATTTTACAGTCCCACCAGCAGTGTATTAGAGTCCCAAACTCTTCACACCCTGACCAGCATTTGTTGTTTTCTGTCTTGTTTTGTCTTTGCTATTATTGCTGGGGTGAGATGATGTCTCATTTTTGTTTTGATTTGAATTTCTTTAATGGCTAATGGGAGCTTTTGTGGCATAGAGCCTAACCATTTGACTGCTAACCAGAAGGCTGGAGGTTCAAACCCACCAGCCACTCCTCGGAAGGAAGACTGGGCAATCTACTTCCATAGAGATACTGCCTCAGAAACCCAAGGAGGGTTCACTATGAGTCAAGATCGACTCCACAGCAGTGAGTAATGGCTAATGAGTGCAAGCATTTCTTCATGTGTTTGTTGGTTGCCTGAATATCTTTTTTAGTGAAGTGTCTCTTCATGTCCTTTGCCCATTTTTGAATTTGATTGTTTTTCTTCTTGATGTTGAGGTGTTGAAGTTTTCTATACATTTTAGAGATATGTGCCTTGTCAGATATGTCATTGCCAAATACTTTTTCCCAATCTGTAGGTTCTTTCTTTACTATTTAGGAGAAGGCTTTTGATGCACCAAGCAAAAAAACAAAACACTGTTTTGTTTTGTCAGAATGTTTTCAATTCTGACTCATAGTGACCCCCATTGGGTTTTCAAGGGTATAAATCTTTACAAAAGTAGATTGCCTCTTCTTTCTCCTGTGGAGCAGCTAGTGGGTTTGAACTGCCGACCTTCTGGTTAGCAGCCAAATGCCTTACCTACTACTCCACCAGAACTCCTCTTTGATGCATAGGATAATTTAGTTTTTAGAAGGTACCAGTCATCTAGTTTCTCTTCTCCTATTTAGGCATTATGGCTTATGCTTGACAGTCTATTTATGCCATAAATTAGGGCCTATAAATTTGCCCCTATTTTATCTTTGATGAACTTTATTATTTGGGGTTTTACATTTAAGTCTTTGATCCATCTTGAGTTTGTGTTTGTGTATGGTGTATGATACGGATCTTGTTTCATTTTTCTGTGAATGGATGCCCAGTTTTGCCAGAACCATTTGTTAAAGAGATTATGTGTTTTGGCCCTTTGTCAAAGATCAGCTGTCCATATGTGGATAGATGTATTTCTGGATTCTCAGTTCTGTTCCAGTGGTCTGTTTGTCTGTTGTTAAACCAGTATCAGTCTGTTTTGGTTACTGTGTATATATAGTAGGTTTTGAGGTCAGGGAGTGTGAGACCTCTTACTTTGTTTTTCTTCTTCAGCTGTCCTTTACTTATCCAATGTCCCTTTCCTTTCCATATTAAATTAGTGATTGGTTTTTCCATATTCTTAAAGAATGCTGATGGAATGTGGATTGGGATTGCATTGGGCATTATTGACATTTTCACAATGTTCAGTCTTCCTATCCATGAACATGGCATATTTTGCCATTTATGTAGGTGTGGTGTAGTAAATTACTTAGTATGGCTTTTCTACCCATAAGTCTTTGTAAACTCCAAGGTGGGATTTTCTATGGGCAACTGAGGAGCTCCTGATTGCTGAAGTTGTCCACCTGGAGTATTTCTGTTGGGAGTGGCACAAAACAATGTTCTGGGAGGTGCCCACTCTCTCTCAGGTGCTTAGAGTTCTGATGCTATGATTGGCTAGTTTGACCACCCTGCCGGGCTCAAAAGGAGGCCTCCTAGAGGCAGAACTCTCTCTGACTGCTGGTTGAGGAAGACGTTCTGCTGGAAGAGACACATGCCCCTGAAAGAGACACATGCTGCTGGGAAAGAGACGCAAGAGACACGCATTGCTGAGTGAGACACCGAGGGACCAGCACTGTTGGGAAAGAGACTGTGAGAGACTGTTGGCTGAGGGACGGTGGGCTGGGAGAGAGGCTGAGCATTTTTTCTGAACTCGAATTGTAGCCTGTGGTGCTTCCCTAATAAACCTCATAATCTGTGAGCTATGTGTGGCCACTGCAGCGAATTATTGAACCCAGGAGAGAGGTGGTGGTTGCTTTGGGAGGAACGGTTGGAGAAAGGGCTGGAGGGAGGCAACGTATCTGGCCTTGCCAGGAATAGGCCTTGGGTTACTGCTGGTAATCCTGTCTTCCTCTTGTAGGGTTAGAGGAGGTTGGAAGATGTGGCCTCCTTGCTGTTTTTGCAGTAGATCTCTTATAGTTTATTGTAGTAGTGTTGTGTAGTTTCTTTTTATAGGTCCTTCTGTCTTTGGTAAGATGTATTCCTAAGTATTTTATCTTCTTGGTACTATTGTAAATGGTACTGGTTTCCTTATTTCTTTTTCATAGATCTCTTTGTTGAAGTAGAGGAATTCAACTAATTTTTGTATGTTGATCTATCCTGATACTTCACTGAATCTTTCAATTAGTTTCAATAGTTTTCTTGATGAGTATCTCAGTTTTCTATGTATAAGATCATGTCGTCTGCAAATAGAGATGCATTATTTCTTCTTTGCCAATTTGCAAAATTTTTATTTTTCTTTCTCTCCTATTGCCCTGTCTAGGACTTCCAAAACAATGTTGGATAGAAATGGTGATAGAGGGCATCCTTGCCTGGTTCTCATTCTCAAGGGGAATGTTTTGAGTCTCTCTCCATTAAGACAAATATTGGCTGTTTGTTTTACATTTATGCCCTTTATTATTTTGAGGAATTTCCCTTCTGTTCCTATTTTGCTGAGAGTTTTTGTCAGGAATGGGTGTTTGATTTTATCATATGCCTTTTCTTCATTGATTGATATGATCATATGGTTCTTTTCCTTTGTTTTATTTATGTGGTATAGACATTGATTGTTTTTCTAATATTGAACCATCCTTGTATACCTGGTATGAATCCCACTTGGTCATGGATATTACTTTTTTAGTATAGTGTTGGATTCTACTGACCAGGATTTTGTTGAAGATTTTTTCATCTACATCCATGAGTGATATTGGTCTGTAGTTTTCCTTTTTAGTGGTGTTTTTGTCTGGTTTTGGTATTAGGGTTATGCTTGCTTCATAGAATGAATTTGGGAGTGTGCTGTCCTTTTCTATATTCTGGAATAGCTTGAGTAGGATAGGTGTCAGCTCTTTTCTGAACATTTGATAGAATTCTCCAGTGAAGCCATCGGGGCCAGGACTTTTTTGTGTGGAGAGTTTTATAATGACACATTCAATTTCTTCCTTTGTTATGGGTCTGTTCAAATTTTGTACTTCAGTCTATGCTAGTTTAGGTAGGTCTTGTGTTTCTAGATATGTGTCCATTTCTTCTAGGTTTTCAAATTTGTTGGGGTACAGTTTTTCATAATATTATTGTCCTTTTTATTTTCATTGGTTCTGTTGTGATGTCACCTGTTGCATTTATTATTCATGTTATTTCCATGTTCTTTTTCTTTTCCTTAGTTAAATTTGCTGGTGGTTTATTGATTTTGTTAATCTTTTCTGAGAATCAGCTTATAGTTTGTTGATTTTTAGTATTGTTTATCTGTTTTCTGCTTCTTTTACTTCCACTCTGATCTTTATTATTTCCTTTCTTCTGGAGACTGAAGGTTTCTTTTGTTGCTCTTTGTCTAATTGTTTGAGTTGTTGAGTGAAGGTGTTGAATTTGGTTCTTCTTTTCTGAAGTATGCATTTATTGCTATAAATTGACCTCTGAGCACTGCTTTCCCTGTGCCTCAAAAGTTTCGGTAAATTGTGTTTATATTCTCATTTGTGTCTAGCAATTCTTTTTTTTATTTCCCACTTTCTTCTGTTACCCAGTGGTTCTTAGCAGTGTGTTATTCAGTTCCATGTATTTGTTTTTTTCCCTTTGATCTTCGTATTATTGATTTCTAATATTATAGTGTTGTGATCTGAGAAGATGCTTTGTAGAATTTCGATGTTTTTAAATTTATTGAAACTTGATTTGTGGCCTAACATGTGCTCTATTCTGGAGAATGATCCATGTGTACGAAAAATAATGTGTATTTTGTTTTTGTTGGGGGAAGTGATCTGTATATGCCTATGAGGTCAAGTTGTTTGATTGTGTTCTTGAGATCTTCTGTATCTTTGAGTTTTTTTTTCTAGTTTTCCATCCTTCATTGCAAGTTGTGTGTTAAAGTCTCTTACTACTGCTGTCTATTTATTCTTTCAGTTCACTTAATGTTTGCTTTATTTGTTTTGGAGCTTTTTCACTGGGTGCATAGATATTTATTATGGTTATGTCCTCCTGATCTGCTGATCATTTTATCATTGTATACTACCCTTCCTTGGCTCTTATGCTGGATTTTGCCTTAAAGTCTATTTTCTCAGAAAATAATATTCTCATCCCTGCTCTTTTTTTGGTTGTTGTTAGCTTGAAATATTTTTTCCATCCCCTGATTTTCAATTTGTTTTATCTTTGTGTCTAAGGTGAGTCTCTTGTAGGCAGTATATTGATGGGTTTTGGTTTCTTATCCAATCTTTCTCTTCACTGGTACATTTAATCCATTCACATTTAAGGTAATTAATGATAGGTGTGAATTTACTGTTGTCATTCTTTTGTGTTTTTTGTTGTGATTTCTTTGATCCAAATATTTTTCTGTGCTGAGTTCGTTTTGTTATCAAGTTTTCTTTCCCTTATCTTATAATTGCTTTCATGTTTACTAAGCCCTTGTGCTTTTCTCCTTTTTATTTTGTTTAGCAGGTTTATTAATTTTCTTTATGGTTACCCTGTAGTAAATTCTTATCTCCCTAAGTTTGGAAGAAGGAGCTCTGGTAGTGTAGTGGTTAAGGCATTTGGCTGCTAACGAGAAGGTCATAGAAGACAGATTGGGCAGTCTGAGTTCATAGATTTATACCTTTGGAAGGCCAATGGAGGTTGTTATGAGTGGGACTTAACTCAATGGCAATGAGTGAGTTAAGTTTGGAACAGTCAGTTCTGTACTGATATTGTCCTGACATCCTCTCCTTATGGAAGTTTTGTAACTATGCCATTTATTCCCTGTATTTGCTTTGTATTTGGTATTGTTTACAGATTTATGCCTCTGATTCTATATTTTCCATTCTGTAAGCTTACTTTAGATTGGAGAATCTTTTTTCCTGGGTTGGTTACTAGGTGGTTTGTCCCATGTCTCAATCTTAAGACATTGTCTTCTTTTGTTGATTTTCTCTTGGAAGGATTCCCCTTAACGTTTCTTGTAGGCTTGGTCTGTTGTTGTTGTTAGGTGCTGTTGAGCCATCTCTGACTCATAGTGACCTATGCACAGCAGAACAAAACACTGCCCAGTCCTGCACCACCTCCACGATCCTTGCTATACTTGAGCCCATCCAATGTGTCCATCCATCTAGCTGAGGGCCTTCCCCTCTTTCATCGACCCTCCACCTTACCAAGCATGACATCCTTCTCCAGGAAATGGTCCCTTCTGAAAACATGACCAAAGTGGGTGCTCACTTCCAAGGAGCATTCCGGCTGTACTTCTTCCAGGAGAGATTTGTTAGTTCTTTTAGCAGTCCATG
>NW_006921590.1:3231493-3238740 GCF_000298275.1 Orycteropus afer afer | reverse complement strand
ATCCTACTTCTGTAGTGATACTGCCTCGGAAACCCAAGCAGGGGTCGCTATGAGTCGGGTTTGACTCGACGGCACATAACAACAACAACAACAACATATGTCATCTGATGTCCTGACTGCTGCTTCCATTGGCGTCAACTGTAGAACCAAGCAATGTGAAGTCTTTGACAATTTCAGTCATTCCTCCATTTATCATAATGCTGCTTATAGGTCCAGTTGTGAGGATTTTTGTTTTATTTATACTGAGATGTAATCCATACTGCAGACTGTAGTCTTGACTCTTCATCAGTGAGTGCTTCAAGTCATCCTCACTTTCAGCAAGCAAAGTTGTGTCATCAGCATATAGCAGATTGTTAATGATTCTTCCTCCAATCCTGATGCCACATTCTTCTTCATATAGTCCAGTTTCTCTAATTATTTGCTCAGCGTACAGATTGAATAAGTATGGTTAAAGTACACAACAGTGATGCACTCCCTTCTTGATTTTAAATCATGCAATGTCCCCTGGTTCTGTTCGAATGACAGTCTCCTGGTGTATGTACAGGTCCCTCATGAGCACAATTAAGTGTTCTGGAATTCCCATACTTCTCAGTGTTACCCATAATTGGTTATGATCCACACAATCAAATGCTTTTGCACAGTCAATAAAACATAAGTAAGCATCTTTCTGGTATACTTTCCTTTGAACCAAGATCCATCTGATATCAGCAATGATATCTTTCATTCCCCATCCTGTTCTGAATCCAGCTTGCATTTCTGGAAATTCTCTGTCAATATACTGCTGTAACCATTTTTGAATTATCTTCAGTAAGATTTTACTTGCGTGCAATATTAATGATATTGTTCAATAATTTACACATTCTGTAGGATCATCTTTCTTAGGAATGGGTACAAATATGGATCTCTTCTAGTCAGTCTTACAAATCTCTTTGCATATGCCTCCAGTGGGGCATCCATTTGTTGAAACATCTCAGTGGGTATTCTGTCAGTTCCTGGAGCATTGTTTTTTGCCAGTTCCTTCAGTGCACCTTCAACTTGTTCCTTCAATACCATTGGTTCTTGATCATATGCCACCTCCTGAAATGGATGAAAATCGACCAATTCTTTTTCATATAGTGACTCTGCGTATCCTCTCTTTCTTTTGATGTTTCCTGTGTTGTTCAATATTTTGCCCATAGAATCTTTCAATATTGCAACTCGAGGATTACATTTTCCCCCCAATTCTTCCAGGTGAGAAATGCTGATTGTGTTCTTCTCTTTTGGTTTTCTAACTCTAGGCCTTTGCACTTTTCATTACAATAATTGACTTTGTCTTCTCGAGCAGCTCTTTTGAAATCTTCTGTTCAGCTCCTTTATCTTGTCATTTCTTCCATTTGCTTTAGCTACTTTCCATTCAAGCATAAGTTTCAGAGTCTCTTCTGACATCTATTTTGGTCTTTTCTTCCTTTCTCTTCTTTTTAATGACCTCTTGCTTTTTTCATGAATGATGTTCTTGATGTCATCCCACAATTCCTCTGGTATCATTGGTGTTCAGTGCATCAAATCTGTTCTTTAGATGGTCTCTAAATTCAGGAGGGATATATTCAAGGTCATATTTTGGCTTTTGTGGACTTGTATTAATTTTCTTCAACTTCAAGTTGAGCTTGTATATGAGCAATTGATAGTCTGTTCCACATAAGTTCCTGGCCTTGTTTTGGCCGAATATATTGTGCTTTTCCATCACCGCTTGCCACAGATGTAGTCAGTCTGAATCCTGTGTATTTCATCTGGTGCAGTCTATGTGTATAGCCACCATTTGTGTTGTTGAAAAAACGTATTTGCAGTGAAAAGGTCTTTGGTCTTGAAAAATTGTATCATGCGATCTCCAGCATTATTTCTGTCACCAAGGCCCAATTTTCCAACTACCCATGATTCTTCTTTGTTTCCAATTTTTGCATTCCAGTCACCAGTAATAATTAATACATCTTGATTGCATGTTCAGTCAATTTCAGACTGCAGAAGTTGATAAAAATCTTCAATTTCCTCATCTTTGGCTTTGAAGGTTGGTGTATAAATTTGAGTAATGGTAGTATTAACTGGTCTTCCTTGTAGGCATATAGATATTATACTATCACTGACAGCATTGTACTTCAGGAGAGATCTTGAATTATCCTTTGTGATGATGAATGTCACATCGTTCCTCTTCAAATTGTCATTCCTGGCATTGTAGATCATATGGTTGTCTGATTCAAAATGGCCATAGCCAGTCCATTTCAGCTCACTAATGCCTAGGATATCAATCTTTATGCGTTCCATTTCATTTTTGACAAGTTCCAGTTTTCCTAGATTCATACTTCGTACATTTCATGTTCTGATGATTAATGGATGTCTGAAGCTGTTTCTCTTCAATTTGAGTGGTGCCACATCAGCAAATGGAGGTCTCGAAAGTGTTACCTTATCCATAGAAGTAAGGCTGGGTTTACTCAGATGATGCAGCTCTTTCCCAGTCCTATTTTGAGAGCCTTCTAACCTAACCGGTGTATTCATAAAGTTGCACGGTAATGTATCAAACAGTGTTTCTTTGCTATTCATAAGGTTTTCTCTGGCCAATTCTTTGAGAAGTGGATGGCCTCTTTCTTCTTCCTAGTTTGCCTCAGTCTGTAAGCTGGGCTGATACCTGTGCACCATGTGCATCCTGCTGGGTTCGAAACACCAGTGGCTCAGCCTCAAAACTCACATCAAACGTCACCACAGTAGGACAAACCGACAGACAAGTTTGTCTCCCTATTGGAAACCTCCCATACCACCCTTACCTGGGTCCCTGCAGCTGACTCCTCCTCTGTCCGGATCCCTGGGCCTTTTAATCCTCTTTCTCCCACTCTCCCACCCTGCTGCTTTGGGCATGCCAGAGTTCCCTCTCCTCACCTGGATCCCGGCGGCTGACTGCTCTTCTGTCCCAGTACTTGGACCTTTTAATCCCCTTTCTTCCACTCACCCGCCCTGCTGCTTTGGGCATGCCTGAGTTCCCTCTCCTCACCTGGTTCCTTGCGGCTGACTGCTCCTCTGTCTGGGTTCCTGGCTTTTAATCCCCTTTCTCCCGCTCTACTGTCCTGCTGCTTTAGGCATGCCTGGGTTCCCTCTCCTCACCTGGATTCCTGCGGCTGACTGCTCCTCTGTCTGGGCTCCTGGCTTTTAATCCCCTTTCTCCCACTCTCCTGCCCTGCTGCTTTGGGCATGCCTGAGTTCCCTCTCCTTACCTGGATCCCTGTGGCTGACTCGTCTTTTAATATAATCCCATATAACTCAGGTATTCTTCATTTCTCTTCATTCTCTTTTCTGATTTTTCCTGACAAAAGCTGTTGTCAAGGGATTTGTCTTCTAGCTGGGATATGTGTTCTTCAGCCAGGTCAATTCTACCCTTTTTCCTTCCAGTGTGTTATCTGTCTCCATAATTTTTAGTGTTCATCTTCTGGATATCTAAATGCTATTTTTGTTTGATTTATAATTGTCTGTTTCTTTTTTCTTTTTTTTGTGATTTTGTTCTTGTATGAGTTTCCTAAATTCTTCAGTCTTTTCTTTGATTCTATTTATGGTTTCCATGAATTCTTTGAAGGAGAATATATATACAAAACTCACTGCCGTTGAGTCATTTTGACTTATAGTGACTCCTCTTTGGGTTTCTGAGGTGGTATCTCTACGGAAGTAGATTGCCTAATCTTTCTTCCAAGGAGTGGCTGGGGGGTTTGAACTGGCAGCCTTCTGGTTAGCAGTCACATGCATTAGGCACTGCTCCACCAGAATTCTTTATAATTCCTTCTCAGGTAATTCTATTACCTGGGAGCAGGTGAGTGTAGCAGAAACCATTGATCCACTGGGGCGTACGCCTTGAACTCTGCCCAGTCTGCCCATACTGTGTCGTTATCACTATGTGGATTCCGTGAAGTTTTTTTTTTCCCTTCCTTTTCAGCATCTATGTCTCTACTCAAGAGTCCCTGCTTTGGATGGTCCCTATCTCTTCTCTCTCCCCAGTTACTAATCTCACTCCATTTCCCTTTCTAATCAGCTCTCAATCTAATTCTTTATCTTCTCATTTGATGCTCAGAATTCTGGATTTCTGTAGACTTGGCAGACTGTGTTACCATGACACTATCTTGTCTTCACCTTCTTTGAGACCAAGCTTGAAAACAATATGTATTCTTTAATTATTTTATTCCAGGTTCAACGTATTTTTATTAGATCAAACTTATTATTTCTGTTGTTGGACTCATTTCTTCCCTAATTTTTGTTTCTACTTTATTATTTTATCAGAAAGGTAAATTAGTATTTCTCATTTTAAGTATAAATCAGTGTTTCTACTTGTATATCTATTTGTTTTCACTTTGTATACATTAAGGCTAAGATTTTAAGATATATAAAAGATCAGGACTATTATATTTTCTGGGAATATTGTTTCTTTCTTCATTAAGTAATAAATTTTACCATTTTTTCTCTGATTATGCATTTTACTCTTAATATCTGCTTTTACTTATATTAACATTACTACATTGTGTTTCTTTTGTTAATTAATTTATATATTTACTTATTTTGAACTTTTCCATGTTATTAAGTTTTTTAAAGTAAAGCTTTATTTTATTGAAATGTAATTTACATGCTATACAATTCACACTTTTAAATTGTACAATTCAGTGGGTTTTAATATATTCAGAGTTGTGCAGCTATCAGCATTACCTAATTTTAAAACATTTCCAACTCAAACTCACTGCCTTTTCGAGTAGGATCTGACTCATAGTGACCCCTCCTTGGGTTTCTGAGGCAGTATCACTACAGAAGTAGATTGCCCAATCTTCCTTTCGAAGGAGTGGCTGGTGGGTTTGAACCTCCAGCCTTCTGGTTAGTAGTCAAATGCCTTAGGCACTACGTATCACCATAGCAAAAAAAAAAAAAAAATACACATTAACAGTCACTTCCCTTTTGCTAGTCCCACCCATCCTTGGCAAATATGTTTTGTCTCTGTGATTTGCCTGTTCTGGACATTTCATATAAATGGATTCGTGTGATATGTGTTATTTTGTGTCTAACTTTTTTCACTTTTTACTTAGCCTAATGCTTTCAAGATTCATTTATTTTGTAGCTTTTGTCAGCTCTTCATTCTTTTTATTGGCCAAATAATATCCCACACTTTATTTATCCACTGGTGGCCATGTGGTATGTTTCTACTTTTGACATATTATAAATAATCTACTATAAATATTCATATAGAAGTTTAACATATTATAAATAATCTACTACAAATATTCACATACAAGTTTTTATGTAGACATGTGTTTTGAATCCTTTAGCTTAGATATTTAGGAGTAGAATTGCTATGTCCTATAGTAACTATGAGTCAGGGCCAACTCCACGGCATATAACAACAACATAGTAACTATACATTAAACTTTTGAGGAACTGCCAAACTCTTACAAAGTGACTGCACCATTCTGTGTAGTAGTAATGTATGTGGATTACAATTTTTCCATATCTTGGCCACCATTTGTTATTGCTGTCTTTTATTTTAGCCATTTAAATTTATATGAAATAGTATCTCTTTGAAGTTTTATTTCCATTTCTCTAGTGTCAAATTGGAAGTTGTCAAAAATGAAATAGAATGTTACAAAGATTGATATCCTCGGCATTGTTGTTGTTGTTGTTGTTATGTGCCATCGAGGCAGCCCCAACTCCTAGCGACCCCTCCTTGGGTTTCCGAGGCAGTTATCACTACGGAAGTAGGATTGCCCAACCTTCCTTCTGAGGAGTGGCTGGTGGGTTTGAACCGCCAGCCTCCTGTTTAGCAGTCAAGTGCCTTAGGCACTATGCTACCAGAGCTCCAATGGACTGGTTTTGGCCATTTTGAATCAGATAACTATATGATCTACTGTGCCAGGAATGACAAATTGAAGAGGAATGGCATGGTGTTCATTGTCACAAAGAATGTTTCAAGATCTATCCTGAAGTACAATGCTGTCAGTGATAGGATAATAACCATATGCCTACAAGGAAGATCAGTTAATACTACTATTATTCAAATTTATACACCAACCACCTAAGTCAAAGATGAGGAAATTGAAGATTTTTTCAACTTCTGCAGTCTGAAATTGACCGAACATGCAATCAGGATGTGTTAATTATCACTGGTGACTGGAATGTAAAAGTTGGAAACAAAGAATCACCGGTAGTTGGAAAATTAGGCCTTGGTGACAGAAATAATGCTGGAACTCGCATGGTAGAATTTTGCAAAACTAACGACTTGTTCATTGCAAATACTTTTTTTTCAGCAACACAAACAGCGGCAAGAGGCTGTGGAAAAGCTCAATATCTTCAGCCAACACCAGGCCAGGAGCTGATTGTGGAACGGACCATCAACTGCTCACATGCAAGTTCAACTTGAAGTTAAAGACAATTAAAACAAGTCCAAGAGAGCCAAAATATAATCTTGAATATATCCCTCCTGAAGTTAGAGACCATCTAAAGAATAGATTTGATGCATTGAACACCAATGACTGGAAACCAGATTAATTGTGGGAGGATATCAAGAACATTATCCAAGAAGAAAGCAAAAGATCACTAAAAAGATGACAAAAGAAGAGAAGACCAAAGTGGATGACAGAAGAGACTCTGCATCTTGCCCATTAGCAGAGAGTAGCTAAAGCCAATGGAAGAAATGACAAGATAAAAGAATTGAACCGAAGATTTCAAAGAGCAGCTCAAGCAGACAAAGCCAATTACTATAATGAAATGTGTAAAGACCTGGAGTTAGAAAACCAAAAGGGAAGAACACGCTTGGCATTTCTCAAGCTGAAAGAATTGAATAAAAAATTTAAGCCTCAAGTTGCAATGTTGAAAGATTCTAAGGGCAAAACATTGAATGATGCAGGGAACATCAAAAGAAGATGGAAGTCACTGTACTAAAAAGAACTGGTCGATCTTCTTCCATTTCAGTAGGTGGCACATGGTCTAGAACCAATGGTACTGAAGGAGGAAGTCGAAGCTGCAATGAAGGAATTGGCACAGAACAAGTTTCTAGGAATTGACAGAATACCCATTGAGATATTTCAACAAATGGATGCCACCCTGGAGGCACTCACTCAGTTATGCCAAGAGATTTGGAAGACAGCTACCTGGCCAACTGACTGGAAGAGGTCCATATTTGTACCCATTCCAAAGAAAGGTGATCCCACAGAATGTGGAAATTATAGAACAATATCATTAATATCGCACGCAAGTAAGAT
>NW_006921590.1:3225133-3230813 GCF_000298275.1 Orycteropus afer afer | reverse complement strand
GGTTGGCTACGAAGGAACTCTTTCAAGTGCTGAGAAGCAAGGATGTCTCCTTGAGAACTAAGGTGCTCCTGACACAGGCCATGATATTTCCAATCACCTCATATGCATGTGAGAGCTAGACAATGAATAAGGAAGACCAAAGAAGAGTTGATGCTTTTGAGTTGTGGTGCTGGCGAAGAATGCTGAAGGTGCCATGGAGTGCTAAAAGAACTAACAGATCTTTCCTGGCAGAAGTGCAGCCGAGATGCTCCTTGGAAGCGAGGATGGCCAGACTTTGTCTCACCTAGTTTGGTCATGTTGTCAGAAGGGACCATTCCCTGGAGAAGGATGTCCTGCTTGGTAAGGTGGAGGGTCAACGAAAGAGGGGAAGGCCTTTGACAAGATAGATTGACACGGTGGCTGCGACAGTGGGCTCAAGTATAGCAAGGATCATGGAGCTGGTGCGGGATCAGGCGGTGTTTCGTTCTGCTGTGCATGGGGTCGCTAGGAGTCAGAAGCAACTCGACGGCACCTAACAACAACAACAACAGTGTCAAATGATGTTAAATGTCTTTTCTATTTATGGTCTGTTCATATATCTTCTCTGGAGCTATGTCAATTCAAATCCTTTTTCTATTTTTTAGTTCACTTGTTTCTTTTCTTTTTTTCCATTATGTTGCAAGAGTCCTTTATATATTCTAAATATACTTCCCTTAGCAGATAAATGATTTTAAAATATTTTCTCCCATTTTCAGGATGCCTTTTCACTTTCTTGATTGTGTCCTTTGAAGCACAAAAGTTTTTAATTTTGATGATATATCCACTTTATTATATTTTCTCAAATTGTTTCTGCGCTTAGTGTCATGTCTAAGAAACGATTACCCAATCCAAAATCACAAAATTTTACTCCTGTGTTTCTACCTAAATGTTTTTATACTTTGTCTTTTACATTTATATCTTTGATCCAGTTCAAGTCCATTTTTGAATATTGTATGACATGGAGGTCCAACTTCATCCTTTTGCATGTGGCTATCCAGCTGTCCCATTACCATTTGCTTAGAAGACTGTTCTTTTTTCTTTGAATTGTCTTGTCACCCATGTCAAAAATCAACTGACTGTAATGTGAGGGTTTACTTCTGGTTGCATTAATTCTATTCCATTGATTTTTTACTTCTGTTCTTATGCCATTAACACTCTACACTGTCTTGATTACTGTAACTTTGTCATAAGTTTAGAAATTGGAAGGTATAAGCCCTCTAACTTAGTTCTTTTAATTTTTGCAATATTGTATTGGCTATGTTAGATATCTTGCATTTCCATTTAAATTTTATAATCAGCTTGTCAATATCTGCAAAAAACAGTAGCTAGGATTTTGATACAGCCATTTTATTATGTTTTAGGTGTGTATTAGCAGCTACTGAATTTGCTCTAACACATCTTTCAAAAGTTATGTTTGATGTTTATTGATTACATGGTACTATGAATGTATCTGAGGTTAACTTTCAACATCTTATTTGTAATTTCTGTTTACAGTGTTTTTTCTTTGTTTTGCTTTTTTCTCTTTTCTGGTTTCTGTTATATTGCTTTTGTTTTTACTTTTTCTTTCTCTTTCTACTAGTTAAGAAATACACATTTCATTTTTATTCTTTTAGTGATTATCCTTAAATATGAACATGTTTATGTAATTTAACATTGTATATATTTAATTGAGACGACAGACCCCATCCTATCCCAAGAGGCAGGAAGTGGGAGAAAAGCTGGGGAAGAGATAGAGCTGCAGGATCCAGGTAAGGCACAGGCAGAGAGGTTTCAAACAGCTAAGGAATACAACTTTATGAATAACCCAGCACTGTTGTCCAATACAGTGCAGGAAGACGAGCCCCTTAAGTCAGATGGCACTCAAAATACAACTGGGGAAGAGCTGCCTCCTCAGAGTAGATCCAACCTTAATTATATGGATAAAGTAAAGCTTTTGAAACCTCCATTTGCTGATGTGGCACAACTAAAACTGACGAGAAACAGCTGCAAACATCTATTAATAATCAGAACATGGAACATACAAGGTATGAATCTAGGAAAATTGGAAGTAGTCAAAAATGAAATGGAACGCATAAAGATTGATATGCTAGGTATTAGTGAGCTGAAATGGACTGGTTTTGACCATTTTGAATCAGATAACTATATGATCTACTGTGCCGGGAATGACAATTTGAAGAGCAATGGTGTGGCATTCATCATCACAAAGGATGTTTCAAGATCTGTCCTGAAGTACAGTGCTGTCAATGATAGGATAATATCCGTACACCCACAAGGAAGACCCATTAATGTTACTATTATTCAAATTTACACACCAACCACCAAAGCCAAAGATAAGGAAATTGAAGATTTTTATTAACTTCTGCAGTCTGAAATTGACTGAACATGCAATCAAGATGTGTTAATTATCACTGTTGACTGAAAGTTGGAGACAAAGAAGAATCACAGGTAGTTGGAAAATTAGGCCTTGGTGACAGAAATAATGCCAGAGATTGCATGATAGAATTTTGCAAGACCAACGACTTATTCATTGCAAATACCTTTTTTCAACAACACAAATTGCAGCTATACATGTGGACTTCACCAGATGGAGTACACAGGAATCAGATTGACTACATCTGTGGCAAGTGGTGATGGAAAAGCTCAATATCTTCAGCCAAAACAAGGCCAGGAGCTGATTGTGGAACAGAAAATCAACTGCTCATATGCAAGTTCAAATTGGAGTTGAAGACACTTAACACAAGTCCACGAAAGCCAAAATATGACCTTGTCTATATTTGAATTCCTCCTGAATTTAGAGACCATCTAAAGAACAGATTTGATGTGTTGTACACCAGTGACCGAAAACCAGAAGAATTGTGGGATGACATCAAGAACATCATCCATGAAGAAAACAAGAGGTCATTAAAAAGAAGAGAGAGGAAGAAAAGACCAAAATAGATGTGAGAAGAGACTCTGAAACTTGTGCTTGAATGGAGAGTAAACTAAAGCAAATGGGAGAAATGACAAGATAAAAGAGCTGAACAGATTTTAAAGAGCAGCTCCAGCAGACAAAACCAATTACCATAATGAAATGTACAAAGTCCTGGAGTTAGAAAACCAAAAAGGACCACACTCAGCATTTTTCAAGCTGAAGGAATTGAGGAAAAAATTTAAACCTTGAGTTGCAATATTGAAAGATTCTATGGGCAAAATACTGAACGATGCAGGAAGCATCAAAAGATGATGGAAGGAATACACAGAATGACTGTACCAAAAAGAATTGTTCAATATTCAAGCATTTCAGGAAGTGGCATATGATCAAGAACCAATGGTATTGATGGAAGAAGTCGAAGCTGCATGAAGGAAGTGGCAAAGAACAATGCTCTAGTAAGTGACAGAATACCCACTGAGATGTTTCAACAAATGGATGCCCTACTGGAGGCACTCACTCAGCTATGTGAAGAGATTTGGAAGACAGCTACCTGGCCAACTGACTAGAAGAGATCCATATTTGTACACATTCCTAAGAAAGGTGATCCCACAGAATGTGTAAATTATTGAACAGTATCATTACTATCGCATGCAAGTAAAATTTTACTGAAGATAATTCAAAAATGGTTACAGCAGTATATTGACAGAGAATTTCCAGAAGTGCAGTCTGGATTCAGAAGAGGATGTGGAATGAGGGATATCATTGCTGATGTCAGATGGATCATGGCTCAAAGCAAAGAATATGAGAAAGATGTTTACTTGTGTTTTATTGACTGTGCAAAAGCATTTGATTGTGTGGATCATAACCAATTATGGGTAACATTGAGAAGAATGGGAATTCCAGAACACTTAACTGTACTCATGAGGAATCTGCACATACACCAGGAGGCTGTCCTTTTAACAGAACAAGGGGACACTGCATGGTTTAAAATCAAGAAGGGAGTACATCAGGGTTGTATCCTTTCACCATGCTTATTCAATCTGTATGCTAAGCAAATAATCTGAGAAGCTGGATTATCTGAGGAACAACGTGGCATCAGGATTGGAGAAAGAATCATTAACAACCTGATATATGCTGACAACACAACTTTGCTCGCTAAAAGTGAGAGTGACTTGAAGCACTTACTGATGAATACTGAAGACTATAGTCTGCAGTATGGATTACATCTCAACATAAAGAAAACAAAAATCCTCACAACTGAACCTAAGCAGCATCATGATAAATGGAGAAAAGATTGTAATTGTCAAAGACTTCACATTGCTTGGTTCTACAATCGATGCCAATTGAATCAGCAGTCAGGACATCAGATGATGTATAGCACTAGGCAAATTAGCTGCAAAGGACCTCTTTCAATTGCTGAAGAGCAAACATGTCTCCTTGAGGACTGAGGTGCTCCTGAAACACGCTATGGAATTTTCAGTTGCCTCATATACATGTGAAAGCTGAACTATGAATAAGGAAGACTGAAGAAAAGTTGATGCTTTTGAGCTGTGATGCTGCCAAAGAATGCTGATAGTGCCATAGATGCTAAAAGATCTAACAAATCTGTCCTAGAAATGCAACCGGAATGCTCCTTGGAAGTGAGAATGGCCAGACTTCGTCTCACATACTTGGTCATATTATCAGAAGGGATCATTCTCTGGAGAAGATGTCATGCTTGGTAACATGGAGGGATGACGGAGGAGGGGAAGGCCCTCAGTGAGATGGATTGACACAGTGGCTGCGTCAGTGAGCTCTAGTATAGCAGGGATCAGGGAGCTGGCACGAGACTGGGCAGTGTTTCATTCTGCTGTGGATAGGGTTGCTATGAGTTGGAGATGACTCAACGGCACCTAACGACAAAAACAATATTTAATCACCATCTCTCTCCTCCTGAATAATTCAGGGAACTGAATATCCTTTCAACCTGTCTCTTCTGGTTATCTAGTGCCACTCTGACAGGAATGTACCATAAATGGGATGGCTTGAAGAAACAGGAGTTTATTCTCTAATGGTTTGGAAGCTTTAAGTCTGGGTTCAAAGTGCCAGGCTCTAGGGACTGGGTGAAAGCCCCTCAACCTTGGTCTTCAGCTCTACCTCCTACTCCTGGCCCAGTGGAGCTAGAGGCTTTTCTTTGCTTAGCTGCTGGCTGCTGAGACTGACAAGTCCAAGGTTGACAAGTAAAAAGGCACAGTCCCAATGTTACCAAACCATATGGCAGGCCATTAATTCAAGTCTATCAAAGCCCCAAGGTCTGCAGAGCATGGCCGGCTGCTGAATGGCTACATGCAGGTTCAAACACACCATAAGCTAGAGACTGTTCCCCAAGGTTTCTCCTTATATATGGAAAACAGACCACATCCCTAGGGCAGCTACTCAGCTGCTCACAGTAGATTCCACCATGGAGCTGATTACCAGTCTCATCATGGGGAATACTATGTCCAGCTGCCCAGCCACTCAACTAGGCCCAGCCAAGTTGACACACAAACTTAACTACCACACTGTCTAACCACTTTTCCTCTTTCATCTTATTACTATTTACTTTTTGTAAATACTCTTTGATTTTTACTCCTTTTTGCATTGTTGTTGTTGTTGTTATGTGCCCTTGAGTCAGACCCGACTCATAGCAACCCCTCCTTGGGTTTCTGAGGCAGTATCACTATGGAAGCAGATTGCCCCATCTTCCTTCCAAGGAGTGGCTGGTGGGTTTGA
>NW_006921590.1:3223115-3225033 GCF_000298275.1 Orycteropus afer afer | reverse complement strand
ACCCCTCATTGGATTTCTGAGGCAGTATCACTATGAAAGTAGATTGCCCATCTTCCTTCCAAGGAGTGGCTGGTGGGTTTGAACCGCCAGCCTTCTGGTTAGCAGTCAAGTGCCTTAGGCACTATGCTACCAGAGCTCCCCCTTTCTGCATTAGTCTTTTCTTTTAAGCCAGGGTTTAATTAGATTTATAACATATTTAGTGATTAGTTTGGTTATCTTCACTTCTTTTTGGTTCCTCTTTCATGTCCACTCTTTTTTTCTCACAATTTTTTTCTTTAGTTGTGCACAGAGATGTTATCTCATTTTAATTCTACTATTTTTAATAAATTTTTTTAAATTTTAACTTTTTTTTTAATCTTGGAAACCTACAGTCAAGGAAAGTAGGGAATACAGTATATCCTCCTCACTTATCTACATGGTTAGGTTCCCAAGATCAGCTCATTGTACAAAAATTGTCATTCTGCAAAAATGGAGGATGACCACATCAGATCACAAAATGAAGTGTGACAACATCATTACCTAACTACCAAATTACATCATTATATAACTGTCAAATTACATATCATAACGTTCCTGTCAAATTACATCATTATATAGTTACCAAGTCAGTAAGAATCATGACCCAAGCAAGCTGACACATAAACCTTAACCATCACAGCCAGTGTTACTCTTGCCTCACACCTGAGCATTCATTACTGCCAGACATGTTTTTAATGTGCAAAATAGTCGGATAGTAGGTTTTTTACTAATGTCCTAAGTGAAAAATACCAGGTAACAAGATAATCAATAAATGAGGAGTACATGTATTTAATTGCCTCTCCTCATCAGACTGCCTAAAAAACCACAAACATATGAATATTATGGACTGCTAGAAGAACAAACAAATCTGTCCTGGAAGAAGTATAGCTAGGTTGCTTCTTGGAAGCAAGAATGGCCAGACTTAGTCTCCCCTACTTTGGTCATGTTGTCAGAAGACACCATTCCCTGCAGAAGGATATCATACTGGTAAAATAGAGAGACAGTGAAGAAGGGGAAGAGCCTCAGTAAGATGGATTAACACAGTGGCTGCAATGATGGACTCACTCATAGCAAGAATTGTGAGCATGTGAGGATGGTGCAGGACTGGGAAGTGTTTTCTTCTGTTGTGCATAAGGTCTCTATGAGTTGAAGCCAACTCGATGGCACCTAACAACAACAACATCAAGACTTCTTATCTCTTACTGGCTGAGTAGTATTCCATTTTCCATTGTATGTGTGTACCACATTTTCTTTATCCATTCATCTGTTGATGGGCATTTATCTTGTTTCCACTTTTTGACTATTGTGAATAGTGCTGTAATGAACATTAGTGTACAAGTCTCTGTTTGAGTCTCTGCTTTCAAGTGTCTGGGATATATGCCTAGGAGTAGAATTTCTGAGTCAATGATAATTATATTTTTAGTTTTTCAAGAAATCGCCACACTGTTTTCCAAAACAGCTATACCATTTTGCATTCCCAACAGTAATAAATAATGATTCCAATTCCCCACATCCTTGCCAACATTTCTTATTTCTTCTTCTTTTTTTTTAATCTTAGCCATCCTAATGAGGGGAGCTGTGGTGGCATAGTGCCTAAGGCATTTGACTGCTAATCAGAAGGCTGGCAGTTCAAACCCACCAGCCGCTCCTCAGAAGGAAGGTTGGGTAATCTACTGCCGTAGTGATACAGCCTCGGAAACCCACAGAAGGGTCGCTGTGAGTCAGGTCTGACTCGAAGGCACAAAACAACAACAACAATCCTAATGAGAGTGAGATAATATCTCATTGTGGTTTTGATTTGTATTTCTCTCATGGCTAATGATATTTAGTATCTTTTCATGTGTTTGGTGGCCAGTTGAAATGTCCTCTTTGGTGAAGTGTCTATTCAATTCCTTTGTCT
>NW_006921590.1:3186364-3223011 GCF_000298275.1 Orycteropus afer afer | reverse complement strand
TTTATTGAATATATGGCTCCTGAAGATATTGTCTTAGTTGATCTTAGTTGAGTTTTTTTTTTTTACTAAAGTCTCTTGAACAAAAGTTTTTAATTTTTATGAGGTCCTGTTTATTTATTTTGTCTTTTGCTGTTTGTGCTTTTGTTATTATACTGGATAATTCATTCTTAAAGGTAGCTGCAACAGCTTTGCCTTGCATTTTCCTCTAAGAATTTTAAGGTTATATTTTGCACATTTAGGTCTTTAATACATTTTAATTTTTTCTGTGTATGTGGTGTGAGGCTTGGATTCTCTTTCATTTTTCTACACGTGGAAATCTAATTTTCCCACCACCATTTATTGAAGAGATTCTTCTTTCATCATGGAATGGACTTAGTGCTCTTGTCAAAAATCAGTTGACCATAAATGTGTGGGTTTATTTCTGGACTCTCATTTCTATTCCATTTGTGTGTCTGTTGTACTAGTACCAGTATTATATCAGTACCAGGCTATTTTGATTACTATTGGCTATTTATTGCTTTAAAATAAGAAAGTGTGAGTTCTCTTACTTTGTTCTTTTCTTTCAAAATTGCTTTAACTATTTGGATCCTGTTGCCATCCCATAAAAGATTTTGGTTTTTCCATTTCTGTAAAGAAAGCTGTTGAGATTTTGATAGGATTATGTTGAATCTGCAGATTGCTTTGGGTAGTACTGACATCTTAACAATGTTAAGTGTTTTCAATGTATGAACATAGAAAAATTTTACCTTAATTTTTCTTTAATCTCTTTCAGTAGCATTTTATAATTTTCATTGCAAAAGTCTTTCACATCCCTGGTTAAATTTATTCATAGGTATTCTGTTCTCTTAGATGCTATTATAAATAGAATTGTTTTTCCTACTTGCTTTTGGATTTTTCATTGCTGGTGTATAAAAACCCAATTGATTTTTGTTTGCTCCTGACCTTGTTCCTGCAATTGTACTGAATTCCTGTATTAGCTCTAGAAGCTTTTTTGCAGACTCTGTGGGATATATATATATATATACGTATGTATGTATGTATGTATGTATATATGTATATATTCATGTCACCCATGAATAAAGATTATTTTACTTCTTCTCTCCCAATCTGGATACCTTTTATTTCTTTTTCTTGTCTTAATGCTGTCCAGGACTTCTAATACAATATTGAGTAGATGTAGTGAGAGCTGGCATTCTTATCTTGTTCCCAATTTCAAGGGGAAAGCTCTCAATCTTTATTAACTATAATGTAAACCATTGATTTTTCATATATTCCCTGAATAATACTGAAGAACTTCCCTTCTGTTCCAATACTCTTGTCAGTTTTTGTCAAGAAAGTGTGTTGGATTTTATCAAATACATTTATTGTATCCAAAGACATGATCATCTAGTTCTTTTATTCTGTTCTGTTGATATGGTTTTCATTAACTGATTTTCTAATGTTGAACTCTCTCTGCATTCCTGGAATAAATCCCATTTCATCTTGGCATTTGTTGTTATGTGCCGTCAAGTTGGACCCGACTCATAGAGACCCCTCCTTGGGTTTCCAAGGCAGTATCACTACGGAAGTAGATTGCCCCATCTTCCTTCCGAGGAGTGGCTGGTGGGTTTGAACCGCAAGCCTTCTGGTTAACAGTCAAATGCCTTAGGCACTACGCTACCAGAGCTCCTTTGTCTTGGCATATCACTGTTTTAATATGTGTTGGATTCTGTATGCTAGTATTTAGGTGAGAATTTTTGCCTCTATATTCCTAAGGAGTATTAGCCTGTAGTTTTCTTTTCTTGTAATGTCTTTTTCTTGTTTTGGTATCAGAGTTATGTTTGCTTCATGGAATGAATTAGAGAGTATTCCTTTCTTCTCTATCTTTTGGAAGAATTTAAACAGTTTTGGTGTCAGATCTATAAATGTTTTGTAGAATTCCTCAGTGAAATTATCTGGTCTAGGTCTTTTCTCTTGGGAGGTTTTTGATCATTGATCCGATCACTTCAATTGTTAATGAGTCTTTTGAGATTTTCTGTTTCCTCTTGAGTCAATTTGGGTGACTTGTGTGCTTTTAAAATTTTGTCCATTTCATCTAGATTATCTAGTTTGTTACTGTACAGTTTTTCATAATATTCTGCCATAATTTTCTATTGGGTCAGTTATAACATCCCTCTTATATTTCTTATTTTGGTTATTTGCATCTTTTTTCTTCTATTTTAGTCTAGCTGAAAGTTTGTCAATTTTACTTATCTTTTCAAAGAACCAACTTCTGGTGTAATTGATTCTCTGTATTGCTGTTCTGTTTTCAATTTTATTTATGTCTACTCTTGTCTTTGTTATTTCCTTTCTTCTGGTAGATTCAGGATTAGTTTGTTTTTCTTTTTCTAGTTCCTTAAGCTGTAGAATTAGTCTGTTCATTTTAAATCATACTTCTTTTGTTCATGTAGACATTTATTGCAGTGAGTTTCCCTCAGTACCACATTCTCTACATCCCATAGGTCTTGGTACACTGTGCTTTCATTTTAATTTAACTCTAAGAAATTTGTGATTTCTCTTTTGATTTCTTTCTTGACCTGTTGGTAGTTTAATAGTGTGTTCTTTAATCATTCACTGAATTTTAACTTTATTGACTTGACTTTCCTTTTCTGGAAAATGTTGGTCCTTTATCAACTCTTTCTGTATTTTTTGTCATAGATGTCATAGAGACTGGACCTTGTTCATTATGGTTTCTATTCACTTTTTATCCTTTTAATAATTTTAAGCATATTTATTTTTAGCATAGATTTAATGTCATATACTTAAATAATGTCATTGTAGAAAAATACAAATCGTAAGTGTACAGTTGAAAGCTTTTCACAAAACAAACATTCCCTTGTAAATCAACACTAAATAAAGAAACAGAACCTTTCCAGAACGTCATAAGTGTTCTCGTTTTCTTCTAGACGTGTTCCCCTCTTCCATGGGTAACCGCTATCTTGACTTGTTAGGCTGGTCTAACAGACTGGCAATAATAGATAATCTTTCTTCTTCTTGGTCATTTTCAGAAGATGAATAAATTTTTTAATTTTATGATGAATGGATTGATTAATTTGCCTGTTTGTGAATTTTATTTATATGGATCTATACAGTTGTTCTTTCTCAGGAATTTCTATGTGCCCTTAATTGTAATATTTCTGAAATAATAGTGTTAAAGATTCTGTGATGTCTGTATATTAATTGTATCTTTTGTGTTTTCTTCTGAACTTAGTGATTTTAGAGATCCTGGAGGGAACTTTTTACTAATTATTTGATTTGGGAATTCTAATATACTCAAGTATACATTTTAATTTCACTTTCATGGTATAGGCCTGAAATTTTCATTCTTTTAGAAGTACTGCTCTTTTCTTGACCATTTCCTTAGACAGACTGCATATTATGTTGTTGTTGTTTTCCTGCCCTGGTGAGTAGAATTTTGCCAATTATCTTTTTATTCAGAAAGTCCTTTAACTCTTTGTGCTTGAAAGAACATTTTCAGTACAGCCCTGTAACTAGTATGGACCCCAAAACTTGTCACTTGTTTTGTTTAGACATTAAAGCTGTAGTGCCAAGCCATTTTGGCCCTTTATTTTTACAATTTGTTTGTGAATTTTATAAATTCACCATGTCTGTGCCCATTTGTAACTATGTTGTTGTTGTTGTTATGTGCCGTCAAGTCAGACCCGACTCATAGCGACCCCTCCTTGGGATTCTGAGGCAGTATCACTATGGAAGTAGATTGTCCAACCTTCCCTCTGAGAACGGGCTGGTGGGTTTGAACAGCTAACCTTCTGATTAGCAGTCAAGTGCCTTAGGCACTATGCTACCAGAGCTCACATCTGTAACTATAGCTATTGCATTCCACATGCTTCTAGAATATGAGTATTTTATTTTCTTTCTTTAAAGATCTATTATATCTTAAAACTTAAATTTTGTTTTATTTGGTATTTTTATGTTTTTTTTTTTGTGAAAGTGAGTAGATGGTGGAGATATACATCAGATCATGCCATCATTTTGCTGGAAGCTGAGTCAATCAATTCAGTAGCAGTCTTGTGACTCTGAGGTGGTTGAGCAGTTACAGGTGGTGTTCAGGGCTATGAGTCAGAGTTTTCCTCTGTGCTGAGTTACTTGGATAATTTAGGACTCATTGTCATACTAAGCTGGTCTAGGCCCATACAATCAAACTCATTGTTTTTGTTGTTATTTTACAGATGCAAGTTTCCAAAACTAATATTGAAAAGAAAAAACCTAAATTTAGAAAAGGAAAAAGGTATGCTCCTTAAAATTAAAAAAACATTTTGAAAAAATTAAAATCAAGCTCTCTCTCTCTCCATTTATAATTTATATATCTATGATATTTTCTCCCTAATTCCTGTTTCTGTTTCTCTAGGGAAACACTGTTTAAAATTTTCAAAAATAATTTAAATTTAAATTGATAACTGTTGTTGTTGTTGTTACGTATCATCGTGTTGGCCCTGACTCATAGCAACCCGTCCTTGGGTTTCCGAGGCAGTGCCACTACAGAAGTAGGATTGCCCAACCTTCCTTCCGAGGAGTGGCTGGTGGGTTTGAACCGCTAGCTTTCTGGTTAGCAGCCAAGTGCCTTAGGCACTATGCTACCAGAGCTCCTAAATTGATAACTAGTAGCTTTAAAAGTAGGAAGAAAGTTTTATATGTATAGAAGTATGTTGAACTAGAACTTTCAGTGATTAATATTATGAGAGCAACCAGATAAGAAACACAATTTTTAATTTAAAATAGGTAATGCAGACCAGAAACAGACCTTCATGATGAACTAATAAGCCACTGGTGACAAGTCTTGTTGTTGTTGTTGTTATGAGCCATCGAGTTGGACCCGACTCATAACGACCCCTCCTTGGGTTTCCGAGGCAGTATCACTTACGGAAGTAGATTGCCCAACCTTCCTTCTGAGGAGTGGCTGGTGGATTTGAACCGCCAGCCTTCTGGTTAGCAGTCACGTGCCTTAAGCACTATGCTACCAGAGCGCCTGATGACAAGTCTTAGTGTTTATTATTGAACCATTTTATTTACTTACTTATTTTTTAATAAACAGTGATCAGTCCTGTGTTCAAAAGGAGTCCTCAAAAATAAAGATGGGCCCTAATAGATATTCTTTCTTTGTTATTTTCAAGTGAATACATTCTTAAAAAGAATTTTTACTGTTTTATTTCAGTTACACTTCACAGTAAGCCCAACAATAGGGATTACTGTTGGTTAAATGGGCACTCTGGTGGCATAGTGCCTAAGGCATTTGACTGCTAACCAGAAGGCTAGCAGTTCATACCCATAATCCACTCCTCAGAAGGAAGAGTGGGCAATTTATTTCCGTAGAGATACTGCCTCAGAAACCCAAGGAGGGGTCACTATGAGTTGAGATCGACTCAACATCAGTGAATTTGGTTTTGGTTTATTGGTTAAATATCGTAATTATCTCCATTTAATAGGTAAAGAATTTGTGCCTTAGAGAAGTAACTTTTTCAAGATTTTATGGCTAGAGCAAATGAGTTTGAACAAATATCTTCTGATTAAATCAGCAACATTGGAGAGTGGAAAAGCATGAATTTTGCAGTCTGACAGATCTTAGTTCTGTCCTGCTCAACAGTTTTTCTATATTGGCAAATGTCTCAATTTCTTTGAAACTCAGTTTCTTTAGCTATAGAATGAGAGTGAAATATCACTTAGTAATGGGGGGGGGGGAGGATTGCATGGAGTAGCCTCTGTGAGGTGTTTTGTACATTGTTAGTGCTTTACATACAGTATATTTGCTAATCAATATTGTTCCTTTTTGATTGTTTTTGCACTGTATCATGCTGCCATAACTACTGTATATAACAACGCCCCAAAAATTTACCTCAAGGGAAAGGAATAGATATTCATAATCTTCCTACAATTGCCAGTGAATATACATGAATGGTTATTTAAATGTACATGATTGAACTTTTGAATCTAAATCTGTCAAGTTCTTTTTCTAGGAATGCTAATTTCAAATGCTCTTTTGGAAATGTTTGTTCAGATGATGACTTATCAAAGGAAAGCATGGGTATGTGAAGGCCTGTCCCACTTTTAATTCTTTTACATAGATTCAATTTCACAAAAAGTTGTGGTCATTTGAAGGAAAAAATCAGTTCTTGGCTATAGTCTTGGCTATAACAATATATGAAAAATATTAATGGGACATTTTTGGGGCTTTTTAATTGCCTTTAGATTTCTGTCCTCACAAATTAAATTTTCTCTGGCTTTGTCATTTATTTAATTTTTTTTTATTGTAATGAAGTACTAATGAGGTTGTTAGCACCAGTTGGAGGAAATATCAGCAACAATACATTTTAATCCAGACCACTACATTCCAAACTTACTGGGATCTTAGGGTGCCAGAGTGAGAGAAGAAGAAAAGAATGAGCCTTGGACTTCCAGCTGAATTAATTGCCACTGGTATTAGAACACAGTAGGATGAATGTGGAATGCAGAGAGACAGTTTTAATTCTCAAAAGAGATTTACTCTTTCTACATTTTCAATAGTCTTAAAAAGCTAACAAATGCTTATTTACAAGATGGAAAATTGGGAGCCTTGCAAAGAGGTTTCAAAGCCCATTAACCCCTAAGGAGTTACTCATGCCATATTCCTTCTCCATGCTCCTTCCCACCCCCCAGATCCTATGGCACTGCATTTCAATCGGCTAAATAAGTCACTCATTTATATTCTCATTAAAAGAGAGGAAAGCAGGCAGAGGAAGAACAGATAGAATATGCTGTACCTTTAAGCTCCCTGCCTAGTTGTCCTGAGATTTGATGCTTAGTTCTTGAGACCTGCCATGTCTCTTTTGAGAATTTGGACTTAAGATCTAATACTTATTTTCTGGCTATACATAATACCACACACACACACACACACACACACCATATATACATATATATACCATATATACATATATATATGTACATACAAATGCACCCCATTTAAATCATTTAACATCCCCCCTGCCAAACTCTATTTCATTTTGTTTTAGTTGCATAACTTCTTATATTCTCCATGGACTAGTCATTTTTGTAAAAGTCCATTTTTTCTTCCTCTAAACCACTACACAATTCTTTTGTTTCTGTCCCTCTTTCAAACTCATTCTGCTATTTCTTTTCCACTAGTTAACATCCCTTTTTGTGACTACTTCATGTTGGTTTTATCCCTGGGCTGATTCATATTAGGACCCCCTGGCACTACAACAGATGGCTCCCAAGTCCAGCATCCTTCTCACCACCACTCACATGAAGGATACTACAGGAGAAAGCCTTTGCAGCCAGGTGGCATCCATTGACTGAAAATGACTCTTTTGGGTAAAAGAATGAATGCATCTAGGTGCTTATCCAGGTAAAAAGAAGCACTGCAGGAGTCCCACATTCTTTTGGCTCTGAAAGTCTCAAAAGTTAATTGTTAAAATAGTTAACCCGATCCTGTTTTACTCCTCCCTCCTATTGCTAACAATTAAAGAGCAGGAATGTCTAATCTACTATGTAGCTGACTGCTTTCCTTAAAGAGTGGGTTTTTTTTTTTTTTTTCATTAACTTTAACCCTCCTCGATGTTTTTATCCCCTACCCATATTTCTGCTAGCTCTAGTAGCATAGTGCCTAAGGCACTTGACTGCTAACCAGAAGGCTGGAGATTCAAACCCACCAGCCACTCCTTGGAAGGAAGGTTGGGCAATCTACTTCCGTAGTGATACCGCCTTGGAAACCCAAGGAGGGGTCACTATGAGTCAGAGAAGACTCGACGGCACATCACAACAACAACTAATATTTCTGGAACCCTGGTGGTACAGGGGCTAAGCACTGGGCTGCTTACCAAAAGGACCATAGTTAGAACTCAGCAGCCCTGGGAGAAAGATGTGGCAATCTGCTTCCCTAAAGATTTACAGCTTTGGAAACTCTATGGAACTGTTCTCCTCTGTCCTATAGGGTCACTGAGGGTCAGAATCTACTCAGTGACAGCAGGTTTGGTTTACCCATATTTCTTTGGATCCTTCCATCCAAGCTTCTGATAACTCTGATTCCTAGCTTAAGGTAAAATTAACCCTGGATCAAATGATGGAGTTAAATTATAACATCTTCCTGAATCCCTGCCCCACTTCTTGGGCCTTTTTTTCCTTATACTTCCAGGTGCTGTAAAGTCTCCCATTAGTCTCCTATCCCAGATTCCTGTTCCTTTAAAGGCTTTATACATCAATGATAGCTTCTCCTTTTCTCTCCTTTAGTTAGGGGTCAGGAGGAGCACTAATTAACTCCAGTTACTTAATCTCTCCAAGTAACAGTTTCATTATCTTAGAAAGTCCTCTTATCTAACAAAGACAGGTCCTTTTCTGGAAATTAATAGAAAAAGTTGAGAGATCGTTAAATAATTTAAATTGTGTGCCCATGACTATATGATAGTTTGATCTAAGAAGTAACTATTTGTGGGAAATGTCTCCATTTTTGGAAATTTTCTATGAATATCATCTTTTTTTTTTTTTTTTTTTTTCCATAGCCCCTGTTTTGTTTCTCTGGTGCTACTCTAACAGAAAATACAAATGGGTGGCTTTAACAAACAAGAGTTTATTCCCTTACATTTTAGGAGGCTAGAAGTCCAAGTCCAAAGTGCCAAGGTCTAGGAGCTGGGTGAAAGTCCCTTGATCTTGGACTTCAGCTCTGCCTCTTGCTCCTGGCCTATTGGAGCAGGAGGCTTCTCTTAACTCAGACACCTGCTGGCTTCTGAGGCTGACAAACCCAAAATCAACAAGTGAAATGGCACAGTCCCAAAATTATCAAGCAACATGGCAGACCACTAATTCAAGTCCATTAACAGTTCCAAGATCTGCAGACAACATAGCAGGCCATTGAGATGAAGACTCGGCTATGTGCAGGGTCCAAGTGTGCCAAAAAAGTACAAAGACCTTTCTCAAAGTTGCTTCTTATGTACTGGAAGCAGACCACATCCCTAAGGCTTACCAGTTGTTCCAGTAGATTCCACCATGAAGTTGATTACCAGTTTCATCATGAGGGAATAACTACATCCAGCTGCCCAACCACTCAAAATCAGGCCCAGCCAAAGTGACACACAACTTAACTACCACAGTCCCCATAACTCATTTCTTTTCAATGTCTAGGGACAAGAAAAATTATGGTGATGAAATGATAATAATGATGATTACCAATATTATTATCTTTCCCATTTTATCAATAGGTAAACCAAGGCACTTGAGAGGTTATATGACTTTTCCAAAGTCACACAGCTTCTTAAAAGTAATCAAAGTGTATAGCTGTTTCCTTGGTTGCTTGAGTACCAGGATGCTCAAAGCTAATTTTATGCATTTTTTTGGTGCAGCATTGGTTGTTGATATAAGGAGTTTTTAAATCCATTGGCCTTCATATCCCGTAAATTAATTGATTTTACTTTCTTCAGTCTTTGAGTTGTTTTTGTTTGCTTGTTGCTTTATTGTGTCATGTTTTTCTGTTCTAAGATACTCATTTCTTTTTTGGAGTAGATCTATAAATAAAAATTCCAGTAAATAAAATACTGATATTTTACCTGGGAACAATTAATGATCTCTTAACTTTCATTATTAAATGAATAAGGATATTTTTACCCGATGCTTGAGACAAGTAAGCTTAGAAGAAGATGGTTAATATAGGAAAGTTCTAGAACATGAGATGAGCCCTATATGCAGTATGAAGTTGGGGGAATAGGTAATATCTGGCTACTCAAGACAAGCATCATTCTTAGTTTGGAGTTAAGTTTAACTCTAGTCTAAAAGATGGAAATTATCAATCTTTCAGTATTGCAACTCGAGGCTTAATTTTTTTCCTCAATTCTTTCAGCTTGAGAAATTCTGAGCGTGTTCTTCCCTTTTGGTTTTCTAACTCCAGGTCTTTGCACATTTCATTATAGTAATTGGGTTTGTCTGCTCAAGCTGCTCTTTGAAATCTTCTGTTCAGCTCTTTTATCTTGTCATTTCTTCCATTTGCTTTTGCTTCTCTCTGCTCAAGAACAAGTTTCAGAGTCTCTTGTGTCATCTATTTTGGTCTTTTCTTCCTTTTTCATCTTTTTAATGACCTCTTGCTTTCTTTGGGAGCTCTGGTAGCTTAGTACCTAAGGCACTTGACTGCTAACCAGAAGGCTGGCAGTTCAAACCCACCAGCCACTCCTCAGAAGGAAGGTTAGGCAATCTACTTCCATAGTAATACTGCCTTGGAAACCCAAGGAGGGGTCACTGTGACTAAGGTCCGACGTGACAGCACATAACAACAACAACAACTTGCTTTCTTCATGGATGATGTTCTTGATGTCATCCCACAATTCCTTTGGTTTTCAGTCATTGGTGTTCAGTGCATCAAATCTATTCTTTAGATGGTTTCTAAATTCAGTAGGGATATTATCAAGGTCATATTTTGGCTCCTGTGTACTTGTTTTAATTGTCTTCAACTTCAACTTGAACATGCATATGAGCAGTTGATGGTCTGTTCCACAATCAGCTCCTGGCCTGGTTTTAGCCAAAGATACAGAACTTCTGCATTGCCTCTTGCCACAGATGTAGTCAATCTGATTCCTATGTATTCCATCTGGTAAAGTTCATGTGTATAGTTGTCGCTTATGGTGTTGAAAATGATATTTGCAATGAATAAATTGTTGGTCTTGCAAAATTCTATCATGCAATCTCCAGCGTTATTTCTATCACCAAAACCATATTTGCCAACTACCGGTAATTCTTCTTTGTTTCCAACTTTTGCATTCCTGTCACCAGTGATAATCAACACATCTTGATTGCATGTTTGGTCAATTTCAGACAGCAGAAATTGGTAGATATCTTCAGTTTCCTCATCTTTGGCTTTGATGGTTGGCACATAAATGGAAGATGGAAGGAATACACAGAATCACTGTACCAAAAAGAATTGGTCGATGTTCATTCATTTCAGGAGGTGGCATATGATCAAGAACCAAAGGTATTGAAAGAAGAATTTGAAGCTGCACTGAAGGAATTGGCAAAGAACAAGGCTCCAGGAATTGATGGAATATCCCTTGAGATGTTTCAACAAACAGATGCCCTCCTGGAGGCACTCATTTGGCTATGCCAGGAGATTTGGAAGACAGCTACCTGGCCAACTGACTGGAAGAGATCCATATTTGAAAGAAAGGTGATCCCACAGGGTGTGGAAATTATCATACAATATCATTAATATCACATGCAAGTAAAATCTTACTGAAGATAATTAAAAAATGATTGCAGCAATATATTGACAGAGAGCTTCCAGAAATGCAAACTGAATTCAGAAGAGACCATAGAGTGAGGGATCTCATTGCTGATGTCAGATGGATCTTGGCTCAAAACAAAGAGTACCAGAAAGATGTTTACTTATGTTTTATTGACTATGCAAAAGCATTTGATTGTGTGGATCATAACAAATTGTGGATAACATTGAGAAGGATGGGAATGCAGAACACTTGATTGTACTCATGAGGAACCTGTACATAGAGCAGGAGACTGTCATTCAAACAGGACAAGAGGGTACTGCATGGTTCAAAATCAAGAAAGGGGTGTGTTAAGGCTGTATCCTTTCACCATACTTATTCGACTTACATGCTGAGCAAATAATCTGAGAAGCTGGATTATATGAAGAAGAATGTGGCATCAGGAGTAGAGCAAGACTCATTAACAACCTGTGATACACGGATGACACACAACTTTGCTTGCTGAAAGTGAGGATGACTTGAAGCACTTACTGATGAATATTAAAGACTACAGTCTGCAGTATGGATTATACCTCAATATAAAGAAAACAAAAATCCTCACAACTGGTCCAATAAACAGCTTCATAGTAGGTGGAGAAAAGATTGAAGTTGTCAAAGATTTCATATCACTTGGTTCTACAGCCATCACCAATGGAAGCAGCAGTCAAGACATCAGACTACATATTGGATTGGGCAAATCTGCCACAAAAAACCACTTTCAAGTGATGAAGAGCAAAAATGTCTTCTTGAAGACTAAGGTGCACCTAACTCAAGCCATGGTATTTTCAGTGGCTTCATATGCATGTGAGAGCTGGACAATGAATAAGGAAGACTGGAGAAGAGTTGATGCTTCTGAGTTGTGGTGCTGGAGAAAATGCTAAGGGTACCATGGTCTGCTAAAAGAACTAACAAATCTGTCCTGGAATAAGTGCAGCCAGAAACCTCCTTGGAAGCGAAAATGGCCAGACTTCATCTCACCTACTTTGGTCATGTTGTCAGAAGGAACCATTCCCTGGAGAAGGATATCATGCTTGGTAAAGTGGAGGGTCAGCGAAGAAGGGGAAGGCCCTCAACAAGATGGATAGATAGAGTGGCTGCAAAGATGGGCTCAGGTATGGCAGGGATCGTGAAGCTGGTGCAGTGTTTTGTTCTGCTGTGCATAGGGTTGCTATGAGTTGGAGACAACTCCAGGCACCCAGCAACAACAACAAAAGATGGATTCTTCACTTTCCCAAAAAGGCCATGCCTCCTATTTTTGTTTGGTTTCTTCTTTATTACAGTTGAACCTGTATTTTACTCTACACTTAAATTGTAAGCATACAGAGCTTCAAAACAAAACCAAGTATTTTTTCCTCCTCCTTGGCCTCCTCCTCTATTAGAAAGTCTTCAGAATTTAAGCATTGAAATGGCTCTTCAAATTCAGGTTTTTTTTTTCAAGTGCTAACTTTGGGGGTAACCCAATCAATACCTTCTTTATATAAGGAATCATTTAATAGAGATGTAGAAGTTAAAGAAAACCCTAAAAAACATAATTTTTCAACTTTTAAATTATGAAATAGTGATATATTGGAATTAACAGTGAGTTATTCCTTATCAGAAATGAAAAAAATACTGATTTATGTAATACATGTTTGTTTTTAAAGGTTAGATACATATGTCAGTATTAGAGATAGTTTTATGCTTTTTCTTTCTCATTATTCTTTTTTTTTCCCACTTTCTCTGAGTGATGGGGCAGCTATAATGCTACCACTTTACTTTCAACAATAAATTAAAACAAGCCAGTGAAACTATAGGATAATCAGTATTGATAGATGATTGGCCATGCAGTAAAGGCATTCATTCTCTCTCTTTGGAGGATATCACTGTCCAATTTTGGTGACTTTATTTATAGGTTATAATCACTGCTATTTTTTGAGGATTATTTTTGAACTCTTATCAATTTGTAATACAGGAATACTTACTTAGAAAAGCAAACTTTCCATTGCTCTGGAAGTAGAATTTGGTATCAGTTAAGTTAATATTATGAATGCTGGTTGATTCATGAAGTCATCCATTACTTTGTCTACCCTCTGATCAAAAGGCAGTGTGTGTGTGTGTGTGTGTGTGTGTATTTCAGATCACTTAATCAGAGAACCTATAATGCCATTCATCAAAGACATTCATTATCATAAATTGTTTGTATTTTAGCCTAACCTTAGAAATAGAAAGATTTTTGTGCATCCTTTTTGTACTCCAGCATAGCTCAAAATTCATTTTCTCAATAGAGCGTTAAACATGAATGTTAATCTCTGTAGATTCAGAGTGTAAAGTAGGAAAACAGAATGAGTGGGTTTGGAAAGTCAGTGTAACCACTTTAGTTGACCATTAAGCAACACGTTACTAAATAAGAAATCTGTCTTATAGAAGGGGTTAATTTCATTAACAAAAATGCTTCAACAAAAATATACAGTAAATTCTTATTCAATAGGCATGGTATTTTATCCATATTTCTAAAATAAAATCTCCAGCTACCAAATTTTGAATATCAGGATTCTAAACTCTAACTGTTCATACTCTGTATTCTTACACTTTAGCAGTAACCGTAGTCACAGATCTATCTGAATACAACTAACATGTTAATTACAGTTTTTGTTTGTTTGTTTCATTTTTAATCGTAGCAAATGGTTCTAAGGTTTGTAAAGACTTATCTGAAAGCTTCTTTCAAACTGGTATTTCTTATTTTGAAAGGATTTTTTCCCGGAGAGAACCTAAGACTGACCGTGAACAAACTATAGTCAGGAAGGTTCATTAATCTATGCTTATTCTCTTGAATCCCTTACCTTTAGCAGGCACAAAATAAATGTGTTGATTGAATATATAAAAGTGTTTGGGGCAAGCAATAAATTGACAGAAAAATTAATTTTGTAGTTATAACTGTAATGTGAAAAGTGTAAACTAAATAGTTTTCCAGTACTATATAATGACAACCAAGAAAGAGAGCCCTTCCTATTTCATAACCTCACATGACTTTGTTCAACACTATTTTTTTGTTAGGTGCTGTTGAGTTGGCTCCAATTCATAGGGACCCTATGTATAACAGAATGTAACACTGTCAGGTCCTGTGCCAGCCACAATCCTTGCTATACTTGAGCCCATCATTGCAGCCACTGTGTCAATCCATCTTGTCGAGGGCCTTCCCCTTCTTCACTGACCCTCCACTTTACCAAGCACGATATCCTTCTCCAGGGAATGATCCCTTCTCACAACATGACCAAAGTAGCGAAGACGAAGCCATTCTTACTTCCAAGGTGCATTCTAGCTGCACTTGTTCCAGGACAGATTTGTTAGTTAGGGCAATCCGTGGTACTTTCACCAGCACCACAACTCAAAAGCATCAACACTTCTTTGGTCTTCCTTATTTATTGTCCAGCTTTCACATGCATATGAGGTGATTGAAATACCATGGGTTGGGTTAGGTGCACCTTAGTCTTCAAAGAGACATCTTTGCTCTTCAGCACTTTAAAGAGGTCTTTTGCAGCAGATTTACCCAGTACAATATGTCATCTGATTTCTTGACCGCTGCTTCTATTGGTGTTGATTGTGGAGCCAAGTGATATGAAATCTTTGACAACTTCAATCTTTTCTCCATTTATCATAATGCTGCTTATTGTTCCATTTGTGAGGATTTTTATTTTCTTTATGGTAAGGTCTTTAATGTTCATCAGTAAGTGCTTGAAGTCATCTTCACTTTCAGCAAGCAAGGTTATGTCATCTGTGTATTGCAGGTTGTTAATGAGTCTTCTTCCAGTCCTGATGCCACTTTCTTCTTCATATAGTCCAGCTTCTCAGATTATTTTCTCAACATACAGATTAGTCTAAGTATGGAGAAAGGGTAGAACCTTGACACATTCCCATCCTTATTTTAAACCAGGCAGTATCCCCTTGTTCTGGTTGAATGACAGCCTCCTGGTCTGTGTACAGTTTCCTCATGAACACCATGAAGTGTTCTAGAATTCTGATTTTTATTTAGTACATAGTATCATAGGGCACTCTTCAGAAGGAAGATTGGGCAATTTACTTCCATAGTGATACTACCTTGGAAACCCAAGGAGGGGTCGCTATGAGTCAGATCTGACTAGATGGCAGTGAGTTTGTTGGGGTTTTTTTTTTCTGGTATTATAGGAAGAATTTTAAAATGTTCTTGTGAGCAATACATGAGAGAAAATTATCAACAAGAAGATAATAATAAAATATGGGTACTTGGACTGCAAGAAAGGAAACGGTATATAGACTCTTTCCCATTAATTTCTGTTTTTTCCTTAAAGCGTGGTTAATTTACAGTGGTGTGCATGTGTGTGTGAATACACACACACACACAAATAGATGTGTATATATCATATGTATTCTTCCTAAGAGTCATTAATCAGAAAGTTTTAAATATAGTCAACAGTTACATTAAAAATTTACATCATTTCTGGAAACATATTGCTGCCGTATTCATTGATATGATACTTGAATTTATTTTCATGTCCCATGAACTCTCAGCTGCTCGACTTAGTGTGACTCTTGGTGACCTGCCAATGAGCAGCAGATCATAAGAGATGACATGTCGGATTTTTGCAAACGGAATGAAGACTAAGGGGTGCATACTCATGGCCTCTCCCACCAAATCATGTTGTCTTTGGAAAGGTTTCTCAGATGCTCCATCTGTCTTTCAGGTATAGGGCAGCAGACCACATGTAGCCTCTTTTCCTTGCTCTTTACTTCAACAAGATCCTCTATCAACTGAATATTTTGTTGTTGTTCTTTTTAAATCATGTTGTTAATCAATAGTTACATCTATAGAATCAAAATAGGTTTTTGTTTGTTTTTTTGTGGAATATATTGTTTGATCTGAGCAAATTCAAGAACTACTACATGTTTTGCCTGTTTATGTATGTATGTCACACTAACACTCACATACACACAAAAACTTCTATAAGCCTGATATTTAAAAAAAAAAAATACCACATTTCCAATTATGGAAATATATTCATGTTTGTGTTACGAATGAACATGACTATGTTCAGCCTAGCTAATAAACCACCTGGCTTTCTCTTTTAACCAGTAGTTGTAACAGTCTATAATAACCAAAAAAAATAAACTGAAATCACTGCCACTGAGTCAATTCCAACTCTTAGCAACCCTATAGGACAGGATAGAACTGTCCCATAGGGTTTCCAGGACTGTAAATCTTTACAGAAGCAGACTGCCTCATCTCTTTCCTGCAGAGCAGGTAGTGGGTTCAAACTACCAGCCTTTTGGTTAGTAGCCAAATGTCTTAACCATTGAGCCACCAGAGCTCCACAGTCTATAATACCAAAACCCAAAACCCCCAAAAAAAAAAACCTCACTGCCATGGAGTCACATCTGACTCATAGCGACCCTTCCTTGGGTTTCCAAGGTGATATCACTATGAAAGTAGATTGCCCAACCTTCCGTCTGAGGAGTGGATGGTGGGTTTGAACCGCCAGCCTTCTGGTTAGCAGTCCAATGCCTTAGGCACTATGCCACCAGAGCTTTCACGGTCTGTAATAGAAATTGAGAAATTGTGGCCCATTGGCCACCAGCTACCACCCTTTTTGTGAATAAAGTTTTATTGGAACATAGCATGCTCTTCTGTTTATGTCCATATTTATGGTTTGTGCTATAACAGCAAAACTCAGTAGTTGTGACAGAGATCAAGTGGTGCACAAAGCCTGAAATATTTACTTTTTGTCCCTTTATAGAAAAGGTTTGCCAACCACTAGTCTTTAAATAATAGTTTGGTGCCTGTATTTGTTTCCTAGGGCCGCCCATAGCAAAACACCACAAATTAGCTTATAAGAACTGAAATTTATCGTGTAATGGTTCTAGAAGCTAGCAATCTGAATTTAGGGTGTTGGCAGGGTCATGTTCTCTCCAAAGGCTCTGAGGAAAGATCCTTTCTTGTCTCCTAGCTTCTTGTAGCCCAGTAATTCCTTGGCTTCTAGATACAAGATAACTCTGTCATCATAATATGCTCTCACAGAGCCTGTAGTGTCTCTGTATTGGGTGTTTTGTTTTGTTTTGTTTTGTTTTTGGTGGTGGTGGTGCTGGTTTTAATAAGGGCATCACTCAGATTGCATTAAGGCCTACCCTGCTACAGTTATATTAACTGATAACATCTTGAAAGACCCTATTTCCAACCAGGAACCTAGGTTTGGGACTTCAACTTATCTTTTGAAGGACTCAATTCAATCCATAATAGTGCCCTTGCTCCTAATCTTTAAATAAATATGTTAAGTTTTTGGTGTTTCAGAGGTACTTTATGGTGTACACACAAGGAAGTGTGTCACTTACATTCTTTAAGGAATAACTGTAAGAGATTCACCTGGAAATTCATAATAATTTTTCACCAAACTGACTATATGTAAAAGTCATATGAAATTTTTATTTTTTATCTTGTAATGTTTAGAAGAGTTTGTCTTTCTTGGTGATTAAAATTATTAATGAGATAGAATTAATTAAGGTTTTGCATTTTTTACTATATTAATGATGTCTCTTTAGTTGTCTCTGAGACAGAAGTTTTACTAAAAGAGTTGGAGCAAATGCTACAGAAAGCCCTAGAGCCCAAGGCAGTACCTGATGAATCTGAAGAAGAGTGTGGAGAGGAAACAAATCCAGGAGGACAGGTATTATTGATACATTTGATCAGGCCTAAATGTGTTGTTGTTGTTGTTGTTGTTAGGTGCCATAGAGTCAGCTCTGATTCATTGTGACCATATGTACAACAGAACGAAACACTGCCAGGTCTTGTGCCAGCCTGACAATCCTTGCTATACGTGAACCCATCATTGCAACCACTGTATCAGTCTGTCTTGTGGAGGACCTTCTCTTTTTTGCTGACCCTCTGCTTTACCAAGTGTGCTATCCTTCTCCAGGAAATAGTCCTTTCTGACAACTTGACCAAACTAGGTGAGACAAAGTCTGGCCATTCTCACTTCCAAGGAGCAATCCAGCTCTACTTCTTCTAGGACAGATTTGTTAGTTCTTCTGTCAGTCCATGGTACTTTCAGTATTCTTCACCAACACCACAAATCAGCCATTTAAAACACTTTAAATAGGAGAGTCGTTCCTAGTTGTAATTTTCAGTTACACAGAAAACATATTTCGCTTTGGACATTTGAGGCTTTGGATCCAACACATAGTGACTCCTTGAATTTCTGAAGCAGTATCACTACGGAAGTAGATTGCCCAAACTTCCCTCCTAAGGAGTGCCTTAGGCATTTGACTGGCACCAGAGGTCCTTTTGAATAATAAACTAGTAGCCTGTTGAGAAATCACAATGGATCTATCAGTCATTTAGGGGGGAAAAAAAATCTCTATTTGAACAGAGGAGCTCTTTTTACTTCAGATCTTTGGGATTAAGATGAATAAAGGTGGAGGGGGTACACTGAAATGAGAGAGTACCAGTAAAGAGACCTCTGCCCTGCTGCATGTCTTTACAGTCAGGAACGGTAGTCAAGATAAAGCCAGCTCACTAGAAAATCTGCCCTGTTGAGTGTTTGGCACTGCCTATAGGAGTCCTTGGTTGGGTGGTACAAATGGCTAAGTGCTCCCTTATTAAGAGAAAAGTTGGCAGTTTAACACACCTGGCATCTGCTTCTGAAAGGTTACAGCCTTGATAACCCTATGGAGCAATTCCGCTTGCCATGAGTCAGAATTGAATGGGTGGCAACTCACAGATCATTACCCATAGCATGGGGCATTGTTCTTGCACCAGGATAACCCCTATAGCCTATAGCAACAAAGCTCATTAGTAGCATACTGAAGGTAGAATTTTTAGTTGGTATAAATTTCATCATTCATATCTAGATTTGTTTGTTTGTTTTCAACCAACTATGTTGGGCTCAGAAAGGCCATGTGTGTTTACTTTATTCAGTGCTATTATATGGCAACATAAATTTTAAGTTGGTTGACAAACTGCTCAGCACATCAGCTCTATATCTCTGCATATAAAATGAGGGTTTGTGATACACGGCTCAGGGAGATGGTCATTAATGTACAGCATCAATGAGGTATGTGTGTGAAAATTAAGTCAGAGGGCAGACACTGCCATAAGGTGGTACCAAACCAAACTCACTGCCATCAAGTCGATTCCAACTCATAGTGACCCTCATTGAGTTTCCAAGGTAGTAAATCTTTATGGAAGTAGATTGTCCCATCTTCCCTCTGCAGAGCAGCTGGTGGATTTGAACCACCAACACTCTGGTTAGCAGTCAAATGCCTTAGGCACTGTGCCACCAGAGCTCCTTATGAGGTGGTACAGCTGCTCCCTAAATAATTAAGAAGAAAGGGACACAGCAGAAATTGTGTTTTGTTATACTTCTTTCCTCTGTCCCAACGCTTTCCCTCCTTCTCTTCCTTCTTTCCTTCCTTTTATTGACTCACTCATTCACTCATTCTAACGTTCATTCATTTAGATATGATATGTCTAAAGGCAAGAGAGCATAATGATTAGGAATACTGGCTCTGGATCATAATGCCTGGGTCTCAATCCTGTTCCTGCCATTTAGGACCTGTCTAATTTGATGAAGTTGCTTATCACCTGCTTTAGAGGGTTGTTTTGAGGTTAAATAAGGCAAAATAGGAAAAGTTCTTTGCAAAGTAATGGATGCCTAAGCTTAGCTATGATTATAGATGAGAATTGGCAGTGGCAATAGACAGGAGAATAAGGACTAAGACTCTTTTACTTCATCTCTCTTCTTCCACATTCTCACTTAGGCAACTACCCACCTTCAAGTATCTCTGTTCTCCGATGCAGAAAAAATGAATTTGTAAATGAACAAGGTGGTTTACTCACTTTGACAGCTGCCCAATTATATGATTTCATTTAGAACTTCAATAAGAAGAAAGCCGAATCTTATACACCTGCTTCATTGAGTTAGAAATTATGAAAATATACGGAATTTACTGTTGAGTTACATGTGTAAAAATAAAATTAATGTTAAAAACACCTATTGAGTTGAAAGACATGGTATCTTTCATAATCAACATCAGTAACATCATCTTTTTCCTGAGTTGGCGTGGATTTTCAATGCCATTCTGTCAATTAAACTTGTTTTCTGTATGTAGTTCTTACCTTTTGTAGCTCAAAATCTATACATTGGTGACATATATCTTATATACATATAATTAATACAGCAACTATTCTTTCTAGCAAATGTGTGTTTTGTTTGAACACCATATGGTTTTGTGAAATGGTTTTTCAGTCTTTGCAGTTTGTCTTTTAAAAAATACAGCCAGGGTGATTTTTATAGCAGTGTCCTGGAGTTTTTACAACCATAGAATTGGCTTCTGTTTTGCCATTATAATTAGTAACTTGATAGAACAGAAAATTACTAACTTCTGATTTTTTACTTCTTAAGGTAAAATACATAGTTTTAATAGCAGGAGCTCGCATTTGGTTTTAGATTCTTGCATTATTGTATGCTTTCAAAAGGCATTTAAGAATTGTAAAACTTAACCATTTTAATTTGCTGGCAGACAGGTGAGTGCCTCCTGCTGCTGGTTCATATTCCACACTGAGGTTTAGAAGCCTTCTCTTCATGCCAGTGTCAGAATATTTAGGGTCTTGTTCACTTTAAAATGGAGGAGAATAGCAATGAAACAAATATCAGTGTTGGAGCTATTTCCAGTTTGAAAGTAAAGAAATGATCACATGATGGATTTCTTTTTTTTTTTTTTTTTTTTTTTTTTTAGTAATTTAAAAGAATTGATATGGCTTCCAAAGATAAAACCACTTAAAACTGGGATGTCTTTTTTAAGGAGAAAGTGGCCTCCTTCAAGCCAAAAAGAGCCACCTGGTGATTTTAAAGTCCTGAGCATGCTTTTTCTCTGAGCACTTATTGTTCGAGCTATTTTCAAAGTTGTAAAATTGATGTTTTCATCATTAATTTCACCTGTGAGGTTTCAGTATGCGTACGCTCAAGCACGTAACCAATGGATGAGAGCAGCAACATGGAAAAAGCCATACACACGTGAATAATCAGAACTCATTTCTGTTTGTCACTGGAATGTTTTATGAGATTATTTTCCTCAGTAGAGTCACCTTCCTAATTATGTTCTTCTTTAGCTAATATTAACAATGGCTGACATGCCCTCACTTTGCAAGCAATGGAAGAAGTTAATTTCAGATTTTTATAAATCCACCTGCATAGTTCACAGTTTGAATAATCCATATACAAATAGGACAGCATTTACTGAATAATATTTATATGAAAAGATGCATCTTTGAGATATAAAGATACTTACATAAACCACACGTATTATCTTTTCTCCTTGGGTTGCCTAGAAAGTTAATCCTGCCTTTGATGAGCCTTAAAATTATAAATCTTGTATATGTGTCTATTGTTTTGTACCAGCGTCCTTCCTCCATTAAGTTAGAGCAAACTATCACTATTCATAGGTAATACGGACGCTTAGGAGAAGGTGACTATAGAAAATGTGCTTAACCAATTTTAAGTTGTAGTCCCTATAATAATAATTTAAAATGTAAACCAATATAGAGTACTGACGTGGGATTAAAATGATTATGTTTTTCAAAACATATCATTACAAATAAAACATAAGTTTAAGGAATAGAGATAGAGTCTAAATAATAAGTATTCTTACACAAACACATTTTCTATGTACTTTATTACATATGCGAATCATTTTTGACTACCAGCAGAGCAAAAAACTTTATATAACTGTTATGACTTGAGGAGATACTGCCTGTGTTTTGTTCACACAATTAAACCTGGTTTTTAAGTAAATTTGATGTAGTTCTAATGAATTGTATGGTTATTTTTACAGTTGTCTAAATGCAGCCCTGAAGCTCCTGCTGGCAGCCCATTTGAGAACTACTATGAAGAGGACTATCTTGTAATTGATGGAATAAAATTAAATGCTGGAGAATGTATTGAGAGTATAACTAGCAAGTTTAAAGAAATAGATGCTTTGATGTCTGAATATTAAGGCATTATACAGATTTTCAAAGTTAATTATAAAAACATTTGCATTTTTATATTTTCCTGAACTCAAAAACTTGAACATGTTTAGCAAAACAGTATACACTATATCAAGGTTAATATTTGTAATAACGCTACTTGTTTGAAGCATTTAAGTTAGTGTTAAAATTTTAGAATTTAAAAACCCTGATATTTGTATTTATAAATTATCTCCCATGTTTGCCTTTATTTTAAAATGCTTTATGAAACTTAGTATTCAAGCACACACTTTACAGTGGTTACTTAGGACTTTTATTCCAATATTACTGTTAAAATGGCCACCACAGCTATTATTTCTTAGAGATAATTCAGATCTAATATACTTAGAAAGAATGTGTAATTTGCAGTGGAATTAAACAAATACAAAATAAAAAAAAATAGAAACACGGTTGTATGGTAGAGTTAGAGTTTAAAAAAAAAAAAAACATAAATTGCCTCATTACAACAAAAACAGTCATTTCAACACAGTTTCCCAAATTGACTCTGAGAGATTTTGGAAGGACAGAATCCTGGACCCTTTCCCACTGAATCAGTATCTCTGAGGACAAACATGGGAAAATGTGATTTAAAAATATATGAGATATACTTATTTATTATAAAAAATCCAAGCAAGATAGCAAAGTGAAAAGTATGTCATGCAATATCACTCCCTTAACCTCTCCCCTGAGATCCCATTCCTTAGGGGCTGCCATGAACAATTTTAGTAGGTGTTCTTCCAGATCTTGCTCAATGCACACCAAAAATGTGGGCATGCACACCTACCTCTACTTCCAGCTCTGTATCTCCCTCCCTCCCTCCCTTTCTCCCTCTTCCTCTCTCTCTTTTTCCTACCAGTCCCTTTCCTCCTTCCCCTTCTTCCTTTCCTTTCCCTCACCCCAATATCTCTTGGCAGGGAGTGAGGAAAAAGGACATTGCAAGCGCACGATAGAAACCAAAGCTTGAAGAGTAGGGGGAAAAAAAAAAAACAAGAAGATCTGGGACCTGCTATTTAGATGAATTAGCTAGAGTAATGAGTAATGATGAGAATATAAGCCACAGCAGATCGGGAGGGCATGCACACAGGCTAAGGGGCTTATGATGTACTCTGAAAACTTTAAGGGCTACTAAAGAGTTTTCAACAGTGGAATCTCTTTTACATTTCAGAAAGATCATACCATTAGCAATGTAGAGAACAGAAAGGAAGTAGCACTAGAGGCAGGGAGAGCAGTTAGGAGACTATTTCAGGGGTTCAACTAAAAGGTTATAAATTATGATGGTGCTGTGGTGGAGAGAAGTGGATAGAGTCAAGCTATATTAACATCAGTGGATTTTGAGGATCTGGAGAGGGGATGTAGGAGTGATACAGGACAGAGGCAAGGACATTGTGGGATTTCTGGTGTTCACAAAGCCGTTCACTGAAGAAGAAATACATGAAGATTGAAAGCTTGTGTGTGAGTTTAGGTGCTAACCTGTTTGGACAAAGCCTGAATTTCAGTATACTCTGAGAGCCAGAGCGACTAAGAGTGTCAACACATCATGTTTAAATTCCAAGGGGTATAAAGCATTTTTCTTATTGTTGAATTTACTTAGCACATTATTTTCCTGAAGAGGATGTATGGCCTCCAGTTATAGCATTTCAGAACACCACGTCCTTCTTCTTTCTTTCCAATATGATTTTATATTCACAAGATGTCTCAGGAAGTAATTTATCCCATTTCTTGTTACTGCTTAGAATCAAGTATAAAAAATGACTATAACTGTATTTGAAAGACTTTATCTACAATTCAACCTCTTCCTGTCCCCATCTAGTAAATCAGTTAGATAATTTGAAGCTAATTCTTCTTGGTGGAACAGCCAGTATTCATCAAAGTCAGATTCAAAGGCAAAGTCATAGGCTACATACTGAAATTTCCATTCTGAAGTCATCTCTGCATTGGTCTGAGTTGTATAAGTCAACAGTTTTCACTGAAAGGCTTTGTATACTTTGTTGTTGTTTTTGTTTTGTGCCATCAAGTCGGACCCAACTCACAGTGACCCCTCCTTCGGTTTCCGAGGCGGTATTACTACGGAAGTAGCTTGCCCAACCTTCCTTCCGAGGAGTGGCTGTTGTTGTTGTTGTTGTTATGTGCCGTTGAGTCGGCCCCGACTCATAGCGACCCCTCCTTGGGTTTCGGAGGCAGTATCACTACGGAAGTAGGATTGCCCAACCTTCCTTCCGAGGAGTGGCTGGTGGGTTTGAACCACCAGCCTTCTGGTTAGCAGAAGTGCCTTAGGCACTATGCTACCAGAGCTCCTTTGTATACTTTAGCAGCTCAAAATTATCCTGTGAACAAACATTTAGGTTAGCTCTGTGTTCAACGGAAATGCAAACTACTTCCAAGTAAAAGCTATGAGGTCCTTTATCCATGTGCGAATGTAGACTGTGAGATAAAGGATGTGCCTTGGTAAAAGGAATGAAGGAGTTATTAACTAACATCTCTTCGCTCAGGATTGAGAACATGCCTAGCTGGAAAACTCTCCTTACTGAGGAGGCCATTTAACAGACCAGCATATCACAGTGGGGTTGTGAAGCCAGAATGCTTGCCTCACCACCTACTAGTTGAGTGACCTGAGTCCCCACTTAAACATCTGTAGACCCTGGAGGATTGAGCACCAAAGCCAGCACTGTTACCTGATATTCCAGAAAGTCCTGGCCCATTTGCCACATGTTGGAATCGGAATTTATATAGGGATTCCTAGTGGTCAGAGGCTTAGCTCTATTGTTATTGGAGCCAAACCAACCAACCAACCAAACACTGCTGTCAAGTCGGATCCGACCCATAGTGACCCCTCCTTGGGTTTCTGAGGCAGTATCTCTGTGGGAGGAGATTGCCCAACCTTCCTTCCAAGGGGTGAGTGGTGGGTTTGAAGTGCCAGCCTTCTGGTTAGCAGTCAACTGCCTGAGGCACTACACCACCAGAGCTCCTCCTAATTGGAGCCAAGCCGTGCACTTTTAGTAAGTAAATCCTTTATTGCCGCCAACGGGTTAAAGAAGGAAGTACACCCTTAGTACTTGGCAAACTCTATACATGTCTGTAGCCTTGAACCTAAAGGTTCTGCAGTGAAAAATGATAGGGCAAAGACAGTTAATCTATCCACTAATGGACCTACGCACTATGGTAAACTTTTTAAATAAGCTTAGAGTCTAAGTGCACATGATGAAAATAATTGATGGTTCACTTTTTCTGGAGGGACCTTTTATTCATGAGCCTGAGGTCATCTGTGTCATGCTTTTGATGGAGCCACACCATTCCAACATCTAATGCCTATACTAAAGAACTGGTGATCCATGAGCCCACAATTTATCGGAGTAACACATGGTACAGTTCTCCAGATACTCCAGACCAGTGGAATTTGCACCAGTGGCCCTTCCAAAAGACAAAGGTAAGATTTTGAAGATCCTAAAAATAATCAAATCCTAGTTTATTAATCTTTCCTTCCGTCTACAGACTCCCTAGGGGAGGTCTAGACATAGTACAATTAAAAAATTCCAAGTACTAAACCAGCTCTTGGTGTCTCTTAATAGAGTTCTAGATGAGGTTGGACAGATAAATTATGCCACAAGCCCCAAGTGCGGTTTCATATGTCCTCAAATCTAAATCTTGGAAGTTTTCCATCCATAAGCTCATTGCGTGGGATAAGCACAAAGCAGTAAGCAGCATAATCAAATGAAAGGGCAGATTGGGAGAAGAGAAGAGAGTTTTGAAGAAAAATGTAGAAAGCATGGGCTGATTGCTTTTAAGAAAAGATATACTCAAGAGGGGAAAAAAACTAGTTTATAAGCAAAATTAAGAGAGAATAGAGCTCAGAATTCCTGGGCTAGAGAAGAAAACTGTTTCTTATCTTTAGCTTCTCCAGCCAGAAAAAGATTCTCAAATGAAGATAATAGTGTAAGGACAAAGATCAAGTCAAAGGAATGGTTAAGTTATAGTGGGATGGAAAAAGATCAAAACCAGGTGGCTGACAGTAAAATATGACTTCAGTGTAAAGACCCAGGGGTGTGGTTATAACATTGGTAAATATTACAGGGTAGGATTTAGTAGACCTTTCAGCTGGGCAAAACCTCCTAGAGAGCTTAAGGGCATGGTATCACAGTCATCTGATATGCCCAAAGTGCTAGTAATTAAATCCAGAGAGACACACATGTCTTGAAAAGAATTGTGATTTTTGATACATGGAATGAACAGGAATCACATAACACAGAAACTCCACTAAATTGTTGAGAGATCTATTTGTCAAAGTTCTGCCAGCCTAGACTAAAAGGGACTGAAATTGTTTGGAAGGTAAAAAAGACCTATGAGCCCCCAATTTCCCACAGGTAGGAAGTAGACTAGGAAATTTCTCAGTCACCCCCCAAAAAGGTTTAAGTTGCAAATGTCCTCTCCAGAAGCAAATGAGGAAGATGATGGAACAAAATGTCTCGGAGAGCAGAGCTAGGAGTTGTAGAAATCAGTAGACTAGGAGTGCTTCCTCTCTATCCCCTCCCCTCAACAGAATCAAGTTCTACCCCCAGGAAATGAGGACTTGGCTAATTTGCATAGAGAGATTTCAGAATCACTAATGACCGATCTTCCTCTTTGTGAATGAGAGTGCTTATTGTGATTAACCTGTCCCTGTTATACACTGCATATTGTGTGTGAGTGTGTAGAAAGTAGATGAGTAATTTGTCATTTTAGTTCATAGACACTACCTCTGGACCTGAGGTAGGTCACAGGGTCCTAGATTTTGAACCTGATGTCATATTTGGGTGAGACTTTTGAACGTCCTTGGATGGGAATGTTGGAGCGATGTGAATAATATGGTCAAGAGGGTGGACTATAGTTTATTGAATTATTGACCCAAATTCTTTGTGTCATCCTGCCTTACATCCTTGTCATGTCCCCATCACATGCAGAGCACGCTTCCATGCCTTTTGACTTTGGGCCTGACCATGAGACTTCCTTTGATTAATGAGAAGAGGTGGAAGTGACAGTGCCCTTTATGATCTAGACTTTAAGAGGCATTGTGTGTTTCTGCTTGTCCTTTTGTACCTCTGCCATCACCTCGAGAAGAACATACCACATCAAGCCCTCTGGTTCAAGGTGGATGAAAGACCATGGAGAAGACTCAAACCCACAGACTGCAGAATGAAGCAGACTTGCTCTAGACACTAAAATCTGAAGCACAGCTTTTCCAGCCAACCTAGAGATCCATGAGAATAAAGATTATTGCTTAAAGACACTGAACTTTACAGTGTTTTTTTTTTTTGTTTTTTTTTTTATACACAGCATTATTGTGGCAATAGTTAACTGATACCCTGGCTTCTTGGTACCAGCAACAATTCCACAGACCAACTGTGATGATAGCTTTCCAGCCACACCTGGCTCATTGGGGTGTTTTTTTTAGGGTGGTATTATTACCAAAGTGGTTCCAGTTCCTGGGTTGCTAGCCTGAGACCTTCTGCCCAATAATCATCTCAATTCTGCCTGGATCTGGCCCAGAATGGCCCCTCAGCCCATTCAGATGGAGCTCAACCTCTTCTCTTCACAGCCCACAGTGGTGAGTTTAATTGTAAACTGTTCATATTACTTTAACAAGGAGGCCGCATAGGTATGGTTATTATAAATAATGACAGCAATACCACCAACATATTAAGGGTTCACTGAGTGAGTAGCTTCTTCCTTTTAATCACATAAAGTAGAGAAACTAAATAGACCCACAATGGTGTAATGTCTCATTTGGCAAAGAAAAGTATGTATGTGTTTCCACCCATTTTCTTACCCCATCCCTTTCTTAGCTTTTTGGTATTGTACAATAGGGTGTTGAGTTGAAAAACCTAAGTTTGAGTCCAGATTTCACCTACTAACTTGTCTAAGTCATACAACCAGTAAATATAAGGGTCATAATTTGAATACATTTCTGTCTTGTTGCGGATCCCATACCCTGGATTACTATATGTATTGTCTTAATAAGCTATTTATTAACTAGGTTGGAACAATTATCTAGTTTGCTCATGTGTAAAATGAGGGTGAAGTTATCTAAATCATTATTGTGAGGAAGAAAGAGGATATTTTATGTGAAAGTGCTTTGTAAATCAACTTGATCTTCTGTTTACTCCTTTAGAAAGGAACGTATTTAAGTACATTGCAGTTAATAATTGCTCAGTTAAAATGTGACTGTACATTTGAGATGATCACTTGTCTTACTCTTGTATTACTCCATCTACTAGTTATCAATGCCAGAGTTACTTGTTTCTCCTTTTTAGAAATCTTTGAAACTATCACCAACAGCATTATGATCTCCTCTCTGGTGGGTAAATTAACAGCAACATCTATTTTTTGAGAGACATCTCACTGCTAAATTTTACAAAAGACTTTAAATCACCTTGCTTTCTTCACAGACACTTAGTTAAAAAGAGAAAGGAGAAAACAATCTTAATATTGATGGGTAATGGCAGGGTTCTGGGTCATTTTGGAATTATTCTAGTAAATGCATGTATCCTTTCTCAGGGAGCCATGATATACTTCAGGATGCCCTCCTCCAACAAGTTGGAATCTAGGTCCAGGCTCAGAACATCTTTCAAAAGCCAGGAAGCTCACATAATTTTAGGATTGAAGTTCACACAGTATTTTAGGATTACTACTTCTCTATCAAATAATGCAGTTAAATTTCATGAATTCTGAATTTTAGAAAATAAGCCTCTTATAATTTGCAGCAGGAAATGAGGAGGCAGGAGAGAAACGTGAATTTGACTGTGCCTGTGCCACTCTCCTCTGGAGCTTCAGTCAAGTAATGGGAAAATGCACACAAATCTATGTGTCTTCAAAGTAGAAAGTGCACTTGAAGGGTGAATATCTGAAAGCAGAAGGGGTTCTGATCCCAAAAAGCTAAGATTCAGTTATTACAGAATCCTTTAATATAATTCCTCAGGCCTGGGTGACCTCAGCTAGAGGGGGGAAAACACCTCACAGAGGCTAAGGCCACCAGATAACTTTGGACCAGGGCTGCCAGCAGCTGTCCACAGAGGGCAGTAAGCCAGGGCCAGGACTCTCCCTCTCAAGTCCCTTCCTTGAGTCCTCTTGAATTGCAGAGATCCAATGACATTGGTATCTGAGTTTTAAACTCCAGTAGGTCTTGGCTTGAGGGGACTTTCTACTTCTACTAGCAAAACTGGATCAAACCTCTGATGTCCCATAAGACCACTACCATCCCTATTCTCCTTCAGTTAGCTGCCTGCCTATATAACCCATTTGTTTCCCATTCCTGCCTAATCACCAAGATGTGGAATGTGTAGGAGGGGAGTTTGGCAAGGGATAGTCCTTTTAGATGGCCTGTATGTGAGTCAGCACACTCTTGGAACACCTTCACAACAGAAGAGGTGTAGGGGACAGTGAGTGAATGAGGGCCTGGCCAATGAACCAGCAGCTCCTATCCACACCCTCCTACCTCTCCTTGGACCCTTGACCCTGTCTCTTCAGCAGCAGCAGCAGCTGTCAGGCAGTGTTAGAAATGATAAGCACTATTTAATGTCAGCTACATATGGAAGCAGAAGAGTGACTTCCTCTAAACAAAATAGAGTTAGGGTATAAAAGTGTGAAAGTGCAGATTATTTGGAAATTACAGCCCAACTTTATGAGATATAATGTATTAAGTACTAGAGTGAAGAAAAGAAAACAGAGAATGAGATTAATTCTAACTTCAGCAACAGCTTCAAGGAGACCATTCATTCCATCATTCAGTCCTATGAATCAGACATTGTGCTAGGCACTGGTAATATAATAGTGAACAAGATACGATGTCCATCCTCATAGACCTTGGCCAGGTTACTTTAGCCTTTCTGTGCCTCACTTTCCTTATCTGTAAAATGGGGATGTTGGTGATGGTGATTATTACCATTGAGTTGTTGAGCAGAATAAAATGAGTTTGGACGTGAAAATCTCCTAGCAAAGTGCCTAGCACATTCATGTCATGTTGTTGTCATTACTATTTTTGCAGTCTGGTTTGGGAGAGAGACCTGTGAAGCAGGGCTGGATTTTGAAGGTAGAATAGTGGGATGACTGGAAAGGATGAAGGTCACAAGTCGAACAAAGCACAAAGATGAGAAAAGCAGTAGCAGCAAGTAACCAACCTGAGTCGCCAGAGCACATGTGGCGTAGGATGTTTAGGGTACGAATATTGGGAGTTAAGGCTGATTCAGGTGGGTTGAACTCTGCTAACGGTGAGTCTTGTATAGCACATCAAAGGGGCAGCACTTCATTGCATAGAGGAGCAAGGTTTTGCAGACAAGAGCCCTGACCACCAGAATCTCCAGGACTAAACACACAAAGGAGCTCATGCTGTGCTGGCTTGGAATGAGACCATTCTGTGATAAGCCCCTATTATGGACAGCAGGCAGACATTACTATGCCAACCTGTGCCCCTGTGACTTAAGAAATCCATGCCTGGATGTTAGCTCAGGTTGTCAGCTTCCACAGCAAACGCCTGAGGGTTGCCAGCAGGCAGCCAGGGACTGGAAGGTTAGGTGTGTCTGCGATGTCTTATTAAACTCTCAGCTGCCTGGGAATAATGTGCCACAGCCGCGGAGTTTTAAATGGCAAAGGGTCTCTGGCTGTCAGAAAGGTTACAGGTAGATACTTTCATTTGTCCTCCTTGAAAGCTTAATATCATTTTCTTCTGTTGAAGAAGAACTTATGGACCTCATTACCTCAAGTTCATCAGGCAGCGATAGCAGCCTTTTTGATTTTTGCCATGCTACCAGAATCATGTTGGGGAAGAACTACTGCATTTGTAACCAACTTCAGCAATTTAAAGCTCCTTGATGCTGTAGCATATTAATGCAATTGTTGGTAACACTCTGAAAGCATTACTTTGTCAAGAGAGATTCCTACTATTACATTGTGGCTTCCGGGGGTAGGGGCTGTTTCCTTTCACTCATTGTGACACCCAGATCATAGCACAGTCCCTTGCACATGTTAGAACACCACTTAATATTTTTATGTTGATTTAAAACTTCCTGCCAACCTAGTCTCTTCAAAAATCTTGTCTGCCGAGTTCATACTCAGTCTCCTTTTGTTTGAATTTAAGGTTGTTTTTTACTTCTAACTCCCCACCCCTCCCAACTTCTCCCATAGTCTGTCAGTTGTCTCTCGCTACAATAATGCAGGGTAACAAACAGCCACACAATGCCAGTGTCAAACAACCAAGCACATGTTTTAGCTTGAGATGGCAGAGTTCAGCTGGCTTGGTTACATTCAGCTGGTCTCACTCATATGCCTGTGAGTGGGTATAGGTTCACTTAGGCTCTATTGATCTTGCTAGGCTCACTCACATCCCTGGGGGTTGGCAGGCTGTTGTTGGGTGACCTAATGCAGTCTCCAGTGGGAAAATCAGGGCACCTTGGCTCTACTATATGTATTTCCTTTCCACTTTCAGCAGCCGTGTTCTCATGGAGATGGTACAGGCATAAGAGTGAGAGCAAGCTCCACCATGCAAGTGCTTTCCAAACCTCTCTTGTCTGTCACATTTGCTAGCATCCCATTGACTAAATCAAATCACATTGAGACCTCAGAATCAGATGAGGAGGCACCACCAAAGGATATGCCTTTTACGTACTCCATCTACCACACATGCTCATTGAAAGAACAGAGAATTTTAATTAGAGAAAGCCAATCACCTACAATCCTATCAAGTACAGGTAAATCATTGTTGATATTTTTTAACATTTTTAAATTTCTAATAAATATGTACATTTTAAAGCACCTATGAAATAATTGAGAGTTCTGATAGCATAGTGGCTAAGGCACCTGACTGCTAACCAGAAGGCTGGCGGTTCAAACCCACCAGCCACTCCTCAGAAGGAAGATGGGGCAGTCTACTTCCATAGTGATACTGCCTCGGAAACCCAAGGAGGGGTCGCTATGAGTTGGGTCTGACTTGACGGCACATAACAACAACAACAACATGAAATAATACCAAACATATCATTGTTCCTGTCACTTTTGGCTCTTAACTATATATTGTGACCATATTTCCATGCTATAAGATGTTGTTCTAAAACATGATTTTTTAAAGATTGCTTAGTATTTCATTGTATTTATATCCAGTGATATACCCTCTTTTGGGGCATTTAATTTGTTTCCATGTTTTCACATGTTTTAGAATGACTCAAAGCCTTACTGTTCCATAATTGTCGCCCTACACACAATGCACTGTGAGCACCTCCAGGTCAGATTCTAGGTTCTAAGGATGTCATAATCTAGCACAATAGGCAAGGGCTTAATAAATATTTATTGAGTAAATGGAATTTATATTATGAAAATACCTAGAATAAACAGTCTTGCCCAAATTAGGATTAAATTTGCCATCTAATTCAAACTTTATAAGTTCAGGTTCTCAAAAGCTGGTTGAACCTTGAGTGTTTCCACAATTTAGCACTGAATGACACATGACCATGTATGCTTCATTACCTATTTCATGTACATGGTACTCAGGCTACAAAATGATTCTTACCTTCTGGTATTCACATTCCTGTGTAGACTCTTACACACTGGGTAAGGTTGACTTATGTAACCATGAAGATATCACAGACATGATAGAGGCTAGACACTGTGGCTTCCACCTGGCTTGCTTTTGGATCATTCATTCTTGAGGAAATCAGCTGCTATGTCAAAGACACTCAAGCAGCCCTATAGTGAGGTCAGTGTGTTGAGATACTGAGGCTTCCTGCCAGCAACGAAGACTGACTTGCCAGCCATATGAGTGAGCTATTTTGGAAGTGAATACTCCAGCCCTAGGTTCAAAAGTAAGTGTAAATGCTTCACAATTACCTTCAAGTCAAGTCAACACACTTTATTTAATGCCCTTTAGACACTCTTCTCATACCAACTGCGGTATATTATATTACCTGGTATGGCTTTTCTAGCCATAAGTCTTTGTAAACTCTGTGGTAGAATTTGCCATGAGCAACTGAGGAGCTCCTGATTATAAAAGTTATCCACCTGGGGTATTTCTTTTGGGCGTGGCACAAAGCAATGTTCTGGGAAGTTTGCTTTTAGGTGCCTAGAATTCTGATGTTATGATTGGCTAGTTTGGCCATTCTGTCAGACTCAAAAGGAGGCCTCCCAGAGGCAGAAGTCTTTCTCACTGCTGGCTGAAAAAAACATGCTGCTGAGAGACATGTGCTCCTGAGACACACACGCTGCTGAAAAAGAGGCACCAAGAGACATGCATTGCTAAAAGAGAAACACTGAGGGACACGCACTGTTGGAGAGAAACTGTGAGAGACTGTTGGCTGCGAGACGGTGGGCTGAGAGAGACTGAGCATTTTTCCTCAACTTGAATTGTAACCTGGTGCTTCCCTAATAAATCCCATAATCTGTGAGTTCTGTGTGCAGTGAATTATTAAACCCAGCAGAGAGGTGGTGGGTGCTGTGGAAGGAAAGGTTGGTGTTAGGGTTGGTGAAAGGGCTGGAGGGAGGCGGCATGTCTAGCCTCACAGGAATAAGTCTTGGGCTACTGATGGTGATTCTGTCTTCCTCTCGTTTCATTAGAGGAGATGGGAAGATGCAGCCTCCCTCCCCCTTGGGCACCAACCCTATACCTATGAATTGTAATCTACTGGATGGCAGTGGGTTTGCTTTTTGTTTTAGACACTCTTCTGATGACTAAGAAAAACAGCAAACAAAAAGGGACAAAGTAACTTTGAATAGGAAGACAGATAGTAATTTAAAAAAAAAATAAATATACACATCAAGTCAGTGATGAGATGAAGCTAAGAGAAAAATAGAAGGGGTGAGGGAAGATGGGGAGGACTACTTTCTGTGTTTTATGTAAGGAAAGACATTTGAGCAGAGAGTTGTGCATGTAACTTGGAAAGAGTTTTCAGGGAGAGGGAATAATAGTAGCTTCAAAGGCTGTGAGACTGCAGATGTTTTGCACATTCAGTGAGACCACTGTGGTTAAGGCTGAGTTCACTGTTTTAGATTTCACTAATTGGTTAATTGAGCTTCTCACAAGTACAATTTCACACATGAATTTTTCTTGGTCTCTTGGGCCCCTCTGACCCTTTACCTTTTTCCTGAATTGGAACAACCAAAAAAAAAAAAAAAAAAAAACCTCACTGCCATCGAGTCAGATTCAACTCATAGCGACCCTTCCTTGGGTTTCTGAGGCCGTATCTCTATGCAAGTAGATTGCCCAATTTACCTTTCGAGGAGTGGCTGGTGGGTTTGAAACATCAGCCTTCTAGTTAGCAGTCAAATGCTTTAGGCACTACACCAAATATTGGTCTTTGTTAACAGACCTGCTTATGCAAATGATCATGATATAAACATGAAAATGGCTAATGAGACAAAATAGGCTAATGTTTGTAGTCACACAAAGAATAAGAAATTTACTGACTTCAATCTTCCTTTTATTACTGCTGCTACTTAAAGCTTTCTGATTTCACTATAGCCCTTGTTGTTGGGAGCCAAGTAAGTTCTGACTCCTAGCTATTCTGTGTACAGCACAATGAAACACTGCCTGGCCCTGCACCATTCTCACAGTCATTGCTATGTTTGAGCCCAATGTTGCAGCCACTGTGCCAATCCATCTCCTTGAGGGTCTTCCCCTTTTTCACTGACCCTCCACTTTGCCAAGTGTGATGTCCTTCTCCAAGGGATTGATCCTTCCTGATGAAATGTTCAAAGCACTCGAAACAAACTCTCACCATCTCTTCCAAGGAGCACTCTGGCTGAACTTGTTCCAAGACAGATTTGTTTGTTCTTCTAGACTTCCATGATATATTCATATTCTTCACCAATACCATAATTCAAAGGCATCAATTCTTCTTCACTCTTCCTTATTCATTGTCCAGCTTTCGCATGAGTATAAGGCAATTGAAAATACCATGGCTTGGATCAGGTGCACCAAGTCTTCAAAGTGACTACTTTTCTTTTTCACACTTTAAAGAGGTCTTTTGCAGCAGATTTCCCCAATACAATACCATTAGCCATTGTTGTTGTTGTTGTAACGTGCCGTCAAGTTGGACCCAACTCATAGCGACCTTCCTTGGGATTCCAAGGCAGTATCACTACAGAAGTAGATTGCCCCATCTTCCTTCCGAGGAGTGGCATTAGTGATTAGTGCCCACCAATTAGTGATATCACTGTTGTGTTTAAACAAATGTTTGAATATCACTGATATCAGAGGAAAAAAATGTCAGGCTAAATCAGTATTTTATATTTATGAAGACATAGGGTCTCAAATCTACAAGAAATTAGCTTTTCTGACAGATTTAGAAATAAAATTTGTTTCATTAAAGTTCTATCATTCCATGCTGTGGATTTTACTTCTCTCTTGCTGAAGAAAACATAAGTCACAGAATTGAACATTCACTGAATATTAATAACTGGTCATCACAAATAGATGAAATTTTGTTTGCATTTTACATACATCTGGGCTTTTAAAATATTATATTTCCCCTCAGGTAAACCAATTTATTCTTACTTTAATGAGTAAACACTCCTTTGAGAGGCATAATGCAGAACTTAAACGCACTTTTAATTTTTTAAGTTATCATGTGAACAAGATTTTCTCATTCTTCTCTTATGGCAGAAACTGATACTCTCTATAAAGTTGAATGATCTTCTGTACATTTTGCTCCCTTTTATGGCATAATCGTGCAAATTAAAAAATTACTTCATTTGTGCTTTATTTCTGAGGAACCAATTTCTCAGAGACGGAAGAGAGGATAGAGAGAATGACCCAAAGAGAGGAAGTTAGAAATAGGGATGCAGCCATAGGTGCAAAGAAAGACAGAAAAACCCTGTAGCTGGTGTATGTATGTGTGTATGTATAGGAGAATAAAGAGAGACTCACTGGGATAGAACCAGAAAAGAAAAAGGACAGCTATTTAAAGATTATGGTTTGTTTGTGGGAAGAAAGAAGAGTATGTTACAAAAAAATAATAAGCACTAAAAAAAGTAATTACAGTGTATGCTTCTTCTACTTAAACAAAAATGATGGCATTCAAATTATAAGAGGCAAAATATTAGAAAAAGCTAAAAGGAAATGCATTTACTAAGCAGTTTACCTGGAAATCTACCACTGTACATTTTTATCAAAGCAGATTAATTTAAAATATATGAGGACTCGCTGCCATGCCAGGTCTCAGACAGCTCATGGCCAAGATTCCTGTTACACTCTCCCTGCTCTCTAGAAACACCAGGGTTAGAATTTTAGACCTTAAAACCAACCCCAGGGGGGGTTCTGGCAAGATGGCGGACTAGGCAGAAGGATTGCACAGACCCTCTTCAACAAAGAAAAGGGAAACCAATTAACACAGACACAGAAGATAATCTTGGACCCC
>NW_006921590.1:3171390-3178864 GCF_000298275.1 Orycteropus afer afer | reverse complement strand
AAATTTTGGTCAATGACATGAGACAAAGTATATGTGAACTGCTGTATGAAAAGTGAATTTACTCTGTAAATCTTCACCCAAATCCTAATTAAAAAAAAAAAAATAAAAAAATAAAATGTATGAGGACTCAAACCAGAAACCAAACTCACTGTCCGCAAGTCAGATCCAACTCATAGCAACCCCTCCTTGGGTTTCCCAGGCAGTATCACTACGGAAGTAGATTCTCCAACCCTCCTTCCAAAGAGTGGCTGGTGGGTTTGAACCTCCAGCCTTCTGGTTAGCTTAGTCAAATGCCTTAGATGCTACGCCAGCAGAGCTCCCGTATGAGGACTAGGCAGGTGTAATATCATTTATGATTTTTTTTTCAGCTCTAAATGCTTCTGCGACAGAACATAGGTTATGAAAACAATGAGTTCTTTAAATTTCTGTTAGAATTCTTTTATTAGCCCAGTCATGCATAGGCAAAGTAATTTTTAAATCTTTCTTTAATTCATAATTTGTATGAATTGTTTAAAATATAGACACACTTAGATATGATAATGGGAGCTCTAGTAGCATAGTGCCTAAGGCATTGAATGCTAACCAGAAGGCTGGTGGTTCAAACTCACCAACCACTCATTGGAAGTAAGTTTGGGCAATCTACTTCCATAGTGATACCGCCTCGGAAACCCAAGGCGAGGTCACTGTGAGTCAGGTTTGACTCGTTGACAGTGAGAGTTTGAGTAGATATGATAATAATTTACCAAAAGTATTTCATTTTTAATGAAAATCACATAAATGAATTTGCCAAAAGTAAAGAAAATTACAAATTATTTTTCATGAGCTGTGATGCAGAAAATGATTTTATATATTTAATATAAATGTAAAAATATGTTATAGTTCACTAGTGTGGATCCAGACCTTAAAGATATTCTATCATTGCTTTTAGAGAATTAAAACTTTCTTTTTTTATTTTTTTGATTGGCAGAACCTCTGGAATTTGGCTCTGTAAGTAACAAGAACTTTAATATTCGTCTTCTAGACACATGATTGTTTCTTATCAACAATGTAAAGAGAATTTAAAGATGCTTTTATATGACAGACAATTTTCAACAATTTTTCAAAATTTGCGAGTAAGAAAACAAGCAAGCAAACAACCAAAAGCAAAGCAGTAAATCTTCATAAATATGTTCCTCCAAGGACTCTCATTTCCTTTTAGAAACTGTCTATTTCAAGGGAAATTTAATCTGTGTGCTCCTGACTCATTTATATACCTCAGAGCCATTTCAAACACCAACACATCTTATGAACCTTTTTATAAGCCTTTTCAAAGATATTTTTATTTGAACTAGAAAGTCAAGTTTTGTTGGCACTAAATGAAGCTTGGGGTGAGGGAGAAAAAGTTAGCTTGGAGCCCACAGAGTTCAAGTGACTCTAAACAAGGTCAAAACCATTCTTCCAGTCTCAAATGAGACTGAAGTAAAGAATAGAAATTCACTGTGTGAGAGCTTTTTTGAGCCAAAGACTTAAAAAGAATAATGTTTTCCTGTAACCATTAAATGTCCAAGGCCTAAAACAAATTCTACACAAAGCAGAATTTTTTAAATTTGACTGATGTATGTTTTAATAATTCTTTTATTTGGAGAAAAAAAAAATTTAAATGCTTTTTGTTTTGTTTCGTTTAGCCTGTCTGTTGTTAATTGTCTTGTTTGAGTTTCCCGTGGAAACAGACAAAGATTTGAGGCTGGGTGGTTTATTTGGGAATGATAAGAAACAACACTAGAATGGAAGCGGGGAAATGGGACAGGTAAGGAAAAAGGGCACTAAAGGTATGTTGTCATGAAAATTGCCACTGTAGGCAACTGGACAGCAATCCTGCTGGGGAACTTTGGAATCAGAGATGTAGAGGACTAGGAAGCTCCCTTATTGGTTAAGGGTTGCTGCCAGAGGGCAATAATTCCTAGTGGGCTGGCCTGCCATCCATACCAGAATGCACTGATATGGTCAGAACCAAGGTGGCATGGACAACATCTGCTACTCTGACACACAGTCTATTTTATATCAGAATAACAACCGTAGGCAGTTATGGTGCAGGATTAAGAAAAGGTCTGTATGAGTCAAGTGAGTTTATTAAAGCAATTTTTTCAAGCAAAAGAAAATTTGTGATTGTTGCAAAAGATGATTTGAAAGCCTTAATTAGTTTTAAAAACTCAGTGTGTATTTTATTTGACACACTCCTTTCCTTTGCTGCTGTTGTTGCCATTAGCTGCTTCAAGTCAGTCCCTGACTCATGGTGATCCCAGGGACAGTGAGATTGGACCATTGTGATCCATAGTGTGTTCACTGGCTGATTTTTGGAAATAGATCACCAAGCTTTTCTTCCTAGTGCATCTAGTCTGGACGCTTCACTGAAACTTGTTTGGCATCATAGCAACTTGCAAGCCTCCACTGACAGATGGGTGGGGGTGTTCTTGAGGTGCTGTTGTTGTTGTTGTGTGCCCTTGAGTCGGACCCGACTCATAGTGACCCCTCCTTGGGTTTCCGAGGCAGTATCTTGAGGTGCAATGGCCAGGAATCAAATCCAGTGTTCCTTACATGGAAGGTGAGAATTCTACCTCTGTTATTTTTCTAACATAGATTGAACACTTATTGTATGCTTGACCTTGGAAGGAAGACTGGGCAATCTAGTTCCATAGACATACTGCCTCAGAAATCCAAAGAGAGGTCGCTATGAGTCAGAACCAATTCGACAGCAGTGAGTTTTTTTTTTTTTTTTTTTTTTTTTTTTAAATATGCTTGACACTGAGCTTGTGCATTAGCTTGTATAACACATTTAATCTTCATAACCACTCAGGTAGGCTCTACTATTGCAAAAAGGGCATGGAGGCGGCATCTTCTGACCTCCTAACTTTACAAGAGGAAGACAGAATCACCATCAGCAGCCCAAGGCATATTCCTATAAGGCCAGACGTGCCGCCACCTTCCAGCGTTTTTACTAATTCTGACACCAACCATCCCACCCATGGTACTCACTGCTTCTCTGCTGGGTTCGATAATTTGTTGGCAATGACCACACAGAACTCACAGACAATACTCATGATTACGGAATTTATTAGGGAAGCAACAGGCTACAATTCAGGTTCAGGAATGTGCTCAGGGTACAACTCTTCGATCAGGACAGTCTTCCCTCTGCTGTGCCCTCAGACACTCCTCTCTGGCCCTTGGCCTCTTGTCCTGGCCTCTGCCTCTGTAGGCCAGGTAAGCCTGCCACTCTGTCTCATGCCTGTTGGGTCCATTGCCACCATCTCTCCACCGGCCGAGGCATCTCTCTGCCAGGGAGTCTCTGCCGGGGCGTCTCTCAGCCAAGGAGGTCCAGTGCAGGAATCTCGGGTCCAAGGACATGCTGTACTTCACCTCCAGCTTTTCTCTCTTGATGGCAGTGAGATCCCCTCTCTGCCTCTAGGAGGGTTCATTACAAGCCTAGCAAAGTGGTAAAACTAACCAATCCCAACATCAGAGTTCCACACATCTTATTTGCATGGTCCCACCCAGTAATCTGGTGGGAGTTACAAAGACTAGGGTAGAAAAGCCATACCAAGTAATTCACTGCACTGCAACTATTTATTATCTGTGTTTTACAAATGAGGAAGCTGATATACAAAAAAGGATCTGCAACTTGTCAAAGGTCTCATAGCAGACCCGTAATTTTAATTCAGTCTGGTTCCAAAACTCTGGTCTTCAACACTATGTATACTCCTTGTTGAATGATAACAATGCACATCATCTACCCAGTCTACATTTCTTCTGCTGCTATTTGAAGTTATGGTGATTACTTGTTGTGTTAACAGTCATGATGAGTGATGGATTCAGAACCAATGCACCATCCCCATCAACTTCACAGTGTGTGTTTTGACTTAGTGCCTCAGCAGGCATTTGCAGAACCTACCAATAGTTGACTAGTGGTTGCCTGAAGAATAGGTGCCAAGATTGCTCATTGCTTATCTACTGATGGGATTTCTCTGAGACTTTTGGGATGGTCCATCGTCTGACATGGGGCATCAGTACTTTTTCATGTTCTTCTCAGTTGAAGAGTGATCTAAGAAAGTAATTTTTGGAATCTTTTCTGCACCTTTTCCTTCACCATGTTTTCAACCTTTTTTCAAACTAAACTAAAAATAAAACTATAGCACAGAAAAACACCTTTAAAGTCAAATGAAGACTAAACATGTGAGGACTTTGACACAGGTGGAAATAGCACACATGCACAACAGATTGAAACATTGTAGATGAGGCCATCTCTAAATTTATTGTCCCTTAGCATTGGAAAGAAATCAAATCACTTTAGATTCACTCACATATAGAGCACAATTTAAATTTGTTCCATATGATATTTTATGACTAGAAAGTGTTTAGTAATATGGATAGCATGTCTTTGCTTGAAATAGTAATGTTGAAATATCACAACATATAGCATATTTATTTGTTTTTATGACAAAAAGTGGTATAACTTTTCAAGAGCTCTTAACAAAACAGCTTAAATGAATTAAGTCTATATATTTGCTTTCCAGTTTGTATTAGTATAAACAAATTTAAAAAAAAAAAAACTGGGATAAAGGTACTTTGATTTACATTTTTGTGTACTTTTGCATCATTTTTTCTAATGTTCACCTCTTTAAAAATGTTAAATTAATAGTCAAAACTTGTTCTGATGTCAAATGTATTATTGGAAACAGAACTGAGAACAGCTGCAAAGGCAGAGAAATCAAAGTTGGAGAAACCTATTAGTTCTTATATAAAAAAGAAAGTACTGTTACATTAAAATGGCTAAGAGGCCAAGATTAGTTCTATCTCCCAAAAAGAGAATAATTGATCATCAAAATGATGGAGTGGTGAGCTTTATCTAACCTCCAGGAAAACTGTTTCCCAAGTATCATTTGAAGAGCCCATGTTACAGTGTAGTGAAAGAATAAAGTCACTTTTCCAGTAGGGTAAATCACTCAAACTATTAAATTCTTACAAAAAGTAAACAAAAATAGGGATAACCAGGACTTGGTGAAAGTAATTTTCTTGGATTTTCAAAAGGTGATGATAAGGTGGTTCCAAATAAAGCCTGTGAAGGGACCCGCAGAACTCACAGAACAGAGCTCAAGTCCTCACAAAACTAGCAAAGTCATAGTATCTAGAGGTCACAAAGAAGCTGCCTTTTGGGGTTGAAAGGACCAGATTCTGACTTGTCCCAGAGAGCAACCATTTGTAAGAGAACGTAAGTGCCCAGTGATCACATTTCTTAGATGATGACAAGTATTTTTATGTTAAGTGGAAAAATATGGTTTATGAGAAATTTCAGGAATGGGTCAGTAGCCTTCAGGGATGAGATAACAACACTTTGTTCTTATTTTATTTTTCTCAATTACTGGCATTGTATTTGGAACTGAATGTAATATTTAATAATTAGCAGTATAAGGAAATGCAATGAGCTTCCTGGCCCCTGAATACAAAGATATTTATATTCCCTGAGATTCTACTATACCCTCTCCAGGTATTTGTCCTTCCTGAGAATTTGGGACTGTGTCAGATAGGTAGAAATTGGGAGTTATTGAGGTTAATGGAACTGTTTGTGGAAAGGTTCATAAATTTGAATGTCGAGACCCCAAGATCTCATCTAGTCCCTGTTTTATCAACTATTGCTGTGTAACAAATCACTCCAAAACTGAGTGGTTTAAAACAGCAATCATTTATTATTATAAAAATTACATATGCACACTTCTGTGGGTTGGCTGACCTCAGCTGGGCTCACTTGTGTTTCTTCAGGTTGGCTATGGGCTCTGATGTAGGCTTAGCTGGGCTGGGACAGCTCCACTCCATGTGTCTCATCCTCTTCCTGGGACAAAGGGCTAGTTCAGGCATGTCCTTCCTGGTGATGGCAAAAATGCAAGACAGCAAGCAGAAATATGGAAGATCTCTTGAGGCCTAGGTTTGGAATTGGCATACTGTCATTTCCACTGCAATGTATTTGGCTAAAACAAGTTACATGGCTGAGTATATATATACAAAGGGGAGCATATAGCCTGTCTCTTTACAGAAATGGCAAATTCCTATGATACAAGGAGGGGTAAAAATTTGGGGCCCTTAATGTAACCTACTGTACTGATTTTGAAGAATATTGGTGGTATTGATTGTTTATCCCCTGTATCTATCTAATATGTTCACTTCTTCTCCCCATCTCAAAAGTTACAAACAGGGCATTTGAGGTGGCTACATTCCCAGTTTAGACCCTCAGTATTGCTAAAGGAGTGAGCTCTACAATGTCCTGGTTTAAGATCTAGTTCTCATGGTCATGGCATTTGATAGAGAGCCATTTGGCTGCTAACCAGAAGGCTGGCAGTTCAAACCCACCAGCCACTCCTCGGGAGGAATATTGGGCAGTCTACTTCTATAGTGATGCTCCCTCAGAAATCCAAGGAGGGGTTGCTGTGTGTTGGATCTGACTCCATGGCAGTGAGTTTGGGTTGGTTTTGGTTTTATTTATACTGACAGCTCACTGGGCCAGTAGGAGGAACAACAGGTCTCCTATAATTGAAAACCAAACCAAACCCACTGCTATCAAGTGGATTCCAATTCGTAGCGACCTTATAAGACAGGGTAGAACTGTCCCATAAAGCTTCCAAGGCTTAAATCTTTATGGAAGCCCCCATGGAGCAGCTGGTGGGTTCGAACCACTGATGTTTTAGTTACCAGCCAAGTGCTTTACCACTGTGCCAGTATTCTCCTAATCTCCTGAAAAACCAAGACATCTCAAAACAAATGCTTGGTTTTCCATATTTAGTCAAATCCCATAATTCCTCCTTTAACTCCACTTAGTTTCTCCCCCATATCTCCCTTGAGGAGGTCTATACTCCTGGACATTCCTACAGTGTTGTACTGCTAAGTTCATCTCAAATTAGGCTTTTACAACCACCTCCTCATATCACTATATCACTATGACAATGGTTTTCTCTCCTGGAATGACCTGCTTGGTGGCTTCACCAAGGCTGAACATGACATTGGAATATTCTTGGTTAGGGCCAGCTCGGTCTGGCCAGAGGAATGGGCATCTTTTTCTAAGTTTGCACACAGGTGCATATCGGTCACTACCCCATTGTCATCAAGTCGATTCTGACTCATAGCAACCCTACAGGACAGAGTAAAGTCCTATATGGTTTCCAAAGCTCTAATTTTTATGGAAGCTGACCACATCTTTCTCCCTTGGAGTGGCTAGTAGGTTTGAATATGCAGACCTTTTGGTTATCAGCCAAGCACTTAACTGCTGCACCACTAGAACTTCTCCATATAGGTCAATAATTGTTGTTGTTATGTCCCATCGAGTCGGACCCGGCTCATAGTGACCCCTCCTTCGGTTTCTGAGGCAGTATCACTACGGAAGTAGATTGCCCCATCTTCCTTCCGAGGAGTGGCTGGTGGGTTTGAACTGCCAGCCTTCTGGTTAGCAGTCAAG
>NW_006921590.1:3166858-3170902 GCF_000298275.1 Orycteropus afer afer | reverse complement strand
TTGGCTATATTAGCAGCATCAGGCAATTACAGAATCTACTGCAATAAATGGCCAAGGTTATGGTGCCCATAAAGTTTAATTTGCATTCTGAATATTATGATGTGTTCACTGAGAATGCAAAGCAGGCTCTGCAGGATATGAGCAGCTAAATTGCAGTGGATTTCAGGATTTCTTTGGTTCATGCAAAGGCAGAAGGAGAATGGCTTGCGGGGTGTGTGGTCAGCCTCAACTTTTTCCCCCTTCTGCAGGGCATACAGAGCATTGAAGCAGATGGTCCTTCTAGGCTACCCTTGGAGGAGGTAGAGCCACCAGATGGTCAGATGTAAGTTGTGACTGGGCCACACTGCAGCCAATCAGTTTATTGGGGTCATTTTAGGGATTAAGTAGATGGCCATAAGATTGATTATGTTACCACAATTGGAACCTGCTGATAAGAGGATAAAAATTATTTAGCCAATTGTGCCAAATGTGTGTTGGTCCAAGTCTCACGTGAGGAACTCAGCTGACACTGTGCAGTGATACTCAAATTGAGTGAGGATTTCATTGCTAGAGAACTGAAATACGTAGGAAATTATTTCTCCAGATCAATGAAATTTAAACAAATCCCACTGTACTATAGGAAATAAATCCCATAATTCCTCCTTTAACTCCACTAAGTTTCTCCTCCATATCTTCCTTGAGGAGGTCTATACTCCTGGACATTCCTACAATGTTGCACTGCTAAGTCCATCTCAAATTAGGCTTTTACAGCCACCTCCTTGTATCACGATATCATTATGGCCCATAACACTTTCCCATTACTTTCTCACAACTGTTCATCACCTGGGCAGGATGGAGGCCAGGGCTCTGACTTATGGTGAACTCTTGCTCCTCTTCTTTCTATTCCTCAGTACTTTCCATGGGTCAGGGCTTCTCAAGAATCCATATGGGAGCAACCTGTTCTCAGTTGCTTAGTTTGTATAACTAGAGGGTGTCTTTCAAGGATGTCTACCTGCTCCATGACTAACTACACTATCACAGCCACCAGCATAGTGGATATCAGATTTAGAGAAATATACTGAATTGTTCTTTAGCAAAATAAGGTGGAATTTTAGGATACCAGGAGAAAGAGAGAAAGACTGGCCAAAAGCATTTCACTGCCCTTTATTCTGTAAAAGTACAATACTAAGCCTCGCCCAAACATAGTTGCACAAGAAGGTGAGGATTCTCAGTTGTCCAAAGCTCCAGAGCCTGAAGACTGGGTCAGTTCACTTAGTCTTGACTGTGTGAGAAAGGGTGGAAGGACAGGGAGAAAGGTAGAATAGTGCCTCTTATATGAAGTACAACCTTTTGAGTACTATGGTTGACCATTTCAAAGAAGGAATTGTCCTTACCCCTTCTCTTCCATTCTGAGGGTAGGACTGGGGATCATTTGTAACCTTATTTGAGATGTTGATGAGCAAAGATCTTTCCGGTTTCTCCCTAATTCTTTAATAAGTGAGTTAACACAATTTTTAAACAAAGAGGGTGTGGTGGTTACGTTTGTGTGTCAACATGACTGGGCCTGGTTGAGTGGCTGGGCAGCTGAATGGAGTTATTCCTCATGGTGACATAGGTAATTAACTTCATGGTGGAATCCATTGAAGCAGCTGAGTAGTTGCTTTGGGTATGTGGTCTGCTTCCTGTATATAAGAAACAGCTTTGGGAATGGTCTCTAGCTTATGGCACTCTTGAACCCTGCATATAACCGTGTCACTGTTCAGCTGCCTGCCATGCTCTGCTGACCTTGGGACTTTCAATGGACTTAAATTAATGGCCTGCCATGTGGTTTGATAACATCGGGACAGTGCCATTTTATTTGTCAACCTTGGGCTTGTTAGCCTCAGCAGCCAGTAGCTGCCTGAGTGAAGAGATGCCTCCAGCTTCAGTGGGCTGGGAGCAAGAGGCAAAGCTGAAACCCAAGGTTGAGGGACTTTCACCCAGCCCATAGAGCCTGGCACTTTGAACTTGGACTTAAAGCCTTCAAATTATAAGAATAAACTCCTGTTTGTTAAAGCCTTTCCATTTGTGGTATATTCTTGTCAGAGTGGCACTAGGTAACCAGAACAGAGGGATTTTTAAGCAAGCAATTTTGATACATAAATAAACAAGCACAAAAATAAAAGCCTATATAAACAAATGCATGACATACAACAATGGAAAATTATTAAAAAATTATTACTGTACAAATTACTCAGAAAAATGTACAGTGGGAAGAGGAAAATAAAAATCATCCATAATCTCCTGCCTGGGAATTGGTATATTTTCCTCTAATCATTTTTCTGTGTGTATGTGAATAATTTTACAAAAATTGTATCATTGGAGTAAATGCATATCTGTATGTGTGTGTGTTGAATATATAATACATAGATATGTATTTTCCATATATACACACCATATTTTTTCACTTATAATGGGCCCATGTAAATAATGTACATGTGCATATAACACACATAGCATGCATAGGGGGAGCTCTGATGCACAGTGCCTAAGGCATTTGACTACTAACCAGAAGGCTGGCAGTTTGAACCCACCAGCCACTCCTTGGAAGGAAGACTAGGCAATCTACTTCTATAGAGATACCGCTTAGGAAACCCAAGAAAGGGTCGCTATGAGTTGGAGTCAACTTGACAGTAGTGAGTTTTTTGTTTTGTTTTTTTTTTTTTTTTTTTTTTCAGTTTAACATGCATAGGATACTAGTACTAGAGGGTATTGCCTGATTTTCCAAAAAAAAAAAAAAAAAAAATTCTTTTTGTAAAAATATGGTATATATGATATATATATATATATATATATATATATATATAAACAAACCAAACTCACTGCTATCTAGTTGATTCCGACTCATAGTGACCCTCTTTGGGCTTCTGAGGTAGTAAATCTTTATGGAAGTAGATTACCCAGTCTTCTTTCTGCAGAGTGGCTCATGGGTTTGAACTGCCAACCTTCTGGCTAACAGTCAAAAGCCTTAGAACTATACCACCAGAGCTCCTTATACATATATATATGCTTTTCTATTTAACATTAAATGATGATCTTCCCCCCATGTGATTAATAGTTGTAAAAATAGAATTTTAATGATAGTGTTATCATTTATGTAAACTTCTCCTATTGTTTTAATTATTTATAATAGGTTAAAAGTTTATATGCTCATAAATAATGTTACATGAACAGCAATTTATATAAATGTAAGTACTGTTTCCTTAAGTTAAATTTCCAGCTGTTTAATTATGGGATAAAGGAATACTAACTAAATTTATATTACAAGAACAAAAGTGGGAGTAAAATGATACTAATAACGTGCATATATCACAGGGGGAAGGACCCCTAGTGGTGCAAGGGTTAAACAGCTGCTGACCAAAAACGTTGGCAGTTTGAACTCAGCAGGCACACAATGGAGAAAGACCTGGCAATCTGCTACCTTAAAGATTACAGCCAAGAAAACTCTATGGGACAGTTCTACTGTATTACTTGGGGGCACTATGAGTCAGAATTGACTCAGTGGCACCCAACAACAACATGTCACAGGGAGGTGCCTCTAATATGTTTAAAACTGTGTCTGACATACAAAAATTATGTAATAAATGCAAGCTGTCATCTTCATCATCATTACCATGACCTATATGCCTGGATTCCTACTTTGTATATATCTATATATTGGGATCCAGGTGAGGTTAGGGAACCCAGGCACACCCAAAGCAGCGGGGTGGGAGAGTGGGAGAAAGGGGATTAAAAGCCAGGAACCAGGACAGAGGAGCAGTCAGTGGCAGGGGTCCAGGTGAGGAGAGAGAACCCAGGCATGCCCAAAGCAGCAGGACGGTAGAGCAGAAGAAAGGGGATTAAAGGCCCAAGAATCTGGACAGAGGGTGAGTCAGCCACAGGGACCCAGGTAAGGGTGGTACTAGAGGTTTTTAACAGGGAGACAAACTTGTCTGTCAGTTTGTCCTACCGTGGTGACATGTTGATGTGAGTTTTGAGGCTGAGCCACTTGTGTTTCAAACCCAGCAGGATGCACATGGTGCACAG
>NW_006921590.1:3147717-3164022 GCF_000298275.1 Orycteropus afer afer | reverse complement strand
CGTGAAGGAACTGTTTCAAGTGCTGAGGAGCAAGGATGTCTCCTTGAGGACTAAGGTGCACCTGACACAAGCCATGATATTTCCAATTGCCTTGTGTTCATGTGAGAGCTGGACAATGAATAAGGCAGACTGAAGAATAGTTGATGCTTTTGAGTTATGGTGCTGGCGAAGAATGCTGAAAGTACCATGGACTGCTAAAAGAACTAACAGATCTGTCCTGGAGTAAGTGCACCCGAAATGGTCCTTGGAAGTGAGAAGAGCCAGACTTTGTCTCACCTATTTTGGTCATGTTGTCAGAAGGGACAATTCCCTGGAGAAGGATGTCATGCTTGGCAGGCCTTCAATGAGATGGATTGACATGGTGGCTGTGATGATGGGCTCAGGTATAGCCGGGATCGTGGAGCTGGCATGGGATCGGGCAGTGTTTCGTTCTGCTGTGCATGGGGTTGCTATGAGTTGGACACGACTTGATGGCACCTAACAACAGCAACAACATATATCTATATATTAGTACAGGTGTGAACTTTAGCTTCTTTCTTGATTTCAACAAAATCTCACACAAACATTTGCAAAACACAGTAAATTTTAGTGTATTTATTACAGGGCAGAAAGAGAAAGTTATGAAAGGGAATTTTACATCATAGCTTTTCAAAGAACCTCAAGTCAAAGAAAGTTAATCAAATTTTAAGTCAAACTTTCTTATTATTGACTCTTCTGCTGTGTACCACTGGCGACTCCAGCTGTTTCTTGACCCAATGCAGAGCCTACCTTGTGGCTCTTTCTGGATGCTCTCTCCTTCCCTATGAGCTCTGGTAGCACAGTGCCTAAAGCACTTGACTGCTAACCAGAAGGCTTGCAGTTCAAACCCACTAGACACTCCTCGGAAGGAAGATGGGGCAATCTACTTCCATAGTGATACCGCTTCGGAAACCCAAGGAGGGGTCACTATGAGTCGGGTCCGACTTGACGGCACATAACAACAAGAAGTTTCCTTCCCTGCTCTTCTTATCTTCATTTCTCTCCTTCCTTCCCAAGAACAAAACCTGCTTTTCCTTATTTTGTCCTGCAGGGAGAAAATTTTGGCCATGGCTTTGTTACTTGAACTATTGCATTGATTCTCAACCAGGAATAATTTTGGCCCTAAGGAGATATTTGACAATGTCTGGAGATACTTTTGATGGTCACAACTGATGGGGGGAGGGTTACTTCTGGCAACTAGCAGATAAAAGACAGGGATGTTGCTAAACATCCTACGACACACAGGACATCCCCATGACAAAGAATTACACAGCCCAACACGTCAGTAGTGCTGAGGCTTTAGCCCAGTTTACTTATGAATGTAGTTTTCAAAGGAAAGATTTCTTTCCCCAAGAAAAACTTTGATACTGCTATTAAAAGAATATACTGTCACTTCTGCACAAACAGAATGTGCAGCTTTTCCTGTCGTGTGATACAGGACATGCTCCAATAGCTCAACTCTTGGGTTAGCTTCTAGGACTTCACTAACACAGTAGCCATTTGACACATGTGGTAATTAATAAAATTTTAGGAATCCACTTCCTCTGTCACACTAGCCACATTTGAAATGACTGCCATTTCAATGAGGAATCCTTGGGTAGTTCAAACAGTTAACACACTTGGGTTAGAACCAAAAGGTTGAAGGTTCAAGTCCATCCAGAGTTTCCTTGGAACAAAGTCCTGGTGATCTAGTTAGAAAAAAATCAGCTATGAGAACCCTGGGAGCTCTGGTAGCATAGTGCCTAAGATACTTGACTGCTAACCAGAAAGCTGGCAGTTCAAACCCACCAGCCACTCTTTGGAAGGAAGGTTGGGCAATTTACTTCCATGGTGATACAGCCTCAGAAACACAAGGAGGGGTTGCTATAAGTCGGGTCTGACTTGATGGCACATAACAACAACAGCAGCAACATGAGAACCCTATGAAGCACAGTTCTACTCTGACACACATTGGTCGCCGTAAGTCAGAATCAGCTCTATAGCAGCCACATGTGGCTTCCAAACTGGACAGTTCAGACATGAATATTTCCATCATACCTGGAAAATCTGTTGGGCAGCACAGTGTAGAGCTTCTGACACATAACCTTCCTGTCTATTTTCTAGCCTTACTATTCTCTTTTGTTCAGTCCTGTAGATTGCTTTGTTCTTACTGATGCAGCCTGCAAACCATGGCAGCTCTCAACCCTAGCACTAGAGCCAGCTTGAAATGTATCTTTGGGAAAGGCATTTGACCTCAGGTATGCAGAGAGTAATTCAAAGATGCTTAGGTCTTTCAAAAGAAATTGTAAACTCCTTAAGGACTGAGACCCTTTCCTTCCCTAAAGATCCATAGCACATAGAATGGTGCCTGGCACATGGTGAATACTTAATAAGTTATTATTAAATGAGTAAGTAATTTAATTAATCTGTATAGATGCTGAGGAGCTCTGATGTTGCAGTGGGTAAGGCATTTGGCTGCTAACCAAATGTCAGTGGTCCAAACCCACCAGCTGCTCTGTGGGAAGAAGGTGAGACAATCTACTTGCATAATGATTTACAGCTTTGGAAACCCAATGGAGGTCACTATGAGACAGAATCATCTCAATGGCAGTGGGAGTGGTCATATAGATGCTAACAAGTTATAGATAGTGTTGTTGGCTATCTTGGGCCCTTCTGGACTAACAAGTTGGGCATTGCATTGGTTTTGCATAGCTAAAAATTACGTGGCAGTGTGAAATTGTAAGCAGAGAATAGAAGTTTGCATTAGAAGACTTAGATTTCTGTCCCTGACCAGCTATGTGGCTGTGGTCAGTTGCTTGACTGATGGCTTAACCTCCATGAACCTTACATTCTCTGTAAAATGGGGGTTTAATTGTTGCCTTATCTACCCTCCCGGGGTTTTTGTGAGGGCCGAATGAGATAGCATGTGATTTTGATTTGTAAAATATACACACACACCAGTAGTTTATTATCATTGTACTACACTATCAACAGTTCTGGTTAGAATCAAGGAGGACTATATATCTTTCCACTACAGAACTCTAGCTGTCAAACTCGTTATGACATTTGTTTATCTTACTATTGAAAAGATTTCTTTGGTGACCTTAAGCTCATCCTTTAATTCTCTTTCTCAGTTTCTTCATTAAAAAAAAAAAAAAAAATGAACCTAGTTCACAAGGTTTTGCTGAGGAGTAACTAATGAGTTACGGATGCTAAAAATGCTAAGCAATGACAACAGGCTGCTCTCAGGGGTACAGTACCATTGAATTTCACCACATCAGTCTTTTCCACTTTATAGCTTGGCATTTACCGTCACACCTGATGACATTCCAGTCCCATCTTCAGAGAGTGGTGTCACAGAAGTTAACACTTTTGTCATTATCTATTGAGCTGATTTTGAGTTTCCAGAGAGGGTTTAAAAGCAAGATCAGCTGGTTCTAGTCATAGCAGATTTTCCAGTTTAAACACGCTCTTCTGAAATGGCGATTATATCTATGTTCTCATTCATTATCTGCTGCTGCCTCTCTGCCTGCCTGCCTTCCTCCCTTCCTTTCAGCCTACCTCTTCCCCTCCCTACATTTTTCTCTCTCTTTCTTTCTTCCTCTAAGTTTAAGCCTTTCAACTATGAGACCTCCAAGTTTTTGGCAGTATTCCTGCAGAATATATTTCCAACCCATTTATCTAAAATGTTCTCTATCTCACCTTATTCATATCCTATCCACATTTTAAAGGAACTCTGACGGTGTAGTGGTTAAGACATTTGGCTGCTAACCAAAAGGTCAGTGGTTTGAACCCACCAGCTGCTCCATGGAAGCAAGATGAGGCAGTCTGCTTCTATAAAGATTATAGTCTTGGAAACCCAATGGGGGTTGCTATGAGTCAGAACTGACTAAATGGCATTGAGTTTTTGTTATTTTTTAATCCATCTTTTAAGGCTCATTCCTTTTTTTCTCTTCTTCCTCAAACCTTCTAGGACTACAGCTGCCTTCTTTGACTTTTTTTTTTTTTTTTTTTTTGTAATCATCTCTATAGCCTTCAGTAAGTATTATACCTCAACATAAAGAAAATTAAAATCCTCACAACTGAACAAAAAATCAGTATCATTATAAAGGGAGAAAAGATTGAAGTTGTCAAGGATTTCTTGCATCCACAATCAATGTCCATGGAAGTAGTAGTCAAGAAATCAAATGAGGTATTGCATTGGGCAAATCTGCTGCAAAAGACATCTTGAAAGTGTTAAAGAGCAAAGATGTCACTTTGAAGACCAAGGTGCACCTGACCCAAACCAAAGTCTTTTCAATTGCCTTATATACATGTGAAAGCTGTACAATGAGTAAGGAAGACTGCAGAAGAATTGATGCATTTGAATGTGTTGGTAGAGAATATTTGATATACTGTGGACTGCTGAAAGAATGAACAAATCTGTCTTGGAGGAAGTACAGCTGGAATACTCCTTAGAAGTGAGGAGGGTGAGACTTCGCCTCTCTTATTTCGGACATGTTATTAGGAAGGACCAGTCCCTGGAGAATGACATCAGGCTTGGTAAAGTAGATGGTCAGTGAAAAGGAGGAAGACTCTGAACAAGATGGATTGTCACAGTGGCTGAAACAGTGGGCTCAGGCATAGCAATGGTTGTGAGCATGGCACAGCACCACGCAGTGTTTCGTTCTATTTTACACAAGGCCACTGTGAATTGAAACTGACTCAAAAGCACCTAACAACAGCAATGAAGGAATATTAGAAACTAAGAGTTGGAAGAGACCTAAACGTTCCTCTAGCCAAAAACACTCTACAGTTCTTGCCAATTAGTTGTTCAAACTGTGTTTGATCAAATTATTACATCATACCCATTTTCTCAGAGTTAATACGATTTTTCTAATTATTTTATAACTTAATTTTCATGAGTGAGGCTAGGGATAGTCATGGGTTATTTATTCATTGTTGATCTCTCTCTCTCTCTTTTTTTTTTCTTCCCTCAAACCTGTATTTATTCATTAGTATAGTCCCATTCAGGAGCTCTGGTAGCATAGTGGCTAAAGCACTTGACTGCTAACCAGAAAGCTGGCGGTTCAAACCCACCAGCCACTCCTCGGAATGAAGGTTGGGCAATCCTACTTCCGTAGTGATACTGCCTTGGAAACCCAAGGAGGGGTCGCTATGAGTCGGGGCCGACTCGATGGCAAAGAACAACAACAACATAGTCCCATTCACGTTCCTATATCTGTTCAGCTTGTGTGTCTATCTTGGTCTCTTTTAACTCTTAACATTGTTGTCGTTATGTGCCGTTGAGTCAGACCTGACTCATAAGGAACACTCCTTGGGTTTCAGAGACAGTATAACTACAGAAGTAGATTGCCTAACCTTCCTTCCAAGGAGTAGCTTGTGGGTTTGAACTGCCAGCCTTCTGGTTAGCAGTCAAGTGTGTTAGGCACTATGCTACAAGAGCTACCAACCCTTAACATGGCACTAGGTACTTGTATCAATTAGGATAGTTTTGGTTGCATGTAAGAGAAAACTGAATGAAGTTTACTTGAACAAATAGAATTTTATCTTCCTCTCATAGCAAGAATCTTAAGAGATGGGCCATTACCAATATTGGTTCAGTAGCTTAGTGATGCTGGGGCCAGCAACAGCTTTGTGGATCTCTTTGCTACAGCTCCAGACATGATGATCACACTCAAGCAGGAGGAGGGAAAGGGTGCAACAGGCATATCTGTGTCTAATCTGGATAGCAACAGTTTCTCCAGAAAATTTCTGTCCATTCTCTGCTTACATCTCATTGGCTAGAAATGATCATGCCACTCACTTCTAGCAGCAAGATTGGCTAGAAAAGCTGAGTATAGGCTTATCATGATTGGTTAATCCAAATAATGATCCCTTTCCTGGGACTAGGTTTATTGTCTTATCCCAAAATGTTTGGTTCTGTTAGCCAGGAAGGAAAGGAGAATGGCTATTGGGAGGGCTACTGTCATAGGCTGTGTTCCTCCAGAAGCCCATCATGAGATAAGGTTGCAAAGAAAAAGAGTCGTTTAGGAGGTGCTCCCAGGAAACACAAGCAGAAGAGTGAGGATGTGAGGCAAGGAAGGGGAAAACAGCCAATGCAGCGTTGCTAAGGAGCAGATTAGTGCTGCCGGCAACATGCTCAGTCTTACTCAAGACATCAGGGAAATAGTACAGGATGTGTCTCAGGGCTCTCCCACCTCAGGGACATCCATCATTGGTTGAGAGCTTCTCCCAAGGACATTAACTCCCATTCCTCCTCCTGACTATATGTGAACGAACCATTTCCCTCAGGCAGAGAATCTCTGATGCTTGTAATAATAAACCCTCCATGTACTTGGGAATGATAAGCGTCAGGGACTATGTCCTGGGCACCAACTCTCTGCTAAACTGCCTTCAGTGCCTGTCACAGTACTTGAAAGGTGCTCAGTAAATACTTTAATTCAATGAACATTTATTGAGTACCTACTACTTGCCAAGTACTGTACAAGGTATTTACTAATTGATTTATTCTCAGAGGGACTTCCTTGATAAACAAAAACAGTATTTTGTACCCAGATCTCGATAAATTGTATAATGTGCTTTCCCTGTTGCTGTGACCCCCTCCCCCTTCCTTATTCAATATTGGCATGTAAACTTCTTGTTCCTATGAAAGGAATTAGTCAGTCCTGGAACATCCTGTCACTGCACATAGTGCAGTTCTTAGGAGACAAGCTGTTTTATTTAATGACATGTTTAGTGTGTCAGAGTTCTTCTTTGTACTTAAAAATAGACATTTACTAAATAGTCCTTTAGTTGCCTGAAAGAATGAATGCTCTTATTTTTATTAGGTGGTGATTTATTGACATGAGCTATCTGACATTATAACCATCATTGTTCTTTTCTTAATAATTAAATTCTAGAAGTGAGTGCCATGCATCAAGGTCTTGACTTCAAACCTTCCTAAAGGAGTTATTCTTAGGGGTTTTTCCATTTCGCTTTCAAGTTCTTTTGCTTCCTTCTTTTCTGGCCAGCCTTCCTGCCCTCTCTGAAACTGTCTGAATGGGTGTTGCTGTGGGCATTGATGCCTCCCTAGCATCTCCTCCACCCCTTTCTATTGTGTCAAGTATATAGTTTGGTAGGATTGACCTTCACCTTCAGACTCAGGGGAAGGATCAGATTGGCCTACATCAATCGGACTGTGGCATTTTTCTAATGATTATGATAATTTATGGGAGGGTATATAACATAATTTGTTCTGATGATAGCAAAGCTAACACAATGGGGAAATATAGATTCAGAAAAAGTGTAGTGAAATCAAAGTCAGTGCCCAGATAAAACTGTGTCTAAAACTATATTATTTCTAGACATGTTGGTTCCATGGAGTAATAAATTCCCTTTATTGTTCAAGTAGTTTGAGTTGGTTTTCTGTAACTTGTAGCCCAATACACCTTTACTGAAAAGAATAGATTGCATTTCCTTTCTGGTTCACACCTTGAATTGACCTTATATTTTACTCTGATGCTTTTTTTTTTTTTTTTAATTTTGCCAGGTTCTGACTCTGATTTTCAGTTATCTAATACCCATGGCTCAGCCAGCCAATGTCTTCCCAAAATGTGTCAATACTTGGCCGTGGAAAGATCCAGTCATCAAGCTTTCCAAGACATTCTTAGACATGGAAAACTACCATAAAACATATGGTAACTATCTCCTGCAATATTGAGTATCTTTCCACTATAAACTCCAAAAAGGTTGCCTTGTTATAAGTCGTATTAAAACCATGAGAGAAGAAAATGTTTAAGATAAGCCTAGTTCTTAGATTGGTGTTCAGGGTCATTAATCCTCCTCCTGCAAACCAACATTAATTTATTTATAAATGGCAATTAGTTATGAAACCTGGGAAGCATAATTTGCAGCAAATTATATTTAATGTAGTTCACCTTGGGTAGATCTCTGAGGGAGAAGTGATTTTTATTCACAAGATCCTATCAGATGAAAGTCTACATCTTCAATACAACTTCTATTCTTCAGTGCACTTCATGTAGCATGGGAAGAAAGAGCTTAGCCAACCATATGAGAGAACAGGCATGAGGAGGGTGGTTTTTGTTTGTTTGTTTGTTTTTTAAATCATGGGAAAGGTTTCAAGAACCAGAGTGGGATATTCAAGGAGATTGTTGTTTGTTGTTGTTTGCCATCGAGTTGACCCCGACTCATAGCGACCCCTCCTTGGGTTTCCGAGGCAGTATAACTACGGAAGTAGGATTGCCCAACCTTCCTTCCGAGGAGTGGCTGGTGGGTTTGAACCGCCAGCCTTCTGGTTAGCAGTCAAGTGCCTTAGGCTTTGAATGCTACCTTAGGGGACATATTTCTTTGGAGAGCCTTAAAAAATAGAATAATCATTGATTGGGCATGATTTAGGTGATGATTTATTTAAAAACAATGGAAAATGGATGTCTGAGCTTAGACACAAAACACGTATTTAGTTTGATGACAAAAGAATGAATAACTTCCAGAATGAGTAACACGGTAAACTTAGAAGCAAAAATGTGCAGCATGTTGAAGTGATAGATCTTTTCTTTTATCCCCTAAAACATAATCCATAGAATTTTTTGGTCTCTGACATTCCAATGCATTTTGTTGTTGTTGTTATGTGGCGTCGATGTTGCCCCATCTTCCTTCCGAGGAGTGGCTGGTGGGTTTGAACCACCAGCCTTCTGGTTAGCAGTCAAGTGATAGGTACGTTTAATGACTCAACCAGTTCTGTTGATTACACTTTCTAATTCTCTCTTGAGCCCAGCCCCTTCTCTTCCTTTCTATGGCCATTGTCTTACTCAAAATTCTGTTTCTTCCTTCAATTACTGCTATAGTGTTCCAGTTGTTTTCCTTGCACTCTAGTCATTACCATAGTGTTGTAATAGTATGCTTCTACATCTTATTCTTAGCTTTAAAGAATACCATCATTTTTCCACAGTTGCATTATCTAAGATGGAACTCCTTAGCATAGCATTGAATTCTTTCATGATCTGGTTCCAGCTAACCTGTCCATCTGACCTCAGTTTTCCTTTACACACTTGGAGTCCCCGCAATGTGACACATTAGTCCCCTCATGTCTGTACCTGTTGTTCTTTTTACCTTGACTAGCACACTGCCTCCCTTTATTCTTCCTTATTAATTTCTCTTCATTTTTCCAAATTCATCCAAGCCATTGCCCCCTCCATGACTTACATGTCCTGATGAGTTCCCAAAGCACCTTGTGCTGAGACATATAATACCAGTTACCCCACTGTTTTGAATTTGTCTGTATATTTGTCCACTACATGAGCTCCTCAAGGGAAAGGGCTGTGTCTTTCATATTTCTTAGTGTCTGGTACAGCTGCTCAAGGAAGATTTGTAGAATAAATGCATGAATGAATTAAACAGGAGCTCTAGTGGTATAGTGCCTAAGACATTTGAAGGCTAACCAGAAGGCTGGTGGTTCAAACCCAGCAGCCACTCCTCAGAAGGAAGACTGGGCAATCTACCTCTGTAGAGATACCACCTTGGAAACCCAAAGACGGTCACTATAAGTTGGGATCGACTCAATGGCAGTGAGTTTGGTTTGGTTTTTATGCCTTATTTGCTCTCTTAGGAAAGAAGAAATGAATGAATTAGGCTCATTATTCACTTCTGAGGAGGTTGGAGTATAGTTGAGCAAAAGTCCTACCCTTGTAGAAGACCATAGTTAGCTCTGTTCTGGGTTGTTTATCAAAATCTAGTCTTCTGATTTCCATGCTATATGAGCACAATGCCATGCAGTTCTATCATTCAGGCATACTGAAACAAGACCAGGCTCTTAGGGCTTGTCCAACCCATCTAGCAGGTCACCTCATTTGATCCATAATTCCTGTGTACTGTGGAGTTTGGGACAGGCAGATGAAGGCTGAAAATTGAGGCTGCAAAATTCTTTACTCATGTTCCTAAACTACATCCAAACTAGAATACTGTGTATGGGATGAAAAGGTTGCAAGGGCTGTATCAAGGATGGATTCATTTACATTTTAAATTTGTGATTCACATGAAGTTTAATATTATCTAATGTAACTTTATAAATGTGTTAAGTAAGAGCTTTATGTAAATGTTATCCCTTAATACCCAAAACAACACAAAGGTGTGGGAACTATCATTAACCCCATTTTACAGATGAGAAAACTGAGGTCTAGAGGTGTTAAATAATGTAAGTAACTTTCCAAAGTCATATGTTTACTAGTGGTGGAGTTCAGATTTGACATTATATTTGTCACACATCAGGGGCCTGCACTCTTAATTAACCACCTCTCAGTATCAGTCAGTAGGGAAAGCAACATGTGCACATTTTCAGTTCATTTTATTGATACTCTGTCAACAAAAGCATATGAAGTCTTAACTATATAAACAAGCTACCAAGATGTGAATCATCAAATATTTGAAACTAAGAAGCTGGAATATAAGTAAATATATAGATAAAATATCATTCTCCTAGCAGTGCAAGACAGAGGTTATTCGCAATGGAATTGAAAAACAAACTCACCACCGTTGAGTCAGACACCACCCATAGCGACCCCTCCTTGGGTTTCCAAGGCAGTATCACTGCGAAAGTAGATTGCCCAATCTTCCTTCCATCACAATGGAATAGATGAAAAAAACTTAGACCAGAGAGAGTGTTGGAGTGACTTGCTCAAGGTCATAGAATGGCTGAGGTGGGATTTGAATGAAGGAATATCCTACCCTCAAATCCCCACAGGGCCTCATTGCTGGGTGCTTATTAAAACTCGTCATGAAACATAAAGCAGCAATGGACTTAGTGCCAGAAAACTGGCTTATTATTTACCATATGACTAGAAGACAACATGGTTGACTCAGCAATTTTTGCCACTCAGAGAACAACTGCTACATTATTAAGATGAGCTAGCTATGTGTATCCAGTGGGAAAGCCATGAAGGAGATCCACCTGAGGCAGAGGGAGGGGAGGAAGACACACCCCAGCTTCTTTGTTTCTTGTGTCCTCCTGGTTTCTACCAGTACATCCGATTGACTTCAGCTACCCAGAGACCTTAGCAAGGGAGCCTGGAAATGTACCTTCCTGTGACACAGAGCAAAGCAGGGTGCATAACATGCAATGGGGAATGGATGAGAGCAAGCTGGCAAAACACCAGCACAATAGGCCATGATAGATTTATTTCCCTGTCATTTAAAAAGCTCCTTTAAATTCCTGTAGAGAATGAAAAGGAAAAAAAAAAAAAAACTTTCTACATTGGCTTTCAAACACTACATTGCTCAGTGATACTGGTTAATCTCAACTAAATTAATTTACTTTCTATAGCTTGAACACATCCAATAAGTATATGCAGAGAAATGTATTTGCATAGAAGTCTAGCTCTGAGTGTCATTCAATATTTCATGTCAAACCAACTAAAACTAAATCTTACTGTTTTGTTTTTTAATATTATTTGTAGTGGGTGAAACCAGATGCGATAAAACTCTCTGATTTCAACTCTGGTGGTGTAGTGCCTAAGTCACTTGACTGCTAACTAGAAGGTTGGTGGTTCAAACCCACCAGGCACTCCTCAGAAGGAAGGTTGGGCAATCTACTTCTGTAGTTATACTTCCTCGGAAACCCAAGTAGTGGTCACTATGTGTTGGAGACAACTCAACGGCACATAACAACAACAATAACACCCTCACTCACCTCCAATTTAGGTGTTTCTTTTCTTTGCAACCTCAGCACTTGAATTTACTTATAGCATAATACTTACAATGATCACATTTTTTTTTTTTTTTTTGTTAATGTATATATTTTTTTCTGTATGGGACTCTAAATTGAGAGCAAAGACAATATATGAATATTTATTTTTCCTGTGTGTGTGTGTGTGCATGTGTGTGTAGATTACACATTGTCCCCAACTTATAATGTATTTGAGTTACAACAAACCACACTTGACCGTCTGTGGTAGTTAATTTTGTGTGTCAACTTGGCTGGGCCTGGTTGAGTGGCTGGGCAGCTGAATGTAGTATTCCCATGATGAGACTAGTAATCAACTCCATGGTAGAATCTACTGTGAGCAGCTGAGTAGCTGCCTTAGGGATGTGGTCTGCTTCTTGTATATAAGGAGAAGCCTTGGAGAATGGTCTCTAGCTTATGGCACACTTGAAACTTGCATGTAGCTTTGTCTTTGTTCAGCAGCCTGCCATGCTCTGCCGACCTTGGGACTTTCAATGGACTTGAATTAATGGCCTGCCATGTGGTTTGGTAATGTCAGGACTGTGCCTTTTCAGTTCTCAACCTTGGTCTTGTCAGTCTCAGCAGCCAGCAGCTGTGTGAGTGAAGAAAAGCCTCTCGCTCCAGTGGGTCAGGAGCAGGAAGCAGAGCTGAAGAACAAGGTTGAGGGGCTTTCATCCAGCACCTAGGGCCTGGCACTTTGAACTCGGCCTCAAAACCTCCAAACTGTAAGAGAATAAACTCCTGTTTGTTTAGCCATCTCATTTGTGGTATTTTCTGTTAGAGTGGCACTAGGTATCCAAAATACCAATCTATTTTTGCATCCTCAAACATTAGTAATATGTACTACTGTGGCATAGTAAATTACATAATGTGGTTTTTCTAGCCCTAAGTCTTTGTAAACTCCTTGGTGAAATTTGCTGTGAACAACTGAGTAGCTCCTGATTGTTAAAGTTATCCACCTGGTACTTCTCACTGCCAGCTGGGAGACATGAGAGACATGCATTGCTGAGAGAGAGACATGTGCTGCTGAGAGAGAGAGACTGAGAAACACACGCTGGTGGGAGAGAGACACCGAGAGACATGCACTGGTGGGAGAGAGACTGAGAAAGACTGTCAGCTGAGAGATGGTGGGCTGAGAGAGACTGAGTGTGTTCCTGAACTTGAATTGTAGCCTGTTGCTTCCCTAATAAACCCAATAATCTGTGAGTTCTGTGTGGCCACCACAGCAGATTATCAAACCTGGGAGAGGTAATGGGTGCTGTGGAAGGAACGGTTGGTAAAAGGGCTGGAGGGGGGCAGCATGTTTAGCCTCACAGGAATAGGCCTTGGGCTACTGATGGTGATACTGCCTTTCTCTTGTGGGGTTAGGGGAGGTTAGAATATGTGGCCTCCATGACCCTTTAGCAACTACGTACAATGTGGTAGCACATAATTTGATGATGTTATCATTCTCAGATGTTCACTCCTAGATATCCAAAGATCATATTATAAAGATACTGATAATAAAACACAATAATAATGAAAACTAAAAAACAACAACAAAAAAGTATTCAGTTTATGTTGGAACCAGCTGACTGTAGAGTCATCACAGCAGAACCTCTTTGTGAGTCGAGTACTACCCTGTATTAAATTTCCATCAAGGAAGGTTGGGCAATCCTACTTCCGTAGTGATACTGCCTTGGAAACCCAAGGAGGGGTCGCTATGAGTCGGGGCCGACTCGACGGCACATAACAACAACAACACAACAACAATAATTTTGCATTTCTTTAAAGTGTTAAAAAAGCAAAGATGTCACCTTGAGGAATAAGGTGTGCCTGATCCAAGCTATAGTATCTTCAGTTGCCTCATATATATGCAAAAGCTAGACAATGAATAAGGAAGATCAAAGAAGAATTGACAAATTTGAATTATGGTGCTGGTGAAGAATTTTGAATATAACATGGACTGCCAGAAGAATGAACAAAGCTGTCTTGGAAGAAATACAGCCAGAATGCTCCTTAGAAAAGAGGATTGTGAGACTTTGTCTCATGTACTTTGGACATGTTACCAGGAGGTACCAGTCCCTGGAGAAGGTCATCATGCTTGGCAAAGTAGAGGGTCATTGAAAAACAGGAAGACACTCAATGACAAGGATTGAAACAGTGGTATTTTTACCCTCCCTAGAAGTACACTCAGTGGCTCTAGTTACTTACTCATAATCCTCATTCTATTGGTTTTCTCTAAAGACTCATTATTTTTGTTAATGTCTCCGTGAACTACTGTTTCCTGTGTGTTCCATATTTACATATAAATTCTGTCTTCCAAACTGTCTTTTAATTATTTATTGTAATTATACATGTTGCTCATAATCTGGTTCCAAAATGAAATGTGAAGTGCACAGATAAAGTTCATAATGACCAGAAAACCAATGGTCCTATCTAGAAACAGGAGAATAGATCTGCTGTTGAATAGATGAAAAGGAAAAGCATACCATTGAAAGACAGGGAGTCTGTCATCCTCACGTGATTTCATGAAACTCTCAGTGTAGTAAACTGGTCAAGAATATTTCCTATTGTTATCTCAGGATCTGCGCTGAAAGAAACTTAACAAGTTCCTCCATTTATAGGTAAGAAAATAAATTCAGAAAAAGTACTTATATAAAGTTATTTATTTACCTTGCTACAGTACTCCATCACCATTTGTCTGTCCATTTGCATAATGTGGTGGCTTCTGTGCTGCTTTGAGATTGGAAGCTATGCCACCAGTACTTCAAATACAAGTAGGGTCACCCATGGTGGACAGGTTTCAGTGGAGCTTCTAGACTAAAACAGACTCAGAAGGAAGGGGCCATCCACATCTGAAAAAAATGGCCAGTACATACCTTACGAATAGCAGTGAAATATTGTCTGATATATTACTGGAAAACTTTATGAATAGCTCTGAAACATTGTCTGATAGAGTGCCAGAAAATGAGCCCCTCAAGTTGGAAGGCACTCAAAATAAGACTGGGGAAGAGCTGCCTCCTCAAAATAGAGTTGACCTTAATGACATGGACAGAGTAAATCTTTTGGGACCTTTATTTGCTGATGGGGCACAACTCAAAATGAGAAGAATTAGCTGCAAATATCTATTAATAATGGGAACATGGAATGTACAAAGTATGAAGCTAGGAAAATTGGAACTTGTCAAAAATGAAATGGAATGCATAAAGATCATTATCCTAGGCATCAGTGAGCTTAAGTGAACTGGTATTGATCATTTGGAATCAGACAATCATATGGTCTACTATGCTGGTAATGACAAATTGAAGAGGAATGGTATTCATCATCAAAAAGAATGTTTCAAGATCTATCCTGCAGTACAATGCTGTCAGTGATAGGATAATATCCCTATGCCTACAATGAAGACAAGTTAATATTACCATTATTCAAATTAATGCACCAACCACTAAAGCCAAAAATGAAGCAATTGAAGATTTTTACCATCCTCTGCAGCCTAAAATGGACAAAATATGCAATCAAGATGTATTGATTATTACTGGTGATTGGAATGCAAAAGTTGGAAACAAAAAGGAAGCATCAGTAGTGCTTTGGTGATACAAATGATGCCAGAGATGGCATGATAGAATTTTGCAAGACCAACAACTTATACATTGCAAATACCTTTTTTCAACAACATGAACAGCAGCTGTACATGTAGACCTCACCAGATGGAATACACAGAAAACAGATTAACATCTGTGGAAGCAGGTGATGGAGAAGCTCAACATCTTCAGCCAAAACAAGGCTAGAAGCTTACTGTGAAACAGACCATTAATTGCAACTATGCAAGTTCAAATTGAGAGGAGTCAGCTACAGGGATCCAGGTGAGGGGCAGGGACCCAGGCCATGTCCCAAAGTGGTAAGGCGGGAAAGCGGGGGGAAGGACAGAAAAAGGCCAGGGGGACTAGGACAGAGTAAGAAGGCAGCAGTAGGAATCCACATAAGGGGAGGTTGGAGAGGTTTCCAATAGCTAAGGGAGACAAACTTGTCTTTGGTTTGTCCCACTGTGGTGATGTGTTGCTGTGAGTCTTTAGGCTGTGCCACTGGTGTTTCAAACCCAGCAGGGTGCACATGGTGCACAGGTATCAGCATGGCTTGCAGACTGAGACAGACTAGGAAGAAGGAAGAGGACATCAACTTCTCAAATAATTGGCGAGGGAAAACCTTATGAATAGCAGAGAAACACTGACACATTACTGTGAAACTTTGTGAATAGTTTGGAAACATTGTTCAATACAGCGGAGGAAGATGAGTCACTTAGGTTAGAAGGCTGTCAAAATAGGACTGGAAAAGAGCTGCATCATCAGAGTAAAACCAGCCTTACTCATGTGGATAAAGTAAAGCTTTCGAGACCTCCATTTGCTGATGTGGCACCACTCAAATTGAGGAGAAACAGCTGCAGACATCCATTAATCATCGGAACATGAAATGTGCAAAGTATGAATCTAGGAAAATTGGAAGTTGTCAAAAATGAAGTGGAATGTATAACGATAGATATCCTCAGCATTAGTGAGCTGAAATGGACTGGTTTTGGCCATTTTGAATCAGACAACCATATGATCTACTATGCC
>NW_006921590.1:3085218-3145613 GCF_000298275.1 Orycteropus afer afer | reverse complement strand
CAATGGAAGCAGCAGTCAGGACATCAGATGATGTGTAGCACTGGGCAGGTTGCCCACAGAGGAACTCTTTCAAGTGGTGAGGAGCAAGGATGTCTCCTTGAGGACTAAGGTGCCTGACACAAGCCATGATATTTTTAATCGCCTTGTTAGCTTGTGATACCTGGACAGTGAATAAGGAAGGCTTAAGAAGAGTTGATGCTTTTGAGTTGTGGTGCTGGTGAAGAATGCTGAAAGTACCATGGACTGCTAAAAGAACTAACAGATTTGTCCTGGAGGAAATGCAGCCGAAATGCTCCTTGGAAGCGAGAATGGCCAGACTTCATCTCACCTACTTTGGTCATATTGACAGAAGGGACCATTTCCTGGAGAAGGGTGTCATGCTTGGTAGGGTGGAGGGTCAATGGAAGAGGGGGAGGCCTTCAACAAGATGGATTGACATGGTGCCTTCGACGATGTATAGCAAGGATCATGGAGCTCATGTGAGATGGGCAGTGTTTCGTTCTGCTGTGCGTAGGGTCGCTATGAGTTGAAAATGACTCGACGGCCCCTAACAACAACAAGAAGTTCAAGTTGAAGCTGAAGAAAATTAAAACAAGTCCACCAGAGCTAAAATACTACGTTGAATATATCCCACCTGAATTTAGAGTCCATCTGAAGAATGGATTTGGTGCATTGAACACCAATGACCAAAAACAAGATGAGTTGTGGGATGATATCGGGAACATCATCCATGAAGAAATCAAAAGGTCATTAAAAAGGCAGGAAAGGAAGAAAAGACTAAAATGGATGTCAGAAGAGACTCTGAAACTGGCTGTGGAACAGAGTAGCTAAAGTGAATGGAAGAAATTCTGAACTCGAAGAGCTGAACAGAAGATTTCAAAGGGCAGTCCAAGAAGACAAAGTAAAGTATTATAATGAAATGTGCAATGATCTAGAATTAGAAAATCAAAAGAGAAGAACACATTTGGCATTTCTCAAGCTGAAAGAACTGAAGAAAAATTTCAAGCTCGAGTTGCAATATTGAAAGATTCTAATGGGCAAAATATTGAATGATGCAGGAAGCATCGAAAGAAGATCAAAGAAATACACAGAATCACTGTACCAAAAATAACTATTTCAGGAGGTGGCATATGATCAAGAACCAATGGTACTGAAGGAAGAATTCCAAACTTCACTAAATGAACTGGCAAAAAACAAGGCTTCATGAATTGACAGGTCACCCACTGAGATGTTTCAACAAATGGATGCAGTGGTAGAGGCACTTACTCATTTATGCCAAGAAATTTGGAAAATGACTACCTGGCCAACTGTGGTAGTTAAGGTTGTGTATCAACTCGGCTGGGCTAGTTGAGTGGCTGGGCAGCTGGTGGTAGATATTCCCCATGATGAGACTGGCAATCAACTCCACAAGCATCTGAGTAGCTGCTTTAGGGATGCACTCTACTTCCCATATATAAGCAGCCTCTTTGGGAATGGTCTCCAGCTTATGGCACACTTGAACCCTGTGTGTAGCTGAGTCGTTGTTCAGCAGCATGCCATGCTCTGCAGATCTTGGGACTTTTAATGGACTTGAATTAATGACCTGCTGTGTGGTTTGGTAACATCAGAACTGTGCCATATTACTTGTCAACCTTGGGCTTGTCAGCCTCAGCAGCCAGAAGCTGAGTGAAGAAAAGCCTCCAGCTTCAGTCGGCTGGGAGCAGGAGGCAGAGCTGACACCCAAGGTTAAGGGGCTTTCACCCAGCCCCTAGAGCCTGGCACTTTGAACTCAGACTTAAAACCTCTAAACTGTGAGAGAATAACCTCCTGTTTGTTAATGCCATCCCATTTGTGGTATATTCCTATCAGAGCAGCACTAGGTAACCAGAACACCAACTTACTGGAAAAGATCTATATTTATGCCCATTCAGACAAGGGTGAGCTAACAAAATGTGGACATTATCAAACAATATCAATATCACACACAAGTACAATCTTGCTGAAGAAAATTAAAAAATGATTGTAGCAGTATATTGACAGAGAATTTCTAGATATTCAAGCTGGATTCAGAAGAGGATGTGGAATGAAGGATATCATTGCTGATGGCAGATGGATCTTAGCTGAAAGCAAAGAATACCAGAAAGATGTTTACCAGTGTTTTATTGACTATGCAAAGGCATTCGACTGTGTGGATCATAAAAATCAAAGATAACATTGCAAAATAATGGGAATTCCAGAATATTTCATTGTTCTTATGAGGAACTTGTACATTGACCATGAGACTGATGTTTGAACAGAACAAGAGAATACTGAATGGTTTAAAATCAGTAAGGGCATGTGTCCGGGTTGTATCCTTTCACCATATTTATTCAATCTCTATGCTGAGCAAATAATCCAAGTGGGACTACGTAAAGAGGAATGCAGCATCAGGATTGAAGGAAGATTCATTAACAGCCTGCAATATGGAGATGACACAACCTTGCTTGCTGAAAGTGAGGATGACTTGAGGCACTTATTGATGAAGATCAAAGACTATAGGCTTCAGTATGGATACTCTTCAACAAAAAGAAAACAAAAATCCTCACAACTGGACAAATAAGTAATATCATGATAAATGGAGAAAAGATTGAAGTTGTCAGAGATTTTGTTTTGCTTGGATTGGGATCCATGGAAGCAGCAGTCAAGAAATCAGATGTCATATTGCACTGGGCAAATATGCTGCAAAAGACCTCTTTAAAGTGTTAAGAAGTGAAGGTGTTGCTTTGAAGACTAAAGTGTGCCTAACCTAAGCCATGGTATTTTCAGTCACCTCAGGTGCATGTGAAAGCTGGACAATGAGTAACACAGACTGAAGAAGTTGATGCCTTTGAATTGTGGTGTTGGTGAAGAATACTGAAAATACCATGAAAGAAGAACCAACAAGTCTGTCTGGAAGAAGTGCAGGCGGGGTGCTCCTTGGAAGCGAGAATGGCCAGACTTCACCTCACCTACTTTGGTCATATTATCAGAAGGGGCCATTCTCTGGAGAAGGATATCTTGCTTGTGAAGTAGAGGGTCAGCCAAAAAGTGGAAGACCCTTAACAAGATGGATTGACACAGTGGCTTCAGTGATGGGCTCAAATATAGCAAGGATTGTGAGGATAGTGCAGGACCAGGCAGTGTTTCTTTCTGTTGTACATAGGGTTGCTATGAGTTGGAGCCATTTTGACAGCACCTAACAACAGTTGTCCAAGGAGCCCTGGTGGCACAATGGTTAAGCTCTTGGCAGCTAACCTAAAGACTGGTGGTTCAAACCCATCATTGGCTCCACAGGAGAAAAGGCTTGGTGGTTGGCTCCCATAAAGATTACAACCTGGGAAACCTTATGGGGCAGTTCTAGTCTGTTCTATAGGGTCAGTATGAATTGGAATTGAGTCCACAGCACACACAACAGTTGTTCAGTGAAAATCTGTAGTGGAAACCTAGTTTCCAACTAGCTGTTTGTGTTTTATGTTTTGTAAGCTAAATTTTCTGAGATCCAAAATAATTTCTAAGCTTCCACATAAAAAGTTTTTAATATTCATTCTCAAACATTTATTTAGTTCCTACCATGTGCAAGACACTGCACTAGGTAGGTCATCTAAAATATACTATACAAAGGAATGAAAGATAATTTCTGGTTTAAAAAGCCAAATTATGAAAATGTAATATTTATTAGGCACTTGTAAGATAAAAAGCACTCACTTGAGCACCACCTCTGCAAGCTTTACACCTCCGTAAAATTTTCTCGTTTGCTCAGTTGATATGAGCACAATGCTAATGAGATCCAGATCAGGAGTTTAATTCTTGACAGCTTCATACTAGGAATGCTAATTCTGACCAACTGTACCTGGGGTCCAATAAGTTAGTTCTACTGCTCTGGGGAGTGTGGTTGAGCTGATAGTAGGTAACCTGACAGTCATATGGGACCAGTAATGAATGGATACAAGAGATAGGAAATAGGGCTGTACAGGCAGGCTCCCGGAATTCTTCCTACCATAGGAGACACCAGGCATTGAGGAAGATTGGGACCATGGAACAATGGACATCGGACTACAAATGAAGAATTGCCTTGAGGAGAGGAACATTTCATTCCCACTTTGATGTATCTTGCTAAGTGTAGGGAATTCAGCTAGCATAACACTCCCAGCTTTTCTCAGTGCTTTTACTCTTTCTGGCTAGGGAACCAAAACCAGTTGTCATTAAGTTGACTTGAGCTCATGGGGTCCTCAAAGTGTGTCAGAGTAGAACTGTTCTCCAAAGGGATACCGAGGATTGATTTTTGGGAGGAGAGTGGGTTAGGGTTGGGGATGGTAATTGGGGAGTAAAACCAAATGTACATGAAATATTGAATGTAAAACAAACTCTGCTCTGTAAACTTGCACCTAAAGCACAATAAACAAACAAATAAATAAATAAATGGGAATACAAATAGGGGAAAAAAAAAAAAAAAGGGGATTTTTGGAATAGCCAAGCCTTTCTTCTGAGGTGCTTCTGTGTACACTAAAACCTCCAACATTTTGGTTAGCAGCCAACGGTCTTAACTGTTTGGAACACCCAGGGAGTCCTGCCCCAGCAGGGTGTCTTACTTGCCTTGTAAATTTGGAGAAAATGAGTTGAGCATGCTGGCTACTTCCTTTTACCTTATAAGAGCTAGCTGCCTGCAAGGAGCTTGCATTCCCTGTGTTGGAAAGTGCTAACAGCCTGACTATGCTGTGCTGAATTCATCTGCCTGATACTGGTGCTCCAAAATAAGAAGTCTGTTTGCCTACGGATACATGCCACTTCCTCCAACCTAGACTTTATCAGTCATAAAGATGATATTTTGGTCCTGCATATTCTTTGGCCTTATTTCTCAGTTATTTAAGAACTTAGGTGGTTATATTTTGGGTGTCCCCTTGGAGACTCCTAAAAGACTCATGATGTCTACACTGTGGCTGCTCAAATCCTAGAATGAATACTTTGACTCTCTTGTTTCAGGTGCTCTGATAGTATTTTATAATGCACTTCAGTTGTCTGACTTTATGTTGTTTTTGAGGTAGAGGCCACAGGCTGCTTTGTCTTTGTGTCTCCAGTGCCAAGCACAGCTCCATACTAACTATGGAGCAAAGATGGCCAGTAAAGCAGCCAGGAACCCAAGCTGGAAGCCAAGATCAAAGTAAAAGGCAGAGAGAGATTATCAAATGCAGGAGGGGACGTGATAGGGGAGTGCATTGTTGAACACCACTACCCAAGTATTCAGAAGTACTGCTCAAGTTTGGAACCAGCTCAGCAAAACTGACATTCAGTATAAGATTCGAGCAGCCAAATAGGCCAGCTCACTAAAGAAGAACTGCTCCAATATTGCTTGGGCAGAATGGGACTGCTCTCAAACTACAACGTCCTGGAAAATTTTCAGGTGACCTAGAAAATTAAAGCTCAAGGTCCCCAGGAGTCCTCATATACATAGACTATACTTGCAATTTTAGCCAATTGTTCAAAAAACATGTGCATGTTTGGACAAATGTAGAATGGTGGTCCTCAGGGTATTTAGTAACTATTAGAACTTGTGGTTTAATTTAATATGTTGTGTTAGTAAGATATCAACAGAGTTGTAGTTGTAAAAGTACAGGATGAATTTTGGTTCTTTTAGTCCATCATTGAAGAAAGTAAGTATTTCACTTCTCTGTTGCCCTCACTCTGCCCTCTCCCTTCTGATGTGGACTGATGTGGATTATGAAGAAACTTGGCCTCACTTGCTAAGAAAAAGGAGAGCCTTGTCAGGAGGGTTTTAAGATGCCCGCATGGGAGTCAGGATGAATTTTGAATGGCGCCTGAGCTTACAGCCAACCTCCAGAAAACATATTGTCTGCAGTCCCTTGGAGTTTCTTTCCTGAGGACAACAATGGCAGTCTATTTATTGGTTTCAGTTGTTATGAAGTGACCATCCTGCACAAGTAAGGCTGTTGCCCTTAGCTACACATTTCTTTGTGGGCATAATCTTGAATCATGCGGCACGGAATCAGCAGCTGGGCAAGGCACAGGCCCTGATGAAATATTTTGCTAGCCTCCTTTTATAAGACAGTTTGTGGTTAATTCAACTGAGACTCAAAGGCAAGGGCTGGCTTTAATTCTATCCTCTTCCCTCTCAAGAAGGGCTCTGCTTATTTTTATTCTGCTTTTCTGAGGTGTGTCAATTAAAATCAAGGCTTTGAAGTGGTTCCTTCCAATTAGACCCCCTGCTGAGAAGATGTTTCCACCCCAGACATACTCAGTCAGAATCTACATTTTGACAAGACCCCTAGGTACATAAGAATCAACTGGGGATCTTGTTAAAAATGTAGATTCTGATTCAGTGTATCTGGGGTGGAAATGCAAATTCTCACCAGGAAGTCAAATGGGAATGAACTGGTTAAAATAATGTCTCCTCAATCCCCTCATTCCTGATTGTTCCCACATCTTAGAATTATTGTGAGGACTATAGGGCATAATGTATGTGTGCACATAATGAATGGTGGGCAGTGCTATTATAATTATGGTGGTGATTATTGTTACTGTTACGCAGGCAATCACCAGTTAGGGACCAGATCAGTTCCCAAGTGTGTGTCTTGAAGTTGAATTTGTAGGTAACTTGCAAGAGGTGCATATTGTTCTTATTTAGCCTTACTTTGGTGCAAGAAAACCCTCAAAGACATTATTTAAAAGCTGCACTTTGGGAGCAAGGGACGGCTCAATCATTTCAAAGTGAGGACAAATTTACATAATAATAATAATAAAACCCTCACTACTGTCCAGTCAGATCTGGCTCATAGCAACACCTCCTTGGGTTTCTGAGGCAGTATCACTAGGAAGTAGGTTGCCCAATCTTCCTTCTGAAAAGTGGCTCGTGGGTTTAAACCACCTGCTTTCTGGTTAGCCATCAAATGCCTTAGGCACTAGGCTACCAGAGCTCCTGATTTACATAATATTAAAGGGCAAATACAAATTATTCCTTCCTAACGTGGGGACTTAACTATACTCATTCTGGAGGAGAGGCGACTGGTGCATGTCTTTATATCACGAGGTTTTTGTTGTTGTTGTTGTTGTTCCATTCCATTCCATGAGTTCCATACATTAGATATTTACTTTCAGGTTATTTGCTGAATACATTTCTATTTTGAATTTCATTTGCTATTGTATGGTAGCGTAGTGCCTAAGGTACTTGACTGCTAACCAGAAGGCTGGTGGTCCAAACCCACCAGCCACTCCTTGAAAGGAAGATGGCAATCTACTTTCATAGTGATACTGCCTCGGAAACCCAGGGAGGGGTCTTTATGAGTCGGGTCCAACTCAACAGCACATAACAACAACAACAACATTGTATGGCACAGTCAACTCTGTGATCCCTTCTTTGCTTTGTTTCTTGTCTTCCATGTTGAAAGTAATCTGTAAGTTTGGATATTTATTTTCAACATACATACACTCTTAATTTATGCAGTTTTTTTTATTATGCACACTAGGATCCTGGGAGCTCTGGTGGCATAGTGCCTGAGGCATTGACTGCTAACCAGAAGGCTGGTAGTTCAAACCCATCAGCCACTCCTCGGTAGGAAGGGTGGGAAATTTTCTTCCATAGTGATGTTGTTTTTGTTGTTGTTGTTATGTACCGAGTTGGACCCAACTCATTGCTACCCCTCCTTGGGTTTCCGAGGTGGTATCATTACAGAAATAGATTGCACAACCTTCCTTCCGAGGAGTGGCTGGTGGGTTTGAACCACCAGCCTTCTGGTTAGCAGTCAAGTGCCTTAGGCACCCAAGGAAGGGTCGCTATGAATAGGATCTGACTGAGGGCAGTGAGTTTTTTTTTTGTTGTTGTTGTTAGAATCCTGGAGGAGGGCTTGTCTTTATGTGTCTTCTACCCCGAATCTATTTGCAGTCTTTTGTCTCTTCGTCTTAAGGCAGTTTTCAAATGCACTCCATGTCTGCTGACGTTTGAAAAGGCTGTAAAATTAAAGCTACATAATTATGAATACTATGAAAAAGGTTTTGACAACTTTTAGAGGCATTTAATTCAAGTTAAACTCTTCTCATTCAAAATAATAAGCATAATGTTACTTATTATGTAAATGAGGTGGCAAGGCAGATGTTTTTCATTCTGGTGCATTCACTGGGGATTAATACATACACAAGCTGAGCAACAGGGGACAGTGTTCAACCTGGGAATTTGAATAAGGGTTGAGCATGAGGAAGGATGATTACTCTGGAGCTATGCTGTCCGCTGCGGGAGCCACTAACCACACGAGGCTATTTAAATTTAAATCAATTAAAAATAAGTAAAAGTAAAATTCAGTTTCTCAGTAATACTAGCTATATTCATGTGTTAGACAGCCTAGGGTCTACTGTGGCTGATGGCTACTGTATTGGGGAGCAGATATAGAACATTTTCCTTATTACAGAAAGTTCTATTATACATTGTGCTCACCATAGGAGGATTCCCTGCATGGTGCAAATAGTTTGTGTTCAAGTACAGAACTAAAGGTTAGGGGTTTGAACCCACCCAGTGATGCCATAGAAGAAAGACCTTGAAACCTGCTCCCATACAGATGACCTATGGAGCAGCCAAGAAAACCCTATGAAGCAGCTCTACTCTTCCACATGGAATCGTCATGAGTTGGGATCGACGTGACAGCAACAGGTTTTGGCTAACCACAGATAGGTTGAAAAAGAGCAAATGAAGCTTTAGACTCTTCTGATATATCCGTCACTTTATCATTACAGGCTCTACAATGTTCTCAGAATGGTGTAGACTTGAGAAGGTCAAGAGGTGAAGGAGTTAGGATCAAGTTGCTGGTAGCACGCCACCTTGGTGTCTCACAGAGATACACTACAACAGTGGTTCTCAGACTTTAAATGTGTATACACATTCCTGGGGATCTCTTAAAAATGCAGTAGGTCTAGGTAGGATCTAAGAGTCAGAATTCTTAACTGGCTCCCAAGTGATGCTGATGCTGTTGGTGTGTGAACTACACTTTGAGTAATGAGCAGCAAAAACCCTTAACAGTAGCATCTCTGGAGATGGCTAATTATCCTGAGGAAGGGACCTTTAGTCAATGTGAGCTACTGGTGGGGTAGATTTCATAGCCACCTAAAGTTGAGTCATTTCACACCCAAGTCCTGGTGCAGCAAGCATAAGCTGGCTGTAATGAAGGGGAAAAAAAGGCTCATGAGAAAATACTGAGCATACTAATTTGAATCTATGATAATTGGGATAATACTGTAATTTAACTTTCCGGGTACTCCATTTTTGCACATTAAGTTTTTTTTTTTTTTTTTTTACTAACATAGCATAAACTGCAGCTCCATGGAAATACCAGTTTTCATACATAAAAATTCAGTTTATTAAAATGTTTCTCAACGGTCTGCACAGTTGGAATCACCTGGGGGAACTGCTCACTATTACCATGCTAGATTTCACCCTCAGAGATTTTTATTTAATTGATCTGGTGGGGGTGGCCCGAGCATCAGTATTTTTCAAACACTCCCCAGGTGGTTCTAACATTCAGCCATAGAAAAGCTTTGATCATAGCCATGGTCTTCAACCTTGAGCAAACCTCAAAATTAAACCTTAGATTGCTGGGCCCCACACCCAGCGTCTCTGATTCCAGGTGATGCTGACACTGCTGGTCTGGGCCTCCCTTGGAGAATCACTGATTTATCACACTGATTCTCACACTTAGCTAAGTATTGGAATCACCTGGTTAAGGCTGAAAACCACTGATGCCTAGTTCTCACCCCCAGGGATTCTGATTTGTTTGGGGTGTAGTCTAGGCATTGGGGACATCCAAGAAACTCCCAGGTGATTAAAATTTGAGAACCATTGACAATAATGAAAGCAAGTCTATTAGGTCCCAGAAACGGAGAGCCACTGACATCACCTGGGAACTTGTTAGAATTGTAGATCCTCAGGCTCCATCTGCATTTTCATACCATTCTCCAGGTGACTTAATGTACTTTAAAGGTGAGCACTATTATGCTCGATAGCCTTTTAAAACAACACTTTATTGATCTATGTATGTCAGCACTTTAAAGAAATTAACAATTTCTGATGCTGTTGTTAGCTACCATTGAGGTGGTTTCAGATCATAGCACCTCTATGTACAACAGAACAAAAACACTGCTCATTCCTGCACCATCTTCACAATTGTTGCTATGCTTGAGCCCAGTTGTGGCAATGACCATGTCAATCCATCTTGGTGAGGTCCTCCTCTTTTTTTTTTGCTGGTGCTCTACTTTACTAAGCATGATTTCCTTCTTTAGAGAGATGTCCAGAATACATGAGCGTTCTGGCTATACTTCTTCCAAAACAGATACGTTCATTCTTCTAGCAGTCCATGGTATATTCAATATTCTTTGCGAACACCATAATTCAAATGCATCAATTCTTTTCTGGTCTTCCTTATTCTTTGTCCACTTTTTGCATGTGTATGAGGCTACTGAAAATACCATGGCTTGGGTCAGGTGTCCCTTAGTCTTCAAAGTGACATCTTTGCTTTTTCACACTATAAAGAGGTCTTTTGCAGCAGATTTACCCAGTGTGATACATCATTTCATTTCTTGATGACTGCTTCCATGGTTGATAACTGTAGACAGAAGTAAAATGAAATCCTTGACAACTTCAAGTTTTTTTTTCCCATTTACTTTGATGTTGCTTATTGGTCCAGTTGTGAGGATTTTTGTTTTCTTTATGTTGAAGTGTAATCCATATTAAAAGTTGTAGTCTTTGATCTTCATCAGTAAAGTGCTTCAAGTCTTCTTCAGTTTCAGCAAGCAGTGTTGTGTCATCAGCATACCGCAGGTTGTTAATGAATCTTTCTCCAATCCTGATGCTGTGTTCTTCATGTAGTCTACATCTAGGATTATTTGCTCAGTATACAGATTGAATAAGTATGGTGAAAGCATGTATCTCCCTGACACACACCTTTCCTGATTTTAGACCAGGCAGCATCCCCTTCTTCTGTATCTTCCAGCATTACAGCAACATGCAAACTATCAGTGTACGACAAACTGACAAGCGACTGGTGGAACAACTTCTGATAGTTACTAAAAATATTGGAGGCATGCAATTTAGTCCATTACCGCAAAAACATAAAAGCAATTGTGTTGCCATCCAGTCGATTCCAGCTCATGCTGACCCCATGTGTTACAGAGTAGAATTGTTCCATAGGGTTTTCTTGGCTGTACTCTTTACAGAGTCCCTGGATGGTACAAACCCACACAGAGGTGCCGAGGAGACAAACCTAGTGATCTGCTTCCCAAATATTACAGTGTTGAAAATTTGATGGAGCATTTCTATTCTGCACACATGGGGTCATTATGAGTAGAGACAGACTTCATGACAACTAACAACATCTTTACAGAAGCATATCACCACCCTGGTCTTTCCTCTGAGGAGCTTCTGGGTGGGTTTGAACTGCCAACTTTTAGGTTAGTAGATGACCATGAACCATTTAGGGACCCCTCATTTAGTGCATACTGACTCCAAATTCACTGTTCAGAAGGAAGGTTGGGCAATGTACTTCTGTAATGATACTGCCTTGGAAACCCAAGGAGGGGTCACTATGAGTTGGGTCCAACTTGACAGTAGTGAGAGAGAGTCCAAATTATCGACCCTTTATTAGACTGTCAGTGCACAGACACAAATTTGGTGAGTTTTGCTTGCATTGTAACAAAAGACATCAGTAATCCTAGCAGAGTGAAACCATGAGTGAAACAAATAGAGGTTAAGAAACCAAGCTTTTAGTAACTAGTTCCACATAGTTGCATAAGGTGTATTATTCATGATTCATTGCTATTCTTTTTTTAGGTTAATGGGCCTTTGAGTTTAGAAAATTGCACACTTGTTATTCTTTACCAAAGATGTACAACATAGATACATTCTTAATTTATGCAACTTTTCATTATGCAACACTAAGATCTTGGGATAGGAATATAAAGTCAGGAGAAAAAGATGTTGCTAAGCTTGTGTTTTCCTATAAAGTCTTTCTGGGTAGCATTGTTGGTAGAAAAATTAAATATACTGTGGAAAGGGCAATTGTGTGATATGTTACAGCAGTGCTTCTCAAACTTCAGCATGCATAGGAATCACCTGGAGATCTTGTTAAAATGCAGTTTCTGAGTCAGTAGGTTTGGAGTTGTCTGGGACTCTGCATTTCTTTTTAATTTCCTTTTTTTTTTTTTTTTAGTTTAGCATCCTTCCCCCCCCCCCCATTTTTACTATGATTTGGGTGAAAGTTAACAGAGCAAATTCATTTTCCATACAGCAATTCATACATATTTTGTTTCATGACATTGACTGCAGTTCCCCACAATGTAACAACAGCTCTCTTCCCATTTCCTCTCTGAGGTTACCTCTTCCCTGTGTCCTCCCCTCCCAAGCATTCCAATGCCCCCCATCTCCCTGTGCAAACACAGTCCTTCTGTTCTCCCATGATTGATGATTGATGGTTCCAAGGAGAGTATCTACCTGATACAAATGTTCAACCCATATGCCTGTCTATTGTTTGGCTGGAAGCCATAGGAGTGAGTACCTGAAGGGTGTCTGGGGGCCATAGTCTCAGGGGTCTCACCAGGCTCTATCAGGCCAGCAAACCTGGTCTTCTTTTTATTGAGACTCTGCATTTCTAGCAAACAGCTGTTGGGATGCTTACTGGTTCACAGACTACATTTTGAGTAACAAGTGGTTAGAGAACTGTCCCAGGACACCTTTTGGTACACTCTCATCTCAATGGCTCAAAAAATCAAGTGATCTGATATAAACACTAGAAAGGATGATTTTGTTGAAAGTTACTGATTTCCAGTTTTGAATGATCTGAAGCAATAGAAGGACAGAATTATTGAAAGACCTATTATTAATGGAAAGTTAATGGAGAAATAAAGAGTCATTTAAGGCAACACAAAATGGTAACTCTACCTCAGATGACTACTAGGGCAAAATTTAAAAAAATGTTGCAAGCTGTCTGCATGCTTGAAGTAGCAATTTACATGCATAATTAGGTGCAATCAACAGTTTTGAAATGTAATATATTTTCTGGGTCTGTATTTACTTATGACAGATGCATAAAAAAAAGTCCCCAAAAAATAGTGATAGAAGGGAAAATGTTGGCGCTTAACAATCCAAAACCAAAACCAAAGCCACTGCCATTGGATTGAATCCAAATCATAGCAACCTTATAGACAGAGTAGTGTCTCATAGGGTTTCCAAGGCTGTAATCTGTCTAGAAGTAGACTGCCATATCTTGTTTCTGCAGAGTGGTTGGTGGGTTCTACTAGATGGCAATGTGTCCCCCCCCCCCCCCCCGCAGCCCTGGGTTTATCTTTAAAAGCAAGTGCCTAAATTTAGAACAAATGTAGTTGAAGTATTGTGTTTTTATTTTGATTTAATCTTCATTTCAACCTTGAAAGAAGTTCACAAACACATTTTGGAAGTAACCAGCATGGAAGAAAAATCCCTCTCCAGTCAGCTATCCCAGCTCCTGTCTGAACTAACGTTTGATTCTTATTTTTACATTGTAGAAGGGAAATCTGTCAAACTCAAAACTTCACAACTCAAACACCACTTCCTCCCTGCCTTCCAACCTAAATCAAACCCACTGCAGCTGACTGGACTTGAGCTGATAGTGACCCAACAGGACAGAGTAGAACTGCCCCATAGGGTTTTCAAGGCTGTAATCTTTACTATATCTTTATGGAACTAGACTGCCACGTTTCTCCTGTGGAATGGCTGGTAGGTTCGAACTGCCAACCTTTTGGTTAGCAGCTTAGCGCTTTAACCACTGCACTACCAGGGCTCCTTTCCATGCCTTCAGAGGGGGCTACATTGCTTCATTGTCTGAAGATACCAAATACCTTTTGTTGCTGCTGTTAGCTGCCATCAAGTCGGCCTTACACTCATACACAATGGGATTGGGCAGTAGTGATTCATAGGATTTACACCTCATGATTTAGGATTCATTTAAATAAAAAGATTAAAGTGGTAATTTCTTCTTCCTAAATATAAGATCCTCAGATGAGTGCTTATAACATCTTATTGTTCTCAGTATAACAAGCAATGTTTGTTAAGTGCTCACTATGTACCAAACACTCTGCTAAACACACAAATCATCTAATTCATTATTATAAAAACCTTGTGAGAGTTGTTTTTTATTGCCTTGTACTGGAGAGGAAGTGGAGAGTAAGTAAATTCTTCAAAGGCACACAGTTCTCTATTTTCTTGGCTGGTGCATTATTATATAAGGGGTCATAGTATCACTTAAAAATGATAGTGAATCTCAGGCTAAAGGAAGCTCATCTTATTTTCCACAAGTTCCCAATTTAGAAAAAGAACTTGCAATCTAGTTTTTAGAAAATTTTTAGAAAAAGGTAATTGAGGCCAAAAATATGGAGTTTGGTTACCAAACCGTTCTCTTCCCAAAGGCATAATCGGATTGAATTATCCAGATTTGCTGTCTACACTGATGAAAATAAAGTGGCAATTAATCTGTCATGCTAATTTTGTATTATTCACATTAGTAATGTAACTGCATCTATTGGGACAGTGTCTTGATATATAAAAGTTGTCTTTAGGTTAATACAAAGCAGTCACGAGATGAACAATACAATTTTCCAGTTCCATTAGACAAGTGTTATCTGTGATGCATTGTATGTCAGGAAAAAGCCACCCTCCACTAAGAAATACATGAATAGTTGATTTATCGTTTGATCCATTTGGGGGCATTATGGAACTCAAAGCCTAGAACAATGGGCTCTATTTAATATTAAACAGGTTTTTAATAACCCGCTGTTTCTCTCCGTAGTTGCTGGAAGGTCCTTCCTGGACGTGCAGAGTTGCAGTAACAGTTCCCGTGAAGTTGTAAGCTGCTCCCCAAGACCAATTGGTGTTAAATTTAGAAGTCATCCAGATCACCTGACTGACGGTGAGTCCCCATTTAAGAATTTCCAAGTCCACCTTTGCCATCTTACCTATATAACTACATATCTAAACGTAGGCGCAGCTTGCCGCCTGCCCCTGGGGTCACCACCATAGTATCCAGGAGACATGTCCTACTGAGGAAGCCCTTCCAGCACCCCAGAGCTCGCCACTTGGGAGAGGGCGCGTCCAGTTGGCGCCCACCTCAGGGCACATTGCAGTAAATGCCTGGCAGCGACTTCTCACTTTTCCTTCTTCCGCACCCATCGACCCTCAGCTGTCGACCTTTAAGCCAAACTCTGGGGCGCTGCGAGCCTCGCGTCCCAGTCATCCACGCAGGGTACCACCCCTTCCCGATGGAAACCGGCGATCCGGCAGGGGGCAAGGGTAGGTCGATTTTCTGCCTAGAATTTGCAACTGGCTTCTCTTGACTCCAGTTCTCTAGTGCAGGCTGTGTGGCGCGGAGCAGACGGAGGAGCGGGGGAGCTCTGGGATTCACACACACACGCACGCACGAGGAGAAGGGCTCGCCCGGGAGACACGCTTGGCCGCGGGAGGGAGGAAGGGAGGGAAGAGGTCTAGCGCCAACGTGGAGGGGTTCGCCTGGGGTGGGCGCAACCAGCCCTCCGCATGGTCCTTTGCCTCCCATCCTTGGCGCCACTACCTTGCACAGGTCGGAATACCCTTGGCTCCTCTGCATTGGAGAGGGGACTAGGGTGAGGGTCAGCGTGTGGTCAAGGGGCGGGGATGGTACATTTCACTTACACCTGACGTCCCCTGCTCTTGCTAGTTTAGCTCCGCGAATCCCAGCGTTTGCGTTTGTTCTTCCAGTAACTTTGTTCAGAAGATTGGAGGGGAGGGAAAACGCTGAGGAACCCAAGGAGAGGCTGGTACGCGGCGAGGATCCGGAGGCTGGGCTGGAGAGCAGGTCCCCTAGCAGCCTCGGGGCTGGGTGTGCGGCTGGGAGGCGCCGCCGCGGCTGCCGCCGGGATGCTCTCTGTTTAGCGGGACTGCCGGGGGCGCCTGAAGGCCACCGCTCCAAGGACACTCGGCCACCCGCTCCTCGCGCTTCCCTGCCCAGACGCCGTTAGTGCTGGAGCTGAGCAGGCGAGCGGTGCTGCGGGGAGCGCGGGCGAAGGGTGGCAGGAGGGAGGGCGCGCAGGAGGCGGCCCCTCCTCGGCAAGCCATGCGTACCACTGGCAGCTGAGGAGCCGCCGGGCGCCGCTGCCAAGTCTCCGCTCCGCTTTTGTCTTGCCCTCCAGTGAATGGGAAGATGGAGATGGATGTTGAGGGAGTTTCTCCGCGCCCGGAGCCCATCCCCCGCTCCCAGGGGGCTGGCGGAGCCTGCCCGGCGCAGCCACAGCCGCCCCAGCCCCAGCCACCACCGCCGCCGCCGCCGCTGCCGCAGCAGCTGGCTCAGGATGAAGTGCCCGGAGAGAGTGCCAGCGCTGAGGACAGCGACGACCCCGAGAAGAGACCCAACGGCGAGAAAGGCGAGAGCAAGGTAGGTCCACAGTGTTGCCGCTGTGACACCTTTTGAACAAAACCAAGGCGCTCTAGTAGTGACTGTCATTGTAACCCCTCCGCTCCGCAGCCCCCTTTCCTGGGGGTGGGAGGCAAATGTGGAGGAGGCGTGAGATTTAAGAGAATCCGTGGGCGATAGTGACTTTCCGAACTGGAAGGCGTGTGTAGAAGTCTGTCTTGGTTTTCGCGTTCAGCAGTATGTGCATAGAAAAAGTCTTCTGGTCATGAGATATGATGCCCAGAGCAGAGCATCTCAGGGGAGCAGTGTTGAGAGACCTTTGCTTGCCCTTACGGTATAACGGAGGCTTATTTGGATGGTTTAGGGGAAACATGTGTTCAGGAGTTGCCAGGTGGCTTCTGAGACTCCTTGGAGGGAGGTGACATCAACCTGAGATGACAAGAATGGGAGTAAAGTTTGGCTCATTTGCAGAATTGAGAGCACTGCTTAATCCAGTTCAAGGTCCTCCTCCTTGGCTGGTATCCGCCTATCTAGGAGGGCAGGGACCAAGCGCCTGGCAGCAGATGAGCCCTGCAAATGTTTTGCAGCCCTGCTGTGTCATTGTAGACCAGGGGATAGCTGCTCTGTACTATGGAGAGAGATCTTCAGGTAATTGGATTCCACTAAGAAATGACTCCAGGAGGAGCTCTGGTAGCATAGTGGCTAAGTCACTTGCCTGCTAACCAGACGGCTGGCGGTTCAAACCCACCAGCCACTCCTCGGAAGGAAGGTTGGGCAATCCTACTTCCGTAGTGATACTGCCTCGAAAATCCAAGGAGGGGTCGCTATGAGTCGGGGCCGACTCGACGGCACATAACAACAACAACAACAAGAAATGACTCTAACACCATTCTGGGGTTGATGTTTCTTCTTTTAAGAAAATTTTAAAATAGAGGAAATGGGATAGAAAAGAATGCCTTGGTAATATAAGTAGAATGCATTTATCATAGCTCTGTCTCTGGGTATAGTCTTTTTTTCCATACACGCTTGGAGTTTGTTTTTGTGGAAGCTAGTGTTGTTTAGTTGTATCTTTAGAGCGTGTACACATGTATTTGCTAAAACATTTTGAATTTGGCTGTTAATATGGGGGAAAGTTGGTTCAACAAATCAGGATACTGGAACAAACAAAGGGTCAGTCAATATACTTTTGCACACTTAAGGTAGTGTACAAGAAAATGGGCACTTCTGCTGGTTAGAAAAGAACTGCCTTTTTTGAAGTGCTTCTTCTTGGAGATAGCTTGGTGTTTGCTGGACTTTCCTAAGGCACTAGTGGATTAAGTAAATAACTGGAGCCCATCGGGATCACATGGAGTGCGTTGCTGTTTTGTATTTGGAGACAGGCTCACTTAACAAGTTGGGATTTGCAAATGCTCGAAATTGTTTTGTATTTTGAAACTGAGCTAAGAATCAAGATTGTTGTTTATCTACCAAGATCAGTATTGTAATTTAAATGGCAGTCTACCAAGGACCTGGAATTTGAACACTCTTTATCAGGATTGGGTGTCTTACAAATGCATACAAGATTTACATTGTGAAAACTATGATGAATTGTAATGTTCTAATATCCTCAGCTTTTTGGTTGCTCTTGATTTCATGAATATTGAATTTAATTGTCATGACTGCATATTTATTACTTTAAATGTCTGTGCTCAGTTCTATGAAATAACCATAATGTAGTATCATATTACCCAATTGAACTTTAAGTCTCTTTTTGCAAAATAGGTGTGAGGAATAATTAAAATATACAGCCAGTGCTGCTGTTTCCATATTGTTGGTTCAGTTTCCTAAGCATGTGAAATTCCTGCCATCAGCAAAAATCTGTGCTTATTTATTTCCCTTCGATGCACCGTACAGACTGTCTAATGTTCTACCAGTTGTGAGGAATGAGGAAGCCAATGCACTAGAAATATTACATCAGGTAAAGAAAACTGAAAGCAAGTTGATTACATTTACTTAATTAGCATGTGCAGATAATTGAGTATTCCGCTGATGTGATTTGCTTTATGTTTGTCTGCAATTTCTTGAGGGGGAAAGAAAATACCACATTTTTTTTTCCCCTCCAGGTGTTTGCCTTCAAATATTATGTTTCATCCTTCTCTTGACCCAGAAAGCATCTGTCTTAACCCTTTGTTTAACTCTGGTACTCTCCCACTGGTTCTTCTAAGAGTTTGAGGATGTTTGCTCTGTTTCCTACTTTAGTACCTGCCTTAGGCTTTGATAGATACAAGGCAAATTAGAAATGAATTTTTCTTAGCAAATCCTGGTTCATTAGTAGAGAGGCCTTAGGGTATCTAACCAAATTCTACCCAAAAGATATAAATGGAAGATGAACTGGGATAAAGTGAAATATGGTTTTACCAAGCTGTTTGGTGTGAAGTAGGGAGAGAGTCACAATAAGCTTTAAAAGCAGTTATGTGTACACATGATGTATAAGATTTTTCCCTTGCGCTCAAGACTAAAAAGAGTATGGACTGTGAAGACTGAGTCATTTGTCTTAAATCTGGATATGCCCCCTGATTGGTACATTTTCAAGTTATGATTTGGGGCTATGATTTACTCACTCATGAATTTATCCAGTTGTCTTATTGGAAAAGAAGGGCTGGTGGTTCAAACCCACCAGCCACTCCTTGGAAGGAAGGTTGGGCAATCGACTTTCATAGTGTTACCATCTCTGAAACCCAAGGAGAGGTCACTATGAGTCTGATCCAGCTCCATGGCAGTGAGTTTTTTTTTTTTTTTTATTGGAAAAGAAATTGGAGTTTAGTGCCAGATAAGCTTATCTCCTAAATTGTAGGTTCATGGTCATACATTCTCAGAAAGTCTCTGAAATAGGAAGAGAAGTTAGAGAACTGGATAATTCAAGAGATTTTTTTATGCCACGTTTCATGACATGACTGGCACTTTCTGTTTCTACAATAATGATGCCAGATTACTCTCGAGCTGCTGCTTCTCTTAACTTCTTTAAGAAAATGTAAAAGCAGCTACATTTTATTCCAAAAATTGGAGAAGACCCTATATAGATCATATCTTCCTCTTCTGTACCTGGAAGAGGTGTTAAACCCTTACAAAAATGGTCTGCTGTAATAACACCCAAAGATAATGTGGTATTAATACCCTTTGGGACTTAGTGAGGTATGTCCTTGCCCATTATTTTAAGACCTTCTTCCTCATACCTGAAAAGAGGGTCCTTTAAGCTAGACAAATTTCTTCCTTCTAGTCTTCCAAAAAAAAAAAAAAAAAAACAAACCCACTGCTATGGAGTTGGATCTGACTCATAGCAACCCCTCCTTGGGTTTCCGAGGTGGTATCACTATGGAAGTAGCTTGCCAAATCTTCCTACCGAGGAGTGGCTGGTGGGTTTGAACCACCAGACTTCTGCTTAGCAGTCAAGTGCCTTAGGCACTACACCCTCAGAGTTCCCTTCTTCTAGTCTTAGAGATGAATAAATGGTCACTGTCCTTGAGTAAAAGACCTTCAAATCTTTAAAGGTATTCTTGGCTCTGGAGTTGATCATTCTCAAAACCTTACAGAGTTTTCTACTGAACCTAAATATCCCATCTTTTTAGAGTCATGTAAAACTCTTCTGAAATGCTTTGGTTATGCCAAATAACTCTTGGATAGATACTTATGAAACTTTCTTTGGAAAAGTTAAAACATTTCTTGTAATGAGGACCAGTATCCTAGCATCTTATTGTATGTCCTCAAGTTAATGATGCAGGTGTGTGAAAATTCCACCCTTGATTCCAGAGAGCCATATAAATGATTTTTTATCCCCTTCAGCTTCAACTCATTCATGTTTTATTTCTCACTTATCTCTCTCTCTCTCTCTCTCTCTCTCTCTCTGTCTCTGTCTCTCTCTCTCTCTCTCACACACACACACACACACACACATTTTGTTCTTTATCATGATATTTTATATAGAAGAATGTTTTTATGGCCTGGATTTGAGGTAGCATGACCAAACTTTGTCTCTTCAGCTCTTGTTACAGCCCTAGTTTGCCATGTGTGTTATCCTTGTGATTTTGGATTAGAGGGACTGTCTGCTATTGCTACCAGTGATACCTCTTTGATGAATTACCCAGCCTATCCAGTACATTTTTTAAAGCCTTTTATTTTGAAATAATTTTAGATCTATAGAAACATTGCAAAAATAAGACAGACTTCTGTGTACTGCTTTACCCAGCTTTCTATAATGTTAATGTGCTACCTAATCATAATATGTATATCACGATTAAGAAATAACATTGGTACAATACTATTAGCTGGGTTTGTCCAATAAATTTTCTTGAATGAATGTGTAACATACTGACATTTTCTAATCTATTGTTCTAGGATTTAACATCTTTACACCTGAAAGGCTCTCTGATAGGGTATTTACGTGCCAAATTTAACTTCAGGGTGGCTGTTTCCCCTTTTTTCTGGTGCGTAGGAGCAGCTTGAAAAGTGCAAAAGTTGAGTTCCCTGAAGCTCTGCATCAGGCTGCAGTCAGCTCTGTGGGAGATACCACTTTAGCAAAGCTCTTGAGAGCTGTTAACTTGTGTGATGTGAGTCTTCTTTTTTATTTTATCCTGAAAAACATTCCTGCTCCAGGTAAGATAGTATTTGGGAGTGCAGAGAGTTGGTTTGCCATTAACCCCAACAAAGCCTCAAGTGGCAAATATGGATGGGAAAACGTAATTGATAAAATCAAGGAAGCTGACTTTGATGTCCAACTACATGAGTGTTTATTCCTGACAAGAAAAATAATGGAAGTCCTTTCTGTTTTTCTATTGTGTTAACCAGGTGGACTCAGATTTCCTGCACATAAGCAGGGGCTTGTGCTTAGGCAGGATGCTGCCATGGTTAAGACTGTTGGCTATGAAATGAGAAAGACCCCCATTTGATCTTGCTTCTGGTTTCTACCAGTTATTGACCTTGGACAAGTGCTTAATTAATTCTCAGTCTTTTTATCTGTAACACAGGAATAATTTTCGTGCCTACCAACTATAGTTGTTGTATGCCTTGAATGAGATGAAACATTAAGTGTTTTATTCTGTGTTTCAGTAACTGCTCAGTAATTGTGCATAATAATAATTGTGATTACTATTAGAGTCTAAGGTTCTGAGAAGGGGAATAAGTTGGTTGGGGCTCCAAGTTCTCAGTTTTCAGTTTGTTGGAAGTCGGTGGGACTGGAAATGACACTATAAATACCATTCTACACTCAAATTAAGTTGATGTTTATCAAGCTGATTTTTGCCCTGTGGGTGTGTTTGCCTTGTGGGGTTTTCCTGGTGGGCAATAATTTGGAAAAGATTTCTCTTGATTTGTCAATAGGCTGCTCTTTTCTCATGAGGAAGGCCAAGATAGAAAGCTCCTCTATTTCACCCCAAGGGTGCACCGCAGACACTAATAAAGCAAATGGATTGCTCAGCTCTCACGTATTACATTTGTGGCTTCCAGGGAAGTGTAGGTGGCAAATTTTGAGAAATAAAAAATGGTTTATTTTTTATTTTTAGTCCTATCTTTCAGTACTCTTGGGTTGCAAGCAACAGAAACGACTATTTGAACAAGAAGGAGAACAGCAACAAAAACATTTTATTGTAAGGTTGTAAGGTATTCATAGAGTCAAAGGAAAAAGAATAACACAGGATTTGGTGAAACACAGAAACTAGTGAGGCTCAGAAGATCTGACTACCAGAAAGTGATGAAAAGTCTCCTAAGGACACTGACATAAGAAGCAGCACTTCTGGCCATTTTCTGTCTTTATGCTGCACTACTCAACCCAGATTCCGTGGCAAGGTTCTTGGCCTCATTAGGATCGTATGTCTGCTTCCTGGACAGGGGAGGGTGGACGTCCTCAATGAAGATTCCAGCAAATTATAATTTTTGGAGAGGTCATAGTTCCAAGAAAAATCAGAGTTCTTTTACCAGCCAGAACAAGGAGAAACATAGATTATAGATGGCAAAACAACCAGTATGACTCCTCACCTAGATGAAGAGAGACAGAAAAAAAAAAAAAAAAAAACCTTTCCAAGGAATCTGGAACATTTAAAAGTATCAAATCTACTACCATTTTAAAAACAAATACAGAGAAAATTATGTAATGTGTGCTTAGGAGTCCCTAGGTGGTACAGATGGTAAATGCACTCTACAGCTAATCCAAAGTTGGAGGATCGAATGTACCTGGAAGCACCTTGCAAGACAGTTCTGGTGACCTACTTCTGAAAAACCAGCCATCGAAAACCCTGTGGAGTGTTGTCCTATTCTGAGACACATGGGGTTGCCATGAGTTGGAATCAGCCCGACAGCAACTGGTCAACTGGTTGGTTATTGCTTACTTATGTATAAGAAGTGGGGAGCAGAGAACTTAATGCTTATTCTTACTTGCCAGAAGAGACTCCTGCATTTAGGAACTGAATTTGAACCTTTGGCTCAATAGATCTGGTTTCTCCTCCCCCTGTTTTTACAAGTTAGAAAATTGAGGCCCCGTGAATAATTGATTTGCCCAAAAGCAGAACTTGATTGACTCCTCCTTCAGGCCCTATGCCTAGGACATACATTTAGATGTCATGAGCAATCTCAGAATCCCTCCACTTTGAGGATTTTAACTCATGAGTTTTAACATGGTGTTTTGGTTACCTAGTGCCACTCTAACAGAAATATACCACAAACAGGATAGCCTTAATAAACAGAAGTTTATTCTCTTACTGTTCTGGAGGCTAGAAGCCTGAGTTCAAAGTGCCAGACTCTAGGGCTGGGTGAAAGCTCCTCGACCTTGGGCTTCAGCTCTGCCTCTTGGTCCTGGCCCACTGGAGGTACAGGCTTTCTTTACTCAGCCAGCTGCTGGCTGTTGAACCTGATAAATCCAAGGTCAACAAGTAAAAAGGCATGGTCCCAGATATTACAAACCACACGACAGGCCATTGATTCAACTCCATTGCCACTCCCAGGATAGGCAGACAGTATGGCAGGCTGCTGAACAGTGACTCGGCTACATGCAGGTTCCAAGCATGTCATAAGCTGTAGACCATTCCTAAGCCTTCTCCTTGTATACATGAAGCAGACCACATCACTAAAGCAGCTACTCAACTGCTCCAGTAGATTCTACCCTGGAGTCGATTGCCAGTCTCATAATGGGAATTAACTACCAACAGCTGCCTAGCCATCAAAAGCAGCCCCAGCCATAACCTTAAGTACCACACGTGGTTAAGTGAAGCATTTGGAATCTGCTTCAGAAATTAAGGATTCTTAGTTTCCCTAGTTATAAGACATTGGTAATACATTTTCTACCTGATGAGCAAATAATCTGATGAATGAAATTGGAGCCTAATGTTTTAAAATACAAACCTTCCATGAATTCCCTTAGAATAAACATATTAACATTTTTCTGTATGCCCTTAAAGCAACTTGATTTCTTGCTCAAATTTCTAATGCTTTTTTCTTTGACTTTGGAGTCTGTGTACTAATCTATTTCTGTCCTCACATTTTAAACTTACAAACTTTGAGGGTAAAGAAGTCCTATAGAGATGGAGGCACTGTGGATGGTGTCAGTTTCTCATTTTGGCTGAGAAATGGGGAAGAATGGTAAGCTGTTCAGCCCTGTATGCACACTGTTCCAGCACAGTGCCTGGCATGTAGGGCACCCAGTAAAGAAGTACGGTTGCAATGAGCTGTTTGTTGATGTGTTCAGTAAACGTGTATTAAACACTTTCTTAGACTCTGGGATTACAGTGTTGAAAAGGAGGCAGTCTGTCCCACGAGAATCCCACGTTTTAGTGAGGGAGATAGATTTGTATACAAAGCATGATGTTATAAATGATTAGGAGCATAAGAGAGATGATAATATGAGGCACTGCAGAGAAAGGTGGGCTGCTGTACTAGGGCATCCTGGGAGGCTGCATGGAGGATTAGTAAGGAATGTGTAAAAGTTTAGAATGGCCGAGAAAGTTTCATAAGCTTGTCATAGGATCTGGAGATAGTGACTGTGTTTATCATGAAAGCCTTGTCACATCATGACAAGGAGTTTGGACTTTACCTTAGAAATAGTAGGTGGAAAGTGCAGGTTCTAGGCTCCTATATCAATCTAAACTTCTCCAGCAGGCATTCCCAGATTTTGGAATTTCATGGATCAGTAAATTTAAAATAAAGTGGGAGAGACAGAGAAGAATTAACTGTGTGACAAGACAGTGCATTATTTCATCAGTAAAAGGCTTTTAGGCACCAAAAAAGATATGTAAATAAAATTTACGTTGGAATTGAGTGTCCTTTCCTGAGTATGAATAGATAGCAGCTTTCACCCAGTAAGGAGCTCTGGTAGTGTAGTTCCTAAGGCACCTGACTGCTAACCAGAAGGCTGGCAGTTCAAACCCCCGGCCACTCCTTGTAAGGAAGATTGGGCAATCTACTTCCGTAATAACTGCCTCGGAAACCCAAGGAGGGCTCGCTATGAGTTGGGTCCAACTCGACGGCAAATAACAATTCACCCAATACACCAACACATGTGTACACCCACCCACACCCACTCTCACATGTCATCCCATCACGTTGGCCTTATTGTCCTCATTTACCTGTGGACCTTTAAGTACTTCGTCATGAGTTGGGGTTTGGGAACTGCTGTGGTTACCCCTGTATCAAGTTCAAAATGCATGAAACATTTTTACTGAGATTCTTTTTCCTTTCCTCATGGGCCCAGCCTCGGTAGAGTTGAGTCAATGGAAAGAGGGATCTGTGTTCTTAGGGCTCTTGTCTTCACTTGTAAAAATTTATTATTATTATTATTTAAGTCCGTTCTTTGAACCACTGCCAGCCTTCTTCTGGTTAGCAGTCAAAATGCCTTAGGCACTATGTTACCAGCAAAAAACAAAAACAAAAACACACATTGCCATCTTGTTGTTGTTGTTGTTGTTGTTATGTGCCTTCGAGTTGGACCCGACTCTTAGCGACCTCTCCTTGGGTTTCCGAGGCGGTATCACTACGAAAGTAGATTGCCCAACCTTCCTTCCGAGGAGTGGGATTGCCATCTAGTTGGTCACAACTCATAGCGACCCCTCCTTGGGTTTCCAAGGCAGTGTTTCTACGGAAGTAGATTGAGGAGTTGAGTCAGAAGGTATGCTACCAGAGCTCCTAGTATTTCATTATATGGAAATAAAGTGGGGGTGGGGTGGGGGCAGGTGGGATGGTAGAAGTAACTCCTAGAGCATATTCTTCAAAGTGTGGCCCTTTAGCACGTGTTAAATGCAGTGTGTGTTGACTTGTCTAAAAGGTAGTAAGTGGAGCCAAATGAAATTAAGAATGTGGGATATCTGGAGACAGTGGTCAGTGAGTGCCCTTCTTCCTTGTTTTAGTCTGCCAATACCCAAAAGCACAGCTTATACCCCATTCACAAAAATTAGTGGTTAGTTTTGCTTTGCGTGTGCCTCCAGCTCCACACCTTTTTCGGGCTTGCATTCCTCCCGTCCCCAGGTTAGATACCCTGTACTTTATGAAATATACTATTTCATAAAGGGGTTTGGTCATACTGGTCAGGCTCCTCTAAAGAAACAGAACCAATGGAGTGGTGGAGAATATGTATATCTATATCTATCTCCTGTTGGTTCTGTTTATATAAATATTGATACATATATGCAAATACTATTTGGCTCTGTTTTTGTATGCACACACATAGAACACACACATGTATTTATTTATATGTGTGTGTGTGTTATTTGTATATGTATGTAAACCAAAACCAAGTCTGCTGCCATTGAATCGATTCTCATGGGGGCTGACATGTTCAAAATCCATAGGGCAGGCAGGCAGACTGGAAACTTGTATTAAGGCAGAATTTTGCCTTCTCTGGGAAATGTTAGTTTTTGCTCTTAAGGCTTTGCTTCTGATTGCATGAGGCCCACCCTCATCATTGAAGGTAACCCTATTACTTACAGTCAGCTGATTGTAGATGTTAACCACATCTACCAAATACTTTCAAGCAATGTCTGCATTAGTGTTGGACTAAATAACTACCCATGTTACATACATGTGTGGTGTATGTTTACTGCTATAAGAAGCTGCCACTGTGTTTTCAAGAGTGGCTGAACCATTTCACATCCTCACTCTCAATACATGAGATTTCCAGTTGTTCCACATTGTTACCAACCTATAAGTAATGTTTAATTTTAGTGATTTTAATAGTTTCTTCACTCATTGCCATTGAGTCAATTCCGACTCAGAGCGACTCCCGTAGGGTTTCCAAGGCTGTAAATCTTTATGGAAGCAAAGTGCCTCATCTTTCTTCTGTGGAGCAGCTGGTGGGTTCCAACCACTGACCTTTTGGTTAGCAGCTAAATGGTGGCACAAATGGTTTGTGCTTTGCTACTGTAAAGGTTGGCAGTTCAAATACATTCACAGGTACCATGGAAGAAAAGGCCTTGAGATTGGCTTCAATTAAGATTACAGCCAAGAAAACCCTATGAAGCAGTTATACTCAGTAACTCAGTGGGGTTACCATGAGTTGGAATCCACTCAATAGCATCAAGCAGCAGCAGCAGTAGGGGTGCAGTGATATCTCATAGTGGTTTCTAATAGGAGCTCTGGTAGCATAGTGCCTAAGGCACTTGACTGCTAACCAGAGGCTGGAGGTTCAAACCCACCAGCCACTCCTCAGGAGGAAGATTGGGCAATCTATATCCGTAGCGACACCGCTTCGGAAATGCAAGGAGAGGTCGCTATGAGTGGGGTCTGACTTGATGGCAAACAACAACAACAACAATGACTAATGATGATGAACATCTTTTCATGTGTCTTTTTGCCATTCATATGTTGTCTTTGGTGAAATATCTGTTCAAATATTTGGCCAGTTTTTTTTTTTTTTTTTTTTTTGTATTGTGACAAAATACATACAGTGAAACCTGTAAGAGCTAGAGCTCAATGAGACTGCCTCTTTTTTCTTCTTTTTGTCCTAGGACTGGCAAGTTTTCTGCCTTTGATGGTGCAGTCTTAGCACTTTTCTATCCTCCTTTTTAGTGGAAATATTTTGAGTTTTCCTTCTTTGACAGGTTTCTACCTTACACAGGCTCCAGCTTTCACAGGTTTTACTATATAACCAAACAGTTGCCATTTAAACCATTTTAAAGGTTATAACTCAGTGATATTAATTACATTCACCATGTTGCACAACTGTCACCACTGTTCGCTTCCATTTTTTTTTTTTTTAATTTACAAACATCCTGAACAATAACTCCCCATTTCCCCATATCCCTAGTCCCTGGTAACTGCTAATAAATTTTGTCTCTAGGCTTTTGGATACTGTAGGTTTTTTCATCTAATTGGGATCATACATTATTTACCTTTTCATGTCTGATTTGTTTCACTCAGCATGTTTTCAAGAGTCATCTATGTCGTAGCATGCATCAGCACTTAATTTCTGTTTATAGCTGAATAATATTCCATTAGATAGATATACCTCATTTTGTTTATTTGTTCATCTGTTGATAGATACTTGGATAGTATCCTCCTTTGCTAATTGTGAATAGTGCTGCAAGGAGCACTGGTATGTATCTGTTTGAGTCCCTGCTTTCAAGTCTCTTGGGTGTAGAATTGCTGGGTCATATGGTAATTCTGCATTTAACCTTTTGAGGAACCACCAAACGTTTTCCACAGCAATTGTGCCATTTTACAGTTCTACTAGCAGTGTACAAGTGTTCTAATTTCTCTACATCCTCAGTAGCACTTGTTATTTTCTGGGTTTTTGACAGTAGCCATCCTGTTGGTTTTGAAGTGGTATTTTGTTGTTTTGAGTTGCATTTCCCTAATTACTAACGGTTTGGTGTCACCATGTGTTCTAATGGATAAGATTGAGGGTTCAAATCCATTTGTGGTTGCTTTCTTTAAGGAGTTCTGGTAGCACAGTGGTTAAAGCATTTGGCTGCTAACCAAAAGGTCCTATCAGCCACTCCATGGGAGAAAAGATGAGGCAGTCTGCTTCCATAAAGATTTACAGCCTTGGAAACCCTATGGAACAATTCTACTCTGTTTTGTAGGGTTGCTGTGAGTTGGAATCAGCTATGTGGCAGTAGATTTAATTACTAATTATGTTGAACATCATTTCATGTGATTATTGTCCATTTGTCTGTTCACTTTGGAGAAATGTCTTTTCAAGTACCTTGCCATTTTTTAAATTTGGTTGTTTGTGTTTCTCTTGTTGATTTGTAGTTCTTAATATAACCTGATATTAAACCCTTATCTGATGCACAAAAGTTTCTAATTTTGATGAAGCCCAATTTATCTATTTTGTCTTTTATTGCTGCTGCTTTTGGTGTTATGTCTGTGAATCCATTGTCAAAAACTAGTTCCCAAAGCTTTAGCTCTGTGATTTCTTAGAGTTTTATAGTTTAGCTTTTTCTTTTCTTTTTTTTTTTTTTAATTACTGTGTTTTTAGTGAAAGTTTATACAGCAAATTAAGTTCCCATTTAACAATTTCTACACATACTGTTCAGTGACATTGGTTACATTTTCCACAGTTTATCAACATTCTCACTATTTCTGTTCTGCTTGTTCAGTTTCCATTGTTCTTGCTTTCCTACCTTGTGCCTCCCCTCCCCCATCTTTGCTTTAGGGTGAACTGTTTGGTCTCAAATAGATGTTTGTTTTTTTAAAATAAAAGGAGCACAGTGCTCATGTTATGGGTGGTATTGTTTACTTTATGAACTAATCTTTGATTAAGTTGAAACGTAGTCATTTCAGTTCAAAATTTAAAGTGATAGTCTTGGGGATTCCCCAGATCTCTGCTGGTCCAGGATGTCTGGCTTTTTTTTTTTTTTTTCTTTTAAAGATTTGTTTTGTTCTACACTTTTCTCCCATTCTACTTAGGACCATCTCTTGTGGCCTAGTTAGGCAGGAAGATAGGACAGGGGTCTGCCCTGGCAGGCCCAAAGGGAGGAGAAAAGGGAAAGAGGCAGAATATTTAAGGAGTTGAACTAACACCTGCAACAGCCTGCAACCACTTGTGTGGCCTTGCCAGTCAAAATTAAACAGAATAACCACACACCCAGGAACTTGAGGTTTTGGGGAATTCCCTAATTTAGAGCATGCACAGAAGCCTTAAATCCCTGAACCAAAGTAAACTTATGACCTGGCCATATCATTATAATCTAATTAACACTGCCTTCTTTTTGAAGTTTTGGCCTTTCGGGATCTGAGCATGTATAGAAGGGCTCTCAGGGACCTCTCACTCAACCTGTCACTCAAGGGACTCAACCCCACCTTAAGAATGCCTCTTCATGCACCTTGTAGGAAGTATAAAGGCAGTAAAGTTAAGCATGTCAGGGTTCTTCCCATTTCATGGGGAGGGACCCATTTCTACCCTTACAGAAATGGCTTTGCTTTGAGGTTGGCTCTATCTGCAGAGCTCAACCCGTTCCCTCTCTGGAACATACTTTGCTTTGTAATAAAAGCTTGTGTCTTTGTGAGTGACAGGTGCTTTGATAAGGTTATTGAGCCGCCACGTCCCGCCATTGATCACCACTGGCTTGCAGATCACCTGGGGCTGCCTGCCTGTGGACCACTCTCTTGCTGAGATTCTTCTCCTGCGTAGGGTGGGACCAGGGAGAGGGCTACTCCGCCAGCATAACAGTCTTGGTCAGAATGGTCAACTGTGCAGCCAGGCACCATTTAGTTCTGGTCTTTGGATGGGTGAACGGTGGTCTGTGAAGGCAATTTTTCACGAAGACTAGTTTCTTCTTAGAGTCTTGAGTTTCCTTCTTTTTGCTCCAGATGGGTAGAGACCAATAGTTGTGTTGTAGATGGCTATTTACAAGCTTTTAAGACCCCCCGATGCTATTTACCAAACTAGGATGTAGTAGTTTTTATATTTTAATCATTGATTTGTTGTTGTTATTGTTATATGCCGGCGAGTCGGGCCCGACTCATAGTGACCCCTCCTTGGGTTTCTGAGGCAGTATCACTATGGAAGTAGATTGCCCCATCTTCCTTCCAAGTAGTGGCTGGTGGGTTTGAACTGCCAGTCTACTGGTTAGCAGTCAAGTGCCTTAGCCACTATGTCACCAGAGCCAGTGTTAGTAATTTTAATATATGGTGTACGATATGGGTTTAACTTCATTCTTTTGCATGGGGAGATGCAGTTGTCATAGCACCATTTATTGATGAGACTATTCTTTCTATTGAATAGACTTGGTACCCTTGTTGAAAATCAGTAGAACATGGGTTTGTTTCTGGACTCTTAATTCTTTTTCATTGGTCTATATATATCCTTATATTATTACCATACTGTTTTGTTGTGGTAGCTTTATATTACATTTTGAAATCAGATGCATGAGTCCCACTTTGTTCTTCTTTTTCAAGACTGCTTTACCTATTGGGACCATTTGCAATTCCATATGAATTCAAGGGTTGGCTTTTGCACTTTTGGGGAAAAAAAAAAAAAAAAGACTATAGGAATTTTGATAGTAGTTGTGCTAAATCTGTATATCACTTTAGGTAGTATTGACATCTTAGCAATATTAATAACCGTTGTCTTCTAATGCATGAACACAGAATATCTTTCCTTTTATTTGGGTCTTATGTAGTTTCTTTTGGTCAGGGTCTGTAATTTTTCAGTGTACAAATTATTCTTTCACCTTCATGGTTAAATTTATTCCTAGGTATTTTACCTTTTATAATGCTATTGTATATTTGGCCAATTAAAAAAAAAGATTAGATTCTTTGTATTCTTATTGATACAATCTGTTATTTTCACATAGATGTAGGTTTTGGAAACCATGGTGGAAGTTTAAGGACATTACAAAGGAAGGGTCATTTTGGGTTTTCTTTCTTGGGAATGTTGGTGAGCTAATGTTTATTGGCCATTTATCATGTGCCAGTCATGGAGCAAGGTCGATTCACATTGGGTAATCTCATTTTATGCTCTACAGTAAACCTGAGAAATATAACCATTATTAACCCTGAGGTAATACAGCTAGCGTATATAGTAGAGGAAAGATTTAATTTCAGACTGCCAGACTCTTACTCTTTCTACTTTATCAGGTGTGACTAGAAGGCATGTTCTCCATCACTTATTGGTTGGTTTCCCAGTCCAAAGTCCTTGCATGATTGGGGTGTTTAAAAATAATCCTCAGGTAAAATAACATTGCTGGCATTGACATGTAAATTAGGACATTGAGCTTAAGGCAAAAGACAGTGCTGAAAGTTTTATTTCAGCCCTGAATAACTCCTGTCCACTTCAGAAATTAGAAAACAAAATTTTCCAGGGAGGTGAAAGTTTGAGGTGTTCATTCCCGTGTAAGTGCTCAAGGGATGTGTGTGTCTTTCAGTTAAATTGCAATGCTGTGGTTACCCAGGACAGTAGAGTAGAGTGGAACTCTTGGAAATCAGACCTCAGTTCATATCGCCATTTTTGGCCCTGTTGTTGTTGTTGTTATTTGCCATGGAGTCAGCCCTGACTCATAGCGACCCCTCCTTGGGTTTCCGAGGCAGTATCACTACGGAAGTGGGAATGCCCAACCTTCCTTCCGAGGAGTGGCTGGTGGGTTTGAACCGCCAGCCTTCTGGTTAGCAGTCAAGTGCCTTAGGCACTATGCTATCAGAGCTCCTATTTTTGGCCCTACAGAACCAAAACCAAACCTAACTCACTGCTGTCAAGTTGGATCTGACTCATAGCGACCCCTCCTTGGGTTTCCGAGGCAGTATCACTATGGAAGTAGATTGCCCAGCTTTTCTTCTGAGGAGTGGCTAGTGGGTTTGAACCACCAGCCTTCTGGTTAGCAGTCAAATGCTTTAAGCACTATGCCAGAGCTCCCAGGATTGACAATTTGGGCAAGCCATGTGGCCCCCTCTAGTTTCGATTCTCTTATCAGATAAAGGGATGGATAATGCCTCCTTACCACACTTCAGCATTGTATGGGTTGTTTACCTATACGGTGACCAACTCATCCCGATGTCACATTCAAAAATACTGTGTCCTGGGAAATCCTTGGTCTCAGGTAAATCTGGAAATTGTTCACCCTAATTACAGTATACATGCAAAGCATGTAGACATTTAAGACTCTTAGGATATGAGAGCTGTCATTGTTAAAAGTGCTTTGAGGCTTTCAAGCCATGAGTCTGAAAATGACTCATCATATTTCAGAACTAATGAGGCCCTATGAATGATTCCAGGTTTTCCACATTCACTTAAAAAGTAGTTCAAAGCAAGGCTCTGAATTGGAATTGAAGAAGCAGCCTTGCTTTTCTGAATAAGTGTCTATAGAACTTTACATGCAGCTCCATAAAATTTCCCAACCATGAAGTAACTGTATTTCAGAAAGTCAGCTGAGGAAGCCTTGTTGGCTGGAGAGGGGAAGTCTCCATGGGGAAGTACTTTTACTGGCAAGGCAAAAATCACCTCATTGGTAGAGTTTGTACCACTAAGCATATGACTCATTATTTCCCATGGGGTCCTCAATTGACAGGCAGGGATACTTACCACTATACTAATGAGAAGGAGCTCTGGTGGTGCAGTACCTGAGCCATTTGACTGCTAATCAGAAGGTTGCTGTTTCAAACCCACCAGCCACTCCAGGGAAGGAAAATAGGGCAATCCACTTCCATAAAGATTTACTGCTTCTGAAACCAATGGGGGTCTCTGTGAGTTGGAATTGACTCAATGGTAGTGGGTTTATACTAATGAGGACAGCTGGGGCCCTCAATTGGGAACGAAATGCCCTTGTAGGCAAGACAATGGAGCTTGGAAGGTATAAATTTAAATCCTGTCTCCAGCACTTCCAGCTGGAGAAATCTTGTACAAGTCACATTTTCTTTATACTTCAGGGTAAAGTGGGGATAATATTTTTACCTTTCTAAGAAGGATCAAAGGAGCTCTGGTGGCACAGTAGTTAAGTGCTCAGCTGCTAACTGAAAAATTGATGGTTCAAAGCTACCAGCTTCCCTGTGGAAGAAAGATGTGGCAGTAAAGATTTATAGCCTTGGAGACCCTGTGGGGGCAGTTCTACTCTGTCCAGTGGGGTCACTGTGTGTTGGAATCTACTCAACAGCAATGGGTTAAGAGTCAAGACTACAATTTCAAATTCAGTTTTACTTGTGCAAAGTCTTCTGTAAACTCACATAAATCTGTGTGTGTGTGTGTGTGTGTGTATGCATATGTGTAAGTCTCTCTGGTGTAATTGGATAAATGCATCCACCTCATGTTTTTTGTGACCTTTTTTTTAAGAAACTTAACAGGAAAAGTGGCTTATCAAATTACAAGGGTTGGCTATTGGGGTGCACAGAAGCATGTGGTCATTCTTGAGAATGATGCTGTCTTAGGTTACTAGTGCTACTGTAACAGAAATAACACAGGCGGGTGGCTTTAACAAATTGAAATTTAATTTTTCACAGATTTGGAGACTAGAAGTTTGAATTCAGGGTGCTGGCTGTAGAGGAAAGTTTTGCTCTCTCTGGTGGCTCTGGGGGAAGGTCCTTGACTCCTTTCAGCTTCTGTTCCTCGCTTCTGTGGCAGTCTTCATGTGGTTGGTGTGACACCCGTCTTCCCTCATCTGTACTTTCTTGTCTCTGTGCCTAATCTGCTCTTTTTGTATCTCAAAAGTGACTGGGTTATGATGCACCCTGCATCGATACAGCCCCACTAACATAACCAAGAAAATGAGTTTACATCCACAAGTATAGGGATTAGGATTCAGAACACATGTTCTTGGGAACACAATTCAATCTATAACAGATAGCCTCAGATGATTTTGAGTGTATTCAGAGTGTCTAGGAGGTGCAAGGGGCTGGCTTTCAGCTGCAGAATTCTTTGGCAGCATTACCAACTAACCATGACAGGTTGCTCTCTGTATGGCAGTGACCCTGGCCTTCTATTTATTTAGAATTTGGAGCTTACCACGTCTCACTAAGACCCTTTCCCAAGCCAGTCCCTTTGCCTGGTATGCTCTTCTTCCCTACCCTTCACTTTCCTTTTACCCAAGTAATTCATACTCAGCTTACAAATTTAGTTCAACTCCTTAAGGAAGGTTTCCTTGATTTAAAACTGTTCCCGCCTACTTCATAAGTCAGGTCCCTGCATCAGACAATCTTAACTGCTTAATGTAAACCATGAAGATAGGGACTAGTGCTATATTTTTCACAGCTGTTTCTCCTACCCTAATATGGTACATTTCATATAGTAGGCCTTCAAATATATTTTTGACGAATGGTGGCATAGTATCTAAGGCATTTGACTGCTGACCAGAAGGCTGGCAGTTGAAACCCACCAGCCACTCCTTGGAAAGAAGACTGGGCAATCTACTTCTATAGTGTTACTTCCTTGGAAACAGAAGGAGGAGGGATCTCTATGAGTCAGACCCAACTCGAAGGCGATGAGTTTGTTTTTTGTTTTTTTTAAGGCTGGTGAATAATACCCAATTTGATAGTCTTTTACCCAATACCTACTTTCTGGCATAGGATACTCCTTGACATTTTGCAGGCCATATTCAGCTTGGAGAGACCAAAAAACCAAACCCAACCCACTGCTATTGGGTTGATTCCAACTCATAGCAACCTCCATTGGGTTTCTGAGGTGGTAATCTACGGAAGTAGATTGCCTGGACAGTTACTACAAAAATGAATAAATATGACAGATACTGAACAAATAATCTGACACCAGTGGTCTCTTGGCTGTCTGACTGCAGACATTGTTCTAGAACCTCTGCTTAAACATATTTAGACACGAGAATTAATTCCAGGCAATAAAGAAATAAACCATAATCCAACCTGTTTTTCCTCTATATGTGGACTCAGAATTTGGTCTCCCTCCGCTACTTCTTTCTGCTTCCTTTACAGAGTTTATATTCTTCTCAACCTACTGGCATTGGCATATATACAGCACATGTGCCAACTCCTCCCATTCCTGTGTTCACATGAGACATAATCACCAGTCTTTGTTCATGAGCTCAATCTTAGCCTGGGAAGCAGGCAAGCATTAATAGTCAATTGGAGGAGGCATGTGAGATGCTGTGGTGCTATTCTTTCTCTAGATTTATAGCTCTCCAGGCAATGCCTTTTCACTTGCCTAGACCATACACCTAGTAGTCAACATAACCTCCCCCTCAAATCCTATGGTATGATATTGTCCTGCATTGTCTAGTATTGTTCTGCATTGTCTAGTATGGTAGTCTGTATGCCCAATAGACACATATGACTATTTCAATTGAAGTGAATTAAAATGAAATAAAAAGAAAAATTCAGTTCCTCAGTTGTACTAGCAGCACACTTCCAATGATTAAAAGTCACAGGTCGCTAGTGGCTACCACATTAGACAGTGTGCCTATAGATCATTTCTGTCATTGCAGGAAGTTCTACTGGACAGCAATGTTACAGACTCTTTTTGACTTTACTTCTCCTGGTCTGCCCCAGCCATTGTTCACTAAAATTCTTGTGAGCTGCTCTGAAAGCAATCCTTTGACAAGGTTGAAGATTTCATAACTTCCTTGGGTTTGCTTTAGGTTTTTGGTGAATTACTTACAAATTGATTTTGAACTACCATTATTGTTGTATATAGAGGCTGCTCAGAGCAAGATCACATTCAAAAACTCTGGCCTATGCTGTTGCTATTTTTACTTAGGTGTTCACTGAATGCTGGTGTTTGTCCTTGGCCATTACAGAAAACAGTCTCTGGTAAAATGGCTCCAAGAGATGGCTTTTATATTATCCAAGTTCAAAGTCTTTGTTAGTGGATAGTTGAACCACGGCCTGAAGCACCATTGACATCTCCTTTTAGCCATTTACTAATGATTGTCTTCACACTGTGGGGATTACCTTGATGGTACTTGTCAGAATACACAAACAGAGAAATCTTGCTGAGAGCCCAAATCTAATGTCGTCACAGAGCCCCTGATGCTTGTAACAACAATGCAGGGAATAATTTTCAAATTATATAATGGATAAAGAGTGCTACATTATAAAGTGACACCTTCAAAGATGTCCTATTTTTCCTCCACTTAGATCTCCATTCAATATAATTCCAAGCATATTATAATCGTTTCAGTTATGGATAAATAAAAAAAAAAGAGAGAGGATGAGAAAAAATTGGTCCTTTTTCTTTTCTTTTCTTTTTCTTTCATCCGTGAGTGCAGGAAGACCTAGGGAGTTAGTCCTAAATGGTCCCAATATGGGGCTCGCAGTGCTTTTGTCTAGCACATTACCAGAGTGTCAGCAGGTAGAGAGATGGAAAAATGGCCCTAGGGTGGCTTTGGTGAAATTCCTTCCTGTTAGCTGGGATGAAAATTTGAATGACACCTTGAAGTGAACTAAAACTCTTTTATCTACACATCCAGTTAGCTGGGAGGCCCCTAGGTGTCACATTCAGAATGTAATAATGCATGGAAGACTGTGAGAGTGAGAGATGGGAGCATTCTCTTCTTGGTCCCAGCCCCAGCAAGTAATCTGGGCCAGGTAGCAAGAATGCAACAACAGAGAGAACAACAATCAGGAAGGAAAAAGGCAGCTGTCTAAGCCAATAATAATGGCACTTTTTGAGTGTTTTTATGTATGTATTACTTAAACAATGATTAATAGAACAGAGGTAGAGAAGAATTAATATATTTGCCAAAAGTTAGCATTATAGCCAAGGCAACTATAATTGCCCATTAGTCATTACCTTATTATTATTTTTTTTATGTTTGAGTTAAAGACATGAAGTTGGAGCTCATTTCAGAATCTTATGCACCAGGGAGGGTTCTTTTGTCACCACCAGGATTTTGTGGGTAAAAAGAAGGAATTCTATTGTCTGTGATGTCAGCTGCTTCAAGTATCATGAAACCTAGAAAGTTCATTTGCTTGGAGTAATGGGTGTTTAATCTCTGGGGCTTCCTTGCTTTAAACATTGGGTCTTCCCACTCCAAAATGCGTATGTATTTCCTGTATGTGATTGTAACTAAGACACACATGTCCAAAGACACAGCCTAAATGGTGGGCAGCCACTTGTCCATTTTCTCATCTACGTTCAGCCTCTAGGAAGTTTTGGAATTCAAAGAAACTGTGTATGGGACAGTCCCTGAATTCTACAGGAATTTGCTATCTGTGGCACTGTCAACATATCAGATGCTACTTTGCTGATTGTATGTCCTTCTAGTGAAGGAAGACAAGGTAAAGAATAAAAGGAAATCTGTGAGGGGAAAACAAACCTGAAGACCTAATACTTTACTTCTGCTGTGATGTTTGAAAATATATGTGAAATCTATTTTCATAAGGAGCTCTAGTGGAGCAGTGGTTAAAGCATTCATCTGCTAACCAAAAGGTTGGTGATTTGAACCCACCAGCTGCTCCATGGGAGAAAGATGAGGCAATCTACTTCTGTAATGATTTACAGCCTTGGAAATCCTATGGGGCAGTTCTACTCTATTCTGTAGGGTCTCTATGAGTAGGGGACAATTTGATGGCAATGGGTTTGGTTTTAGTCTTTTTATTTTGATGCATCACTTTAATTGTAGCCTAGAGGTAAAATTTGTATCTCTGAAACATTCAAATATAGAGATACAGTAACAAAGTAACACCAGATGCTTTATTATTTAGTTTAGTTTTGTTTTTTTTCCCCCTTTTGGTATTAGTTGTATAACAGCTATGACTGAGAAACTCAAATTTGTCCTGAGGGTTAATTTCATGCCAGGTTAACTATTAAGGTCTTCTTAGGGCTAGATTAAGTGTCTGCTCTGGGCCAGGTAGATAAAGCAGAAGGTTACAGAAGTGATCTTCCAGCTGAGAAGCATATCACTCTCCAAAAAACAGTCTGGCTTTCTGCTGCTAATTGATCAGAAAAATGAGCATGGTAATTGAATTGGGGTTTTAAAAGGATCACAAGGAAAACAACCACATCTGACTGTTGGTGCTGTCATAAGATATTCTGTTAATGTGCAATATATAAGGCAGTAATCTGTCACAGTAGAATCTTTAGCAAACACAGGACATTTCTGTTTTGGCCCCTGATCAGCTACAGCAGGCTGTCCATCCCACTATTGGATCAGGGTGGCATTTGGAAACACTGAGCTGAGAAGGAAGTCTCAGAATTCCTGTGATACCATCTATGTATTGATCGAGTGGATGCTGAGAGAGAGAGATCTGGGTACTTCAGTGAATGGTGACAACTCTGAGAAAGGAGCACCATGGAATTTTCTGAAGAAAGCATTGGTCTTTTTCTGAGCATAAACCAAAAAAAACTGAACTCGCTGCCATCGAGTTGGATCTGACTCTTAGCGACCCCTCCTTGGTTTTCTGAGGCGATATTACTACAGAAGTAGATTGCCTAACCTTCCTTCTGAGGAGTGGCTCGTGGGTTTCAGCCGCCAGCTTTCTGATTAGCAATCAAATGCCTTAGGCACCGCACCACCATGATAGTGTTAAAAACAGTGACAGTGCATGCAACTGTTCCATCTTGAAAGGGAACAGATCTTGCTTCCAATAGTCTGGACAGTAGGTTTCTGCAGGTTGAACAAACTACCTTTTGGCAAGTTAAAGTCTAATTCTTCTGTGGAGGAGAAGTGGTTCTCAAGTAGGAGTGATTTTGCCCTTCATAGGACATTTGGTAGTGTTGGCAGACATTTTCATCATAATTGAGGGAGGAGTACATCTAGGGAGAAGAGACCAAGGATGCTGCTAAATAGCCTACAAGGCACAACAATACAGCCCTTGCCCCCCTCCCCCAAACAAAGAATTACCTGGTTCAAAATAACAGTAGTGCCAAGGGTGAGAAACCCTGATCTAGAGAATATTCTAAGTCTCTGTTGGTCTTGCCTTTGTATATACTTCATAAAGATAGTATTTTGATGAGAAAGTTTGAACAGAGAAAATGTAAGGCTTTTTGTTGTTCTAGGGTGGTCATAAGGAGCTCTGGTGGTGCAGTGCCTAAAGCATTTGACTGCTAACTAGAAAGTGGGCAGTTCAAACACAGCTCTGCAGATGGAAGATGGGGCAATCTATTTCTGTAAAGGTTTACAGTCTCAGAAACCCAGTGAAGGTAGCTATAAGTCAGAAGCAACTTGATGGCAGTGTTCTTTTGGTTTTTAGGGTTGTCATGACCTCTGAATCTGTGAATTCATCCTTTTACTAAATCTAATTCTAAGAACTTGTCCTAGGAGACCCAAACCAAAACCCACTGCCATTGAGTTGATTATGACTCATAGTGACCCACATTGGATTTCCAAGGTGATAAATCTCTCCATGGAGTGGCTGGTGCAGCTGGTGGATTTGAACCACCACCCTTTCAGTTAGCAGTCAAATGGTGTAGGCATTGCACCACCAGAGTCCTTTAGTCCTAGGAGACTTTTCCTAACAATTACCAAGAATGCCAAGTGTTGTCTTTTCTCCTTCAAACCTGAAACTTACTGGAATGCTTTCTATTACCTTCAAGGGAGAAGATGGGAATCCTCCTTTCTGGACATTTTCTCAGACTGTAACAAAGATTCTCTATCTTGGTGCCAAAATATGTATGCTTTGTATTTCTAATCCAGTGAATTAAAATCCTGTAGCTGTTACACTCTTATTAAATTCTGCTACAAGCATTTTCTTAGCTTGTATAATATGGGTCAATGCATGATTATGATTTTTCAAATCAGGGAAAACATTGTATACCAAAAGTTTACATGTATTCTTTTTAAAAATGTGACATATGGCTAAGAAGATTTAGCTGTGTAAAGTATTGGTTACCAACTAAATAAGTCATTTGGAAAAGAGATGACTATTTAAACTTACTGAATGGGATCTTAAACTATTAAACAAATGTATGAGCTGTCTAGATGCCATTTTTTAATTTTGGTAAGCATAAAGAAGGAAATGCTTAGAAGGAAAGATCTCTTGACTCTACTCCAAATCTTGAAAGATTTAATCCACTAAATTTGTTAGTTAATCTCTTTGTTCAATAAAATTAAACTATCATTCAGTGTGAGATGGCTAAGGTAGGGTCTTTTATCAGTTAATACATTTACAATGAAAAGTGAGAGGTGTAATACTTTATTTCAGGGATTGGCAATCTGTTTTTGCAAAGGTCCAGATAATAGTTATTTTAGGCTTTGTGGGTCCTACGGTCTCTGTTGCAACTACTGAACTCTGCCATTGTAGCAGGAAGTGGCCCTAGACAATAAGTAAGTGAATGAGCATGGCTGTGTTCTGATTTGGCCCTGAGGCTGTGGCTTGCTTTGTTTAACCCATGAAGCTTTATTATGGGCAAGTGTGTGATTCCTGTTATATTCTTTGCATTGATCAGTATTATTTAAGGAACTTAGTAGTATCTTCCAGGACTCCCGGTTGGTAATCATTCCAGGATGCAATGCAGGATGTTTGTTTATATACCATCAACAACCCAAAAGGAAAGGAGATCTCATATTTACAAATTAATTTTGTTTAAAAGTGATGCAGTGTTCATGGAATGGCCTAATAGAATTTATTAGGTTATTATAAAAATACCATGCTGTTCTTTAATATTTATTTGCTAGATTCCAGATTTAGTGAAGAATTATGTTGGGAGTGGGGAAAGAGAAATGAGCCTTTTCAGAAGCCAAGTCCCTATGGCATAGAACTACATCATGGAGTCCTACTCAGAATTATGGATGATACTCAACAGTCATCAGACAATGCTTGACTCTGTCCTTGCTGGTGTATGATAAGGTGTGGTCTTGTCTCACTCAGCCATATTCTGAGTCTTTCTGATACAGTTTTCTGATGTGAGGTTGTGTTATTAGGCCTTGCCATTTTGTTGCCTAATATGATGTAAGAGCAAGTGATGGTCTCTGCAAATTGTAAAGAGAGAAATAAGCCACCATGAGTTCCTTGCTTTCTATTCCTCAGTAATTACACCAATGTGATCAAACACTGTGACACTTCCAACAGGCCAGCCAGTTGCAATGTGGAGGCAATGAGAGATTTTTTTCCCACCCTTTAAGTGCTCTCAAAGAAGATAAAACTGAAGTGGTTTTGTGTGAAAGTTCTCAGTCATGAGATGGGAGAGGTGCAATGTGCAGTGTAGCAGCACAAGCATAAAATTGCCCTGAAGTCTTCATTTTATGTGAAATGTGAGGCTATTAAGAAGTAGTCTCTGATTCCCTGAATGAAGTATATGCTATGTTCAATTAACCATGTTTTCTTCAGTTCCACCAGTCAACACACACACACACACACACACACACACACGTACAAGCACACCTTCAAAGCAAGATACCTTTAAATTTGCTTTTCACATGAACCAGTAATAGGTTCATGGTCAAAATCTTTTGCAGCCTCGTTAAAAAGGGATCTGTCATACATACAGCATTAATTTCATCATGTGACCTGTTTGGAGAAAGCTCAATATAATACCCCATGCCTGAAGGAGTCTATTGCCCTATTTCTATGAAATATTAGCTTAAAGTGGAATTCTCCCTCCCTCTCTCGCTCCCTCTCTCTCTCCCCCTCCCCACCTCCCTGTCTCTCTCTGTCCCCTCCTCCACTTTGTGTTGAACAACCCAATGCTTTAGTTATCTTTGCTGCATAACAAATTATCCCCAAATTTAACAGCTTGAAAAACAAATAAACAAAAAACACCTTGTTATTTCACGCAGTTTCTGTGGGTCAGGAATTTGAGCAGCTTAGCTGGGTGGTTCTGGATGGAGTCTTTCACGAAATAACAGCACAGATGTCAGTCAGAGCTGCAGTTTTCCAGGGGTTTAACTGGGGCTAGAAGATCAGCTTCTGATATGGCCCAGTCATGAGGCTGCATGTCAGTGCTGGTTGGTGGCAGGAGGCCTCAGTTCCTTGCCACTTGAACTTCTTCATAGAGCTGCTTGAGTGTCTTTACAACAGCACCTGACGTCTGCTGGGGCAAGTAATCCAAGAGAGAACTTGGTGGAAGCCACATGTCTTTTGTGACCTAGCCTTGGAAGTCATACTCTGTCACACAATATCCTATCGTTTACACAGGTCAGCACTACTCATTGTGTTAGGAGGCTACACAGGGATGTGAATACCAGGAGGCAAGCTCACTGGGGCCATATTGGAGGTGGGTGACCATGGCCACTTACTTAGAAAGATCCCTCTGAATAACTGTCCTTAATTTTCATTTGTGTGGTGATAAAAACTGTAATGAAGATTCTTTCTAAATCTATGAAGGCTATAACCTAGGCTTTTCATGTAAACAGTGATGTGAAACTCAGTATACATCTGGCAGGCTTGGAGAGGTTTTTTTTTTTTTTCTATTAATAATACTTGTCATATTCACTGGCTGGGCATTGAGGCTAATGCCAGTTGTTCAGTTTTCAAAAGTCCTCTTAAAGGGTTGTAGTTACATGTATTCAGGTTTTCTTTTCACTTGTTTAGTATCTCAACTGATCTTATTGACTCAAATCTTTTTTCCATGTAACACTACTCCATGGAATCTTTATTGCTTAGGACGAGCTGAACTACTGGAAACAGAAAAACAGACCTGAAAATGTGTAATGTCTGAAACACAATAGAACTTTATTTCTTGCTCATGTCATAGTCGAAGATGTATGTTCCTGGTCATTTGGTGGGTTGCTTTTTTTTTTTCTATGTAGTGTTTTTGGGATAGACTACGTCTATCTTTGGTTCTCCCATTCCTGAAGGCCAGAGTAGCATCTGCATCCAGTCTTGGAAGGAGTGGGGTAAGAGTATGGAGGAAACAACATAACTTACTTTCTACTGGAGAGAACTAGCTGCAAAGCTGTGGCTGGGAAATGTGATCCCTTATGGGGCAGCCATTCCCAGATGCAATTGTAATCTCTAGAATGAGGGATTGGGATGGCTCTTGATAAAGAGGGAGCTCTGGTAGCATAGTGGCTAAGACACTTGCCTGCTAACCAGACGGCTGGCGGTTCAAACCCACCAGCCACTCCCCGGAAGGAAGGTTGGGCAATCCTACTTCCGTAGTGATACTGCCTCGGAAACCCAAGGAGGGGTCGCTATGAGTCGGGTTTGACTCGACGGCACATAACAATAACAACAACAACTTGATAAAGAGGCAACCATCTCTTCCTGAGATCCCAAACTCCAGAACTTAGCCTGCCTTGAAACAGGTACATTTGATGAGAATTTGAATTAAGTGTATTTAAAATTTTGTAACAAAAGTCAATTATTACTTCCTTTTAGGAGTATATTTAAAATAATATGAATCCAACTCCATAGTAAAAATTTCAGCAAGAATGGCATAATAGATGGTAACCAAATGCTTTGTAAAAGGTTTATATTGTTGACATTGAGGTACTACTTGGGTTGATAAACAGAAATTCCCAGCATCCTTTTTAAAAGGATCATTCTGTAATTATGTGAGGTCTTCAGATAGCAAGCCTCTCATAAGAAGCAGTCAGCCTTTTTTTTGTTTTTTGTTTTTTTCCTTTTTCACCTAAAGTGTTTTTGACTAATTACTCTAGTAATACTCTAACTAGCATATGAATAACATGGTCATTATGCAACTAAGGTAGTTCTGGGTCATTTTTGTTGTCAGTGCTTTTATAATTGTTACTGTTATCATTAGCTACACCACTTGTAATGGCTTTGCTTATCTCTTATCTCATTTAATCTTCACAAAACCATATAAAATAAGTATACCATACTAGTTATTGTTGATTCCAACTCATGGAAAACTCATGGTTGTCCAAGTAGAACTGTGCTCCCTAAGGTTTTTAATGACTGATTTTTAGAAATTAGATCAGTATGCCTTTCTTCCAAAGTGCCTCTGGGTCGACTCAAACCACCAACCCTTTTGTTAACAGCTCAGTATGTTAACTGTTGTACCCCTCTGGGTGAGTAAACCAAAACCAAACCTGTTGCCATGGAGTTGACCCTGGTGTGTTTGAACTGCTGACCTTTCGGTTGGTAGCCTAACACTTAACCACTGTGCAACCAGGGCTCCTTCCTAGGTAAGTACATTACTCTAATTTGACCATTAAATTCACTGGGTTTCAGAGGCAAAGACAGAGTTAATAGAGGAGTTGAGATTTAAATATATCTGATCTGGTTCAAAGCCCTTGCTTGCCCTTTCTCTCACCCTATGGTATATATCAGACTAAGTGCATATCAGATACTGAGTATATTTGACTTTGTGTTCTTAAATCCTTAGGCTTAATTAAATTACATGTTTCTTGATTCTGAAACCACCCTATGGAGGTATCTCCCTACTCCTTTTAAAAGCATTCCAAATCCATACATGGCCTACTCACTTCTGAGTAGTGCCTTTGCACATTCATAAATGTTTTAAACAATGTTTTCCCACCTTTTCTTTGAAAATGGGTCTCTATAAGCCATTTGGGCTCTGGTAGCATAGTGCCTAAGGCACTTGACTGCTAACCAGAAGGCTGGCAATTCAAACCCACCACCCATTCCTCGGAAGGAAGATGGGGAAATCTACTTCCGTAGTGATACTGCCTTGGAAACCCAAGGAGGGGTTGCTATGAGTGGGGTCTGACTCGAGAGCACATAACAACAACAACAACATAAGCTATTTGACTGCTAACCAGAAGGCTGGAGGTTCCAACCCACCAGCTGCTCCTTGGAAGGAAGATTGGGTGATCTACTTCTGCAGTGATACTACCTCAGAAACCCAAGGAGGGGTTTTACTATGAGTTGAATCCAACTCAACGGCAGTGAATTTTTTGACTATTGTGAACAAATTTGCAAACATCTTGAAGAAAATGGAGCACTATTAGTAACAATTTTGTAGTAGTAACAATTTTGGCTTCATAGAGAAGAATCCAATCTCCTGTGACACAGAGTGGTAGGGTTTATAATTCTTGTGAAGGTAGCTTAAAAAGAATTCATCTATCACCAACTTTAGCAAGGCTTTTCCTTCTGTCCTATGCTACCAACTCATTGGTAAGCCATTAGATGGTTTCAGCTGATACGGATTTTCTCATTTGCTGGCCTTGCAAAAACCCATGCTGTCTTTTCTTGTTCTAGCCTCATTGAATTGGTCTTTGGTGAGGGGTGAAAAGGACAAGATTTCAAATCAGATAGCTCTGAGTTGGATTCCTGGCTCAGAAACTTCTTAGTTATGTGATGTTAAAGAAATTAAGATTCCACCGTGTGAGTCTCCATTTCTGTTAATAAAAGTGATGATACCTGAAGGCAAAATAAGTGTAGATACTTAGTACAGTGTCATGAGAATGGTAGGTCCCCAGTAGTTATTGCCACATTAATATTTCTCTAAAACTCTATCAGGAATACAGAAAGCAACAGAAAGCCTGAACAATAATAGCCAGATAAAACAGGGTCGATTTTTCTCACCTAATAAGTTTGTGATTGGTGGCTATTGATGTTGGTTTAAGGAGCTTTGGAGGTGTAGTGGTTAAGGCATTCGGCTGCTAACCAGAAGATTGCATCCATCAGCTGCTCCTTGTGAGAAAGATGAGGCTTTATGCCTCCATAAAGATTTACAGCCTTGGAAACCCAATGAGCATGGTGATGAATCAGAATTAACTTGATGGCAGTAAGTTTGGTTTTTTGAATGTTATTTCAGATGCTTGATGGGGTGAGGCCTGTAATCTCTGTGATTATAAGGGCTTTGTCCTCATTCTGCAGCTCCACATGTTATATCCATGTGCAAAATGAGAGGAAAAGGGATGCATCCACTGAGCTTTTCTTTATTATCAGGAAAACACAAAACTATGCAGAAACTCCCCAGCAGTCTTGTACTGATGTCGCATTGGTCAGACTGTTTCACAGGACGATCCCTGGCTGCACAAGAGGCTGGAATAGCGACTTGCATTTCCAGCATCAACAGAGGAGTTAGACAAGGACTCTATTCAGTCTTATTTGGGGATGGGGTGGCATGGTAATGAAGGTGTAAGAGGTTTAAAAGAGGAATGTGCCTAGTGTAAAGGCATGGTGGGAAATGCCTGCATCGGAATTGGGCTGAGGTTTAAATATCTGAAGGTAAGGGTGTTTGAGAAGGATCCTAAAGAATGAATAGTAGGCAGAGAAGACAGAGGTGTTTCCAGGCAATAGAGAGAGATGGGGTGCAGTGACAGTGTATTTCATGTTTGGGGTTTGGTAGAGACTTGGCATTTCTAGAGGATGTGTAGGGGTATCATGTAGTTGGGGGGGGGTAGCATGTTAAGACTGGCAAGATAATTGGAGCTAGAGTGTGATGGGAAGCCGGTTGGACTTTATCTTGTAGGTAAGGCGATTGGCCACTAGATGCCTTTGCACAAGAAGTGGGTTAAACAACTACATTTTGAACTGGAGTCACATTAGGGATAGTGGGAGTTGGGCTCAGGTGGTGGGGGAAAAAAAAGGAGGAGAACTTGGCAAGAATAACAGAGAGGAAGGAGTTCAAATTAGTCCTGAAGTATCTAACTTGGGTGTCTGTTGATGCTAGTGTATAGAGAGGGAATACATGGAAGGGAGCAGACTGCTGGGGAGAGGATATGAGTGTGGTTTTAGATGGAGTTAGATGGGTCTGTAGAATTTCTAGACATGAGAAATTCCATTCTAGAGGCCAAGAGGAAGATTGAGCAGTAGGCAAGACAGCCTAGGGCAGCGTGCAGTGGTAGAAGCCAAAACTGAAGAGACAAGCAAAGGATGAGAAAAAAACATGGGCAAGTAGCATACTGGGGAGGGGCAAGGGATCCGGCACACAAATTTAACTTTTTATTTGATACGTCTGACATGTCCCCTCTTTTGAGGTATAGTTGCCTAGATCTTGATTTTTAAAAATCTGAACCATCAAACTTTCCACTTATTCTTTTACAAAGTAGCAAGTCATCTTCCATAAAAATAGATTTCTAAAAATTAAAAAAAATTAGTGTTTTTATTTTGTTTTGTTTTGTTTTGCATACAAAAGCAATATATGGTTGTTGTAGGAAAATTAGTAAATACTGACAGGTAAAAAGAAGAAGAGGAAAACTCTCATAATGCTATTGGCCAGCAATAACCACTGCCAAGCTTTTGATTTACATGTATTTTTAGACACAGACACACACATTGGACATAAATTAGAACACTCTCTATATAGTATTGTGGCCAATTTTCTTAAATATCATATTATACTGTGTCATAAAAATATTTCTGATAATTATTATCTAGAGGCATTAATTTTCATGAATATATAATATTCCATTCAGTGAGTGTAGAATTAAAAAAAAACACCTTATTTCCTTAATGTTGGATATTGAGGTTGCTTCTAATTTTAGCTTATTATCAGTAGTTCTGTAGTGAACATCCTTGTAGATAAATGTTAGCACATTTTAGTAGGTAAATGTTACTAAGTATCTGTAGGATCAATGATTAGAAGGGAATTACTGGGTCTCTTGATAACCCTTTTGAGAGCTTTTCTTGGTTTGCATCCACAGATACCTAGGTGTCTCAGAGGCTCCAGTACGGGCTTCTCCTTCTCATCCTACAGTTAATGTGAAAAGTGCTTTTATCTCTGCACTTGTTCTCGTAGGGAACTATTGAAGTGTTTGGAGGGATGTGATGGAAGAATCAGAAGCAAAGGCCAAACAGAACAGCATCTCATTGTGAAGAGAAAATTGATCATGCATTTCCAATAAAGGAAGAGCTCCTGACTAAAGCAGGATCAGCAGTTATCCTCTGAAATAAAAGAGAAGAAATAGGTTAAATTTATAGGGTGTGATTTAAGTTACCAACATAGAATAATTTCTTGGTAGTGTTGGCTATTAGCTTTGAAATGAGTTCCTGGGTATGACTGTGGAGTCTTACCTGGAAACCCTTAGGCCTTTTAAAATCTCTTGTGGCAGAGTTGTTAAGTGGCCTTGGTTAGAAAGTGATACTCCTCTTAGTGACCTCTCTGGGCATTGCTAAGTCTATGAAGTCCCTCTTAAACCTGAGAGGTGTGCCATTACCCAAAGTTTATTGAGTTTAATTCAGGTGATGATCACTTAAGTCCGTTTTCTGTGTATGCTTGTATGAGTCACTTTATAGAGTAGATTGAAATCTGAAGTTATTTTTCCACTTCAGTTCCATTGTCCATGAACAGTGCTTCTGTGAGAAAAGAGATGAGTGTTGTTGGTTATTGCTGCTGTAGTTTTCTTATAGCTGGAAGCTTTTCCTAGCAATACGTAGTCCAATTCTTTATAAGAAATCAGAGTTAGTCTTACGTAATCTGTATTTCCAGGGTTACTCTAAATGACACCATTTTCAACCTCCTGCAAAATTCACTTCCATTCTAATCTCTTCCTTCAGTTCTTATATTTTTGGGTTTTCTTTAGAAATACTTTCCTATTCTTTTTTGGGGGCTAAATGCCTGAAGGAGCAAGTATCAGCAGACAGCTGAATCCTTTTTTCCTATAAATAAAAGATCACAAAACGTGCCTGAGGAGATTTAGACCTCAGGAAAACTAAAATGTGCATTTTAATTCACTCTTCTGGGACGGTTTTATTTTACTTTTTGCCTTAGTGAGCCCCTTCTTTCTTTCCTGTAAGTATTTTGTCGGTGAGAATTTGTCTAGTGCTACAATGATGGCAAAATGTAATTAATAAATGAAGAAGGTAAGGATTGCATTGATTCAGGGAAATATGACTGTATCATGTTGGGTGTTTAGTTCTGAAGCCTTTATTCTGTTGTAGAAAATATTTAAAATGTTACCAAGTTCTTCTGCCTTTTTTAATTTCATGTCAAAAATATGATTCAATGGAACTCTCCCCAAAGCCCCTAATTTTTTATATTCTTGACTGTAACTTTTTCCAGTACTGATATGTGAGTTCATGATGCTTTCCCCTTGACAATTCAAAATGGGCACCAGAAGGCTATGTACTCTTACTTAAAATTACAGTAGTAGTTTTACTGGAAAAACACTATATGAGGCAGTTGAAATTAGTGCACATAGGCACAGTGAGCAAGAAAGAAGCTCATTGACATGGGACTCTGGAGACCCATGTCTTTTTGCTGTCTGCCTGGAAGTAGTTTATAGGGTTATGGAATTCTTCCTCTTCCCTGGGATTGACCCTACTAGTAAAGGTGCTACTCCCAGAGTCAGGGACATGAATTTCTTGTTTATGAAAAACAAAACAAACCAAATGCACTGCTGCTGAGTCGGTTCTGACTCATAGTGACCCCTCCTTGGGTTTCCAAGGCAGTATCACTATGGAAGTAGATTGCCCAACCTTCCTTCTGAGGAGTGGCTGGTGGGTTTGAACCACCAGCCTTCTGGTTAGCAGTCAAGTGCCTTAGGCACTACACCACTTACTGCATACATTTATATAAATAATACTTTCTCCCTTTGTTTTTTCATATAACTAATAACTAATAAGAATACATATTTTCAAATCACAGACACATTTCAGTAAGCATCTAGTATCAAAGATTGTAAAAAGTCTTAAGTGCTCCTACATGTTCTGAGTGTATTCAAGTATCACTGTTGAAATTGCAAAACAAGTCCAAACTTGTAAAATTAGGAAGTGGGTGTTGATGATTACTAAGATTTAGTGTTTCGGTTCTCTGGTATTGCTATAACAGAAATACTACGAGTGGATGGCTTAACAAATAGGAATTTATTCCCTTACAGTTCAGGAGGCTGGAAGTCCAAATTCAGAGTGCCAGCTCTAGGGGCTGGGTGAAAACTCCTTGATTTTGGGCTTCAGCTCTGCATCTTATTCCAGGCCCACTGGGACTACAGGCATCTCCTGGTTGCTGAGGCTGAAGAACCCAAGGTTGGCAAGTAGAATGGCACAATTCCAAGATTACAGGCACATAGCAGGCCACTGATTCAAGTCCATGGATGATTTTAAAATCAGCAGGTAACTCGACAGGCCACAGGAATGAAAACTCAGCCATCTTTAGGATCCAAACACATCAAAAAGCTAGAGACTTTCCTTAAAAGCATCTCCTTATATAGGAAGCAGGCCACACCCCAAAGACAGTTTCTTAGCTGCTCACAGCTGATTCAACCCTGGAGGTGATTACAATCTCATGGGGAATAACTGCATCTAGCTGCTCAGCCACTCAAAACCAGGCCCAACCAAGTTGACATACAACCTTAACACCACAGGAGCCCTAGTGGTGTGAAGGTTAAGCACTCAGCTGCTAACCAAAAGGTTGGTGGTTCGAACCCACCAGTGGCTCTGTTGGAGAAAAGACCTATCAATTTGCTCTATAAAGATTGTTGTTGAAAGGTGCTATCAAGTTGGCTCTGACTCATAATGACCCTATGTACGACAGAACGAAACACTGCCCAGTCCTGTGCTAGCCTCACAATCCTTGCTATACCTGAGTCTATTGTTGCAGCCACTGTGTCATTCCATTTCCTTGAGGGGCTTCCCTTTTTTCATTTATCCTCTACTTTACCAAGCATGATGTCCTTCTCCAGGGAATGGTCCCTTCTGACAATGTGATTAAAATAGGTGAGATGAAATCTGTTCATTCTGGCTTCCAAGGAGCAATCTGGCTGCACTTCTTCCAGGACAGACTTGTTCATTCTTTTGGCAGTCCATGGTGCCTTCAGTATTTTTTGCCAACACCACAACTCAAAAGCATCAACTCTTCTTTGGTCTTTGTTATACATTGTCCAGCTCTCACGTGCATATGAGGTAATTGAAAATACCATGACGTTTTCACATTCTCTCCTTAGTTCTTGCACCATCTCAGTTTTCCTCTTCCATATAGATACCTACTATAATGTATTTGTCCTTAAAGATACATGGGCCCATATAAAAGATGTTGTCTTGTTTTGATTATCATACTGTGGCTCTTATTTAGTTTCTCATTTTACCCAAAACTATGTCTTTAAGTTTTACCCATGTTTTATGTACAGTTGGTTTGCTTCTCACAACTGCATAATATTCTATAGTGTATCTCCGCCATATTTTAATGATTGATTTCCCCGGTGGAAGATACCCAGAGTGCCTTCAACTCCAGCTACAATAATCAGTGCTCCGTTGTGTGCCTTTGGGACACATATTCAGGTTTGGGTTGCTGCATTATAGCATATAAACATGGTTAAATATCAAGAAATACTGTCATTGCTTTCTAGAATGTACTTAATTCCAGACTGTACCCGTTTTTCTTGTATTAGGGTTGACAGGGTTATGAGAAACACAGGAGAAACATACTTAATGTCACTTGAAACTGCCCATCTTTCAAAGTTGGTCACCCTAGTAGACTTCAGTTGCTTTTCTCTTACTAATAATACATTTGAGTGTCTCATTTATATTTACTAGCCATTTGGTTTTATCCTTATTTGATATATATTTTATTTTTTAAAAAATTTTGGATAATACTGATGTGAGATTGGAAGCTGCATTAATCCTTAATAAACTCCTTATCCAGCTAAAGAAGTTTGTTGTTAATATTATCAGTTATGTCTTATAGGATTGCTATGAATCAGAATCACCTCACTGGTACACAACAGCAACAACAACAACAACAACAGTACTTCCAAATCACATGTCAGTAAGCAGCTATTTTCAAGAATTAAAAGATTTCCTTATGTGCCTCTAAATATCCTGAATTTATTCAAATGTCCCTTTAGAAATTATAAAACAAGTCAACCTAATGTTTCTCTGAAAAAAAAATTACTTTTCACCAATCCATTTCAGTCCTGTTGTTATGTTTTTCTTTATTCTAAAATGTCAAAAGGAATGGGAAAAAAAATCTGTGCATAAATAGCAAGGGAAAGTGCATTATGCAGTGCCTTTGTGGAGATAAAGCACAATGAGAAATTGATTCTGAGTAAAGCATGCAAATTGTCATATAGAAATTATTTGCTAAAAAAAAAAAAATTGTCTTAATGAAGATGAATTCAAGACGTGGTTGCCCTTAAGATTGTAGCATGAAGGATTCTGATATCAGAATTTGTATACCTAAAATTTGGAGGTGTCAAGATGAAATTTATGGGAAATAAAACTCAGAGAAATCCTGTGTTTTATTCATTGAGATACTATATAGATTTGTTCCTTGTTTTTAATTGTTCTATTTGGTTTATGCCAGAAATTGGGAATTTAAAAATAAAAGAATTAGGAACAGACAAAAGATGTATGTTAAATGCATTTTATAGTATATTGGAATTGTAGCAAGGACACAGTCACTATTTTTGTATTATTCTTTATAAAAATGAGGGAGGTCATCAAAAACATAAATTTCTGCAATTTGTTTTGCCAGTCACATGTTATGAGAATCTTTTCAAGTCATCCCAAATAGATTTTCTTCATTGGATGTTTATGGTTTACTGTAGTTTCTTTTACTGTTGTCCTATATATGCCATTGCCTATTTATCTATTGATGTGTTTGTTGGTTCATTTGTTTTTAGATTGAGTGCTTTGGTAAACCTAACTACACATTATCTTTTAGGTAATCATGCAAGTGTTTCTTTAGGGTAGGTTGTAAACATGAGATAATAAAGTCATGGATTGTGGACATTTAACATGTTGATAAACTGAAAAACCCAAATTCACTGCCATTGAGTCAATTCCAACTCATCACGACCCCATTGGGTTTCTGAGGTGGTAAATCTTTACAGAAGATTTACCCTGCCTTTTTCCATGGAGAGGCTGGTGGATTTGAGCCACCAACCTTCTGGTTAGCAGTCAAATAGCTTAGGCACTATGCCACCAGAGCTCCTTTATCACATCAGATTTCTTCCAGAAAGGATCTTGCATCCTCCATTCCTCTAAAAGCTGAGTGCCTAAATCTTACCCATTTGCTATCTATATTTTCAAATTTTTGTCAATATAACTGCCTTTAATTGGTATCTGGAGGCTTGTGGTTTAAGATGGTAGAATGATCACCAATATCTAACTCCTCTCCTTTCCATTAGAATTACAGGAAAATACATTTTAAAAGGGTGAAATTGTAATAGTGCTGGAGAATAAGTAAAGGTGCCATCAATGGCCATGCAAAAGCATTTGACTCTATAGATCATAACAAATTATAGATAACATAGTGAAGAACAAGAATTCCAGAACACTTAATTATGTTTATGCAGAACCTGTACATAGACCAAGAAGCAATTGTTTGAACAGAACAAAGGAGTACTGCATGGTTTAAAATCAAGAAAGGTGTGCCTCTTGGTTGTATCTTTTTACCATACTTATTGCTGACATCAAATGGATCTTGGCTGAAAGCTGAGAATGCCAGAAAGATGTTTACCTATGTTTTATTGACTATTCATAGACTTTCGACTGTGTAGATCATAACAAATTATGTGTAACATTGTGAAGAATGGGATTTCCAGAACAATTGTGCTCATGCAGAACCTGTACATAGATGAAGAGAGGACACTGCATAGTTTAAAATCAGGAATGGGGGTGTGTCAGAGTTGTATTCTTTCATCATATTTATTCAGTCTATATGCTGAGTGAATCTGAGAAGCTAGACTGTATGAGGAAGAATGTGGCATCGGGATTGGAGGAAGACTCATTAACAACCTGCTATATGCAGATAAAACAACCTTGCTTGCTGAAAGTGAAGATAACTTGAAACACTGTATGATGCAGATCAGAGACTGCAGTATGGATTACATCTCAACATAAAAGAAAAATCTCACAACTAGACCAATCAACAACATCATTTTACTTGGATCTACAATCAGTGCCCTTGGAAACAGTGATCAAGAAATCACATGTCTTATTGCACTAGGCAGATCTGCTACAAAAGACCTCTTTAGAGTGTTAAAAAGCAAAGATGTCACTTTGAGGATTGAAGTGTGCCCTACTCAAGCCGTTGTCTTTTCAGCTACCTAGAATGTGTGTGAAAGCTGAACAGTGAATAAGGAAGACCTAAGAAGAACTAATGCCTTTGAATTAAGGTGTTGCTGAGGAATACTGAATACATCATGGACTGCCAGAAGAACAAACGAACCTTGGAAGAAGTACAGCCGGAATGTTCCTTGCAAGTGGGATGGCAAGACTTCATCTCACGTACTTTGGACATACTACCAGGAAGGACCAGTCTCTAGAGAAGAAGGACATCGTGCTTGGTAGAGGGTTAGCAAAAAAAAAGAGGAAGCCCCTCAACAACATGGATTGACACAGTGTCTGCAACAATGGACTCAGATGTAGCAATGATTGTAAGGATGGTGCAGAACCGAGTAGTGTTTCATTGTGTTGTACATAGGGTTTCTATGAATTGTAACTGACTCGGTGGCGCTCCACAACAACAACATCATCATCATCATTGGCCAGAAATTTGGAAAATTATGTGGAAGATAGAAAAAAAATGATTGGACTGAAGTTAAAAACTCTGTATAAACCACAATTCAGAGCAGCTTCAAACCTGGGGTCACAAAGAGAACTACAGTGGGCTCTAGTTATCAGATACTCATTTTTTAGAACTGTGTTTCTAATTTCTAGCCATTTGGGTCACTCCTCTTTGCCCTCATTAATGAGAACAGCTGGCAGGAATGGGCTTTTGCCCTTGAGCTAACACTGAAGAACTGCTTCCTAAATAGTGATTTGTCTGGGGATGGCTCTTAGTGGGAGAATGGGAACCTATGAGTGAAGCAGGGCTATGTATGTAGTAAACCCAATCTCCCCCACAGACATTGTAAGGGAAACAAAAGAAAAGTCAGCTGCCTGAAAGGGAAATACACTAAACACTAACTTGCCTCCTTGCATGCTTCTGTCTAAGCATTCTCCAGTGTGCATGTCTGTTGACATGCTCCCATGTGCCACTGACCTACTTAGAAACTGAAGTAAGCCCTTCCATTCAAGGAAGAGACGATGGAGTAAACAAATTTATACAGCTTCAAAGGAAGGCCACATCAGCTAACTCTGCTCAACCATGCAGTCTATATTCAAATGAACGAATAAATAAACAAGGTTCAGCAGCTATTTTATAAAATGCGATGAGTAAAAGGATCAAGGAAGAGGATCAAGGCAATTGGACCAATTCATATAAAGTAAACAAATAATTTAAGGAATGGAGAAACAATTCAAATTAGTGTTCTCAGGGTAAATATATTTCATCTATTTAATGGGTAAGATTTTCTCAAAATCAAAAAGTAGTATGGTATTTAAAAAAAAAAATCAATGGGTAGGCTAAATAATGAATTGGATTGAAGACCAAGTTGATGATCATGAAGATAGAATCAAGGGAACATTGAACAGTAAAAAGACAGAGTCAGAAAATGGGGAAATAGTGTGATGATATGGACCAGAGGTCCAGAGACATACAACATGATCTAATGAGAATTCCAGAAAGAGAATAGGAAAGAATGGAAGAGAGGACATAGCTTCTCCCACCCTCTCAAAAAAAAAAAAAAAGGTTTTCGTTAGTATGTGACTTGAGGTTGAAAGTTTCCAGCAAGTGCCAAGCAGAATGAAGGAGGAAAAAAAAAAAAAAAATCCACCACTAGCTTAGATGTGGGTGCTCCAAAAGAGAGGCTTTTACCCTTTCTGACATCTCTAGCAAATAAGGACCCAGTGGCCATGACACTACAAAGGTCGTCTTTTGCTACACAAGGAGAGCCTCAACCTGAGAAAGAATCCAGCAGAGAGAAGAGCAGCTCCGAGAAGTGGAGAGAAAGAGACCCAGCTCTCATAACACTGCAAACATCAATCCAGTTTTACCTAAATTTAGCACTATCCTCACATATTAGCCAAAACTCTTCTGAAGATAATTTAAAAATGACAGCAGCTGTACATCCACAGGAAATTGCAAGAAGTTCAGGTTGGATTTAGAATAGGACATGGGACAAAGAATATCATAGCTGATGTCATATGGATCTTGTCTGAAAGCAGAAAATACCAGAAATGTGTTTACATATGTTTTTATCAACTACATAAAAGCTTTTAACTGTGTGGATCACAGCAAATTATGAGTAGAATGGGAATTCCACAACACTTAATTGTGTTCATGTGAAACCTATACATGCATCAAGAGACAGTCATTCAAACAGAACAAGGGGATACACTGTGTGGTTTAAAATTCAGATATATATGTGTTAGGCTTGTATCCTTTCACCTTACTCATTCAATCTGTATGCTAAACAAGATAAATCTGTGAAGCTGGACTAAATGAAAAAAAATGGAACATCAGGATTGTAGGAAGACTCATTAACAACCTGTGATATGCAAATGACACAACCTTGCTTACTGAAAATGACTTGAAACACTTAATGATAAAAGTTAAACACTACAGCCTTTGAATATAGATTACGCCTGAATGTGAAGAAAACAAAAATTCCCATAATAAAACCAATAAGAAAATTATGATGAATGGAGAAACAGTTGAAGCTGTCAGTGATTTCGTTAGACTTGAATCAGCAATTGGTGTCCATGGGAGCAGATATGAAGACATCAGTCAACGTATTGCATTGGGCAGATCTGCTGCAAAAGATGTCTTAAAGTTTTAAAAAGCAAAGATGTCACATAGATGAATAAGGTTCACCTAACCCAAGCCATCATTTTTCAGTCACCTCATATGCATGTGACAGCTGGTTAGTGAAAAAGGAAGAGAGAAGAATTGGTGCCTTCAGATTGTGTGTTGGCAAAAAATATTGAATAGACCACAGTCTGCCAGAAGAATGAACAAATGAGTCTTAGAAAAAATATAATCAGAATGCTCCTGAGAAGTGAGGATAGTGAGACTTTAGCTTGCTTACTTTGGATACATCACCAGGGAAGACCAATCACTAGAAAAAGGCATTATGATTAGTAGAGGGTCAGTGAAAAAGGAAAACACCCCATGAGATGGCGTGATAAAATAACTACAGTCATGGACTCAGACGTGCCAGTGATCATGAAGATGGCACTAGAGTGGGCAAAAGTTGCATTCTAATGAAAGTCCTAGTGATGTTACATGTAACATTGCCATTTGTTGGGGCCAGTTTGAGGACAGCTAACAATGAGAACTTGGACTACCCATTAATAAACTAATAGTTTTTGATGGGTTTCTGGCTTAAAGGGACTGAAAGTCCTGATAATGCGCCTAATATATCCTGGGAGAATTCTAATTTTACTCAGTGGGTAAAAAAGCTTCTAGAGAGGAGATCAAGTCACTTACCAAGAATTAAAGGGTAGAATGACATTATGTCTGTCTCTTAGCAGCATTTTATGGTAGAAGACAAGCAGTCATCAGCATCTTCAAAATTCTGGAGGGAAAGTTTTGGAGCTAGAATTCTATCCTTTGCCACATTATCAATTAATTATTAAGGCAGAGTAAAGATATTCTTGGATGTGCACAAGTTCAGGAAATTTATGGAAGGATTATAAAGGGAAATATTTTAGCATTATGAAAAAGGAGTAGGACTCAGGAGAATTGAAGGAAGCTAGAAAGAAGGTAAGATGGCAGTTAAGTGGATGCCTGGAAAAAAAAATCTCCATCAGTTAGAAATTATTTAACAACAAGAAATTCTCTATCACTCCTTTAGGTTCTTCAATGAATAATACCTATCCATCTGTAAGAATTATAATTTCCTATTTGTCAAGGAGCTCTGGTAGCATAGTGCCTAAGGCATTTGACTGCTAACCAGAAGGCTGGAGGTTCAAACCCACCAGCCACTCCTTGGAAGGAAGATAGAGCAATCTACTTCCGTAGTGATACTGCCTCAGAAACCCAAGGAGGGGTCGCTACGTTTTGGGTCCGACTTGACGGCACATAACAACAACAACAACACTTGTTTGTCATCTTTGGAATCAGTCTATATGGTCAATGCACAGCAGACCAACTTTGCAGTCTAAGGAAAAGAATACATGTTTTAGAATGCAGTAATTGCAATTGGGGACAAGGTGATGTGCTTTAAACAATTATGCAATTAATATAACTCCTCTGAGTCAAATCTTGTGGAATTAGGATCTGAACAGAGAAATGATTATGAGGTCACATTTGAAATGGCAGTGCGAAGACAGAGACAAATCACTTGGGGAGCATTGTTGTATCTGGCCTGAGACAGTCTTTTCCGAAGAGGAGCTTGGATGTAGCAAGTTTAAGAGGTTCAGATTTGTGGTTGTGCTCCTCACTGGGACCAGTGTTTGCTCTTTGGGGAAGCATTGAATCCATTACATCACCCTCAATTTCTCTCCCCAAGGACCCTTCATTACCTCAAATTGAATATGTAATTTTTTTGTTGAAGTGGTTTTGGTCAGAAGACACATAATGTATTCACTTTTCTGCAAGGAGAATTATATGTGATAAAAGGATGGCTTTTTAATGGACTGATGCTGTGTCTTAAATATTTAAAAAGAGGAAGGGAGGGAGAAAGCTGAAATGTTCCACTTTCATTTTCCACACTTGAAATTGGTGTGAAAGGGCTTAGCCCCTTTGCAGAGAAATAAGAGCTTTACTCTCAAAGTACATAAACAAAGAGAAGAGAAACAACAGTTGCTAATTGGTGATTGAAGGAAAGAAGTTCAATATATTTTTGGCTGTATGGCATATATTCTCATGAATAATTGTTTCTAATGATGTCCAAAGACTGCAGGGCAAAAAAGAAAATGGGATAGTAAAGACACTTTAATAATGTAAAACAGGCAGGGAGCAAAAGGACTGTGTCAAGGCTCCATGTATATCATGTTGACTCAAAGGAAAAATTGAGTCTTAATGTTGTTTGTTTCTATATTATTAAAGACAACTTTCTCTAAGTCATCCTTTTCACCTTCTCAACAGCCAACTCACAGCTATAATTAGGTTTCTCTGAATTCAGATATTATAAGGTAAATGAGTTATGAAATCTCAAGGATGTGGAATAGACCATATCACAGGACAGGAATGGACAACAGAGAAGTGGAGTGATCTTCAGGGGCACCTGAAGAACACTCAGGCAGTGTTTACTGAACATCATCGAGAGTCGACTGCACGAAGCCTGCATATGTGATGGAAGCATTATGAATTAAAGTAGTAAAAGAGGAAATACAACAGATATTTTACAAATCAATGTGTGTGTGTGTGTATATATATATATGTATATATATATATGTGTATATATATATGTATATATATATATATACATATACATATATATATATATATAAAGAACATCCAAGAAATCTGCATATAGAAAGGAGTTCATTAAAAAAGAAAAAATGCTCAGTAAAAGGGCATGGGGAGCCTTAGTTTCTTAGTGCTGCTGTAACAAATACAGCACATGTGTGGCTTTAATGAACAGAAATTTATTTTCTCACAGTTCAGGAGGGTAGAAGTCTGAATTCAGGGTACCGAGTCTAGGCAAAGGCTTCATCTCTCTTGCTGGCTCTGGTTTTTGGCTTTTCCAATTGTAATTTCTTTGTGCCTAATCCACTCTTTTTATATCTTAAAGGTGATTGGCTTAAAACACACACTATATTGGTATGGCCTCATTAATGTTACAAAGATAATCCTATTCTCTAATGGGATTACATGCATAGGTGTAGGGATTTATGAATTAAAACACATTTGGCAGGACAGAATTCAATCCATAACAGGAAGAAAAATGGGAGAAGAGGAGAAGCTTTTGTGGCTCTTAACTATTCACATTGATAGGATAATGATGCTGAGTGTGCTTCTAAGAGAAAATATTTTGGAGATTATTTATAAGTAATACCACTTAAGAGTTTTTGGAAACATCCGATAGTATGAAACCCCAAAATGAACCAATTTATCAACAGACATACTGAATTTGCACAAAGCACTTGAAGTGTTTTGAAAGAAGGGGACCACCCTTAAAATGATAGTTGATATTGATAGAGTCTTTACCTTGTGCCAAAGAATTCTTCATATAGTAGTTAAGACACTTGGCTGTTAACCAAAAGTCCAGTGGTTTGAACCCAACAGCCACTTACCTAATGGAGATTGCTGTGAGTCAGAATTGACTCGATGGCAGTGAGTTTTGTTTTTTGGTTGTCCTGTGCCACGCACTGTGCTAAGGGCTTCTGATGTATCATTTCATTTAATTTTCATTACAGTCTTATGATACCATCTGTGTTGGATTGGGTTCTCTAGAGAAACACAAAAACCAGCAAAGTGTATGTATATATATTTATAGAGAGAGAAAGAGAGAGAGAGAGAGAGATTTATCTTAGGTAAATGGCTCACAAGCGTGTAGAAGCCGACAAGTTCAAGCTGAAAAGTTCATCTCTGGAGAGGGATGGGGCCCGGAGCCG
>NW_006921590.1:3059829-3078819 GCF_000298275.1 Orycteropus afer afer | reverse complement strand
AGAACTCAGTCATGTGATCCATCATGGGAACCACCACTCACAACTGGAGTCCAGCCAAGTTGACACATCTTCAACTATCACACCATCTGTCAGTTTGTCATATTTTTGTGGTTTGCATGTTGCTATAAGGCCTAAAGCTTTGCTCCTGGTATTTCACATACCAGCAGAGTCATCTATTCCATGGTGGACAGGTATCAGTGGACCTTCCAAACTAAGACTGGGAAGAAAGGCCTTATGATATTCCTTTGTAACTTAGCCAATGAAAACTTGATGGCTCACAACAGAATATTGTCTGACTTGCTTGCTTTAGACATCTCACCAGGAGGCATCAATCACTGACGGACGGTATCATGCTTGGTAAAGTAGAGGGCCAGCAAAGGTTAGGGCAACCCTTTTTGAGATGGATTAGCACAATAAATGCAGTGATGGACTCAAACATTGTCCAGCTTTCACATGTATATGGGGTGATTGAAAATAACCATGGTTTATGTTAGGTGCACCTTAGTCTTCAAAGTGACAGCTTTGATTTCTAACACTTTAAAGAGGTCTCAATCTACTTCCATAGTGATACTGCCTCGGAAATCCAAGGAGGGGTCACTATGAGTCGGGTCTAACTCTACAGCACATAACAACAACAACAACAACAGCAGATTACCCAGTGCAATATGACTGATTTCTTGACTGCTGCTTCCATGGGTGTTGATTGTGGATCCAAGTAAAATGAAACCTCTGACAACTTTAATCTTTCCTCCATTTATTGTAATACTGATTATTGGTCCAGTTGTGAGGATTTTTTTTTTTTATGTTGAGGTGGAATCCATACTGAAAACTATAGTCTTTGATCGTCATCAGTAAGTGCTTCAAGTCATCTTCACTCTGAGCAAGCAAGGTTGTGTTGTGTCACCTGTGTATCACATATTGTTAATGAGTCTTCCTCCAATTCTGATGCTGTGTTCTTCTTGATAAACCAGCTTCCCCAATAATTTACTCAGTATACAGATTGAATAAGCATGGTGAAAGGATACAACTTTGATGCACACCCTTCCTGATTTTAAGCCACACAGTATCTCCTGTATCTCCTTGTTCTGTCTGAATGACAGCCTCTTGGTCTATGTACAGGTTCCCCATGAGCAGGATGAAGTGCTCTGGAATTCCTATTCTTTGCAATATTATCCATGTTTTGTTATGATCCACACAGTTGAGTGCCTTTGCATAGTTAATAAAACACAAGTAAACATCTTTCTGGTATTTTCTTCTTCCAGCCAAGACTCATCTGACATCAGCACTATTTCCCATTCTATGTCCCCTTCTGAATCCAATTTGAATTTCTGGATGTTTCTGCTGCAACTATTTTTGAATTATCTTCAGCAACATTTTACTTGTGTGTGAAATTCATTATATTGTTTGATAATTTCCACATTCTGTTGGATCGCCTTTCTTTGAAACAGGTACAAATATCTTCCAGTCAGTTGGCCACAGTTGGCCAGCTAGCTGTCTTCCATGTTTCTTGGCATAAATGACGATGTGCTGCATCCATTTGTTGAAATATCTCAGTGGGTATGCTGTAAATTCCTGGAGCCTTGTCTCCTCACCCCCCCAAATTCCATCAGTGTAGCTTGGACTTCATCCTTCAATACCATTCGTTCTTGATCATATGTTACCTCCTGAAATAGTTGAAAATTGACTAATTCTTTTTGACACAGTGACTCTGTGTATTCCTTCCATCTTTTAATGCTTCCTGCATCATTCAATAATTTGTCCATGGAATCCTTTAATATTGTAATTTGAGGTTTCAATTTTGTAGTTATGTCACCTTGAGTAATGTTGAGCACGTTTGCCCCTTTTTGTTTTCTGACTCTGGATCTTTGCACATTTCATTGTAATACTCGATCTTCTGGAGCTGCTCTGTGAAATCTTCTGTTCAGTTATTTTATTTCAACATTTCTTCCATTTGCTTTAGTTACTCTCCTTTCAAGAAGAAGTTTGAGTTTCTTCTGACATCCATTTTGGTCTTTTATTCCTTTCCTGTCTTTTTAATGACCTCTTGCTTTCTTCATGTGTGATGTTCTTGATGTCATCCCACAACTCATCTGGTCTTCAGTCATTGGTTTTTAGTGAGTCAATTCTATTCTTAGATGGTCTCTAAATTCAGGTGGGAAATAATCAAGGTAGCTGGCTTTTGTGGGCTTTTAACTTAATTTAATTTAATTTTTTAAGCTTCAACTTGAATTTGCATATGAGCAATTGATGGTCTTTTCCACAGTCAGCTCCTGGCCTTATTTTGACTGAAGGTATTGAGCTGCTCCATCACCTCTTTCCACAGATGTATTCCATCTGAGGAGATCTCCATGCATAGTTGCCATTTATGTTGTTGGAAAAAGGTGTTTGCAGTGAATAAGTCATTGGTCTTGCAAAATTCTATCATGCCATCTCTGGTGTCATTTCCATTACCAAAGCCATGTTTTCCAACTACCACTGATTCTTCATTGCAACTTTTGCATTGCAGTTACTAGTAGTAATCAGTAAATCTTGATTGCATATTTGGTCAATTTCAGACTGCAGAAAATCTTCTGTTTTTTCATTTTTGGCTTTAGTGGTTGGTGCATAAATCTGAATAATAGTAATATTTACTGGTCTTCCTTGTAAGCATATCAATATTATCCTTCACTGACAGCATTATGCTTCAGGATAAATCTTGAAACATTCTTTGTGATGATGAATGTGATACCATTCCTCTTCTATTTGTCATTCTGGAACAGTAGACCATATGGACATCTCATTTAAAATGCCCAAAACTAGTCCATTTCAGCTCACTCCTGCCTAGGATATTGATCTTTATGCATTCCGTTTAATTTTTGACAACTTCCAGTTTTCCTAGATTGATACTCTGTACATTCCGTGTTCTGATTATTAATGAATGTTTACAGCTGTTTCTTCCCATTTTGAGTCATGTCCCATCAGCAGATGAAGGTTCCAAAAGCTCTACTACAACCATGTCATTAATGTGGACTCTACTTTGAAGAAGCCATTCTTCCCCAGTCATATTTTAAGTGCCTTCCAACCTGAGTGTCTCATCTTCAGGCACGATATCAGACACTGTTTCATGGCTATTCATAAGTTTTGTAGTAATGTATCAGACAGTGTTTCACTGCTGTTCATAAGATTTTCAGTGGCCAATTATTTCAGAATTAAATGGCCCCATCCTTCTACTGAAAGCTGAAACTTCTCCACCATGGGTGACACTGCTGGTATTTGAAATGCTGATGGCATAGTCTCCAGCCTCACAGCAACGCCCAAGTCACCATAGTACGACAAACTGACAAATGAATAGTGGTCAAAATAATTAATTAAAAGGAAAACCAAACCCACTGCTATCAAGTCAATTCTGACTCATAATGATCCCTCCCATTGGATTTCTGAGGTAGTAAATCTTTATAGAAGTAGATTGTCCCATCTTCCTTCCGTGGAGAGGCTGGTGGGTGGGTTTGAACCACTACCCTTTTGGTTAGCAGTCAAATGACTTAGGCAATGTGCCACCAGAGTTAAAATAATAACTGTGCAGTTGATGCTTGTCAGCTACTGTACTTTACATGTATCATCTCATTTAATTTTCTTATCAGCCCCTTGGAGTATTAAGGAAAATGATTCAGGAGGCAATTCAGAGTCAGACAGCCTGGGTTCAAATCCCAGCTCTACCATTTACTAGTTGGGTGCCCTTGACAAGTCTTTTAATTTCAGCAAACCTAAATTTCCCCATGACAGTAATAATACCATTTTCATTACAAAGTGATGAGGCTTAATAATGTCTGGAACATAATAAGTTCTCCAATGTTAGCTTTTTTAAATTCCAGTTTACACATAGAAAAAGTATGGAGACTCAGAAGTTAAATAACTTGCCCAAGGTCAGTTCTTACATATCAATGCTGAGATTCAAATTTATATCTGCTTGAAATCATAGGCTTTGCTCTTTAGCCCTCTGCCGTAATGCCACCCCAGTGTTTGACCTCACAATTCTTTGTTCTAAGGATCTTTCGGGGTTCTTTCCTCCTAATTTAAACTCTAGTACTGATAGTCTCGGTTGGTGCCTGGTGAGCAGATTGCCTGGTGTGCTTGGGCAAGTCAAGGTTAAGGCAATGAATAAATTAGGAAATAGACTCAGTTTCAGGTGACCCATTTTTAAAGATCAAATTAAAAAGCACTTTTTATTCAAAGGAAACTAGATTAAGTGGAACTGCTGTTTTGCTAAAACATGGACCATCTATTTGAAGAAACATTTAGAATATTTTCTTTCCAATGATGGCCTGTTCGTAAATGCATATAACCTTAAAGGAGGGAGTAGAGCTTTTAGTTTCAGTGACTTTGAAGTTTTTTTTTTTTTTTTTTTTTTTTTTAAAAAGGCAGCACAAAAGTCTCTCCAATCCATATTCAAGGTATGGAATGGCATGAAGAAGTACAAATAAAGCATGTCCTGAGTTGCTTATATTCAGGGAATCTCTATGCAAGATAGTATTGGTTGGTGGTGTAATGAGCTCTTTATAGGTTAACTGCATAACCCTAGGCTTTTAGTTTCTGTGTTTTTTTAATTTTTTCTCAATTTTAAAAAAGTTTTGGGAAACCATGGAATATCAGAGTTGTATAAATGTGCACATTTAGCTAGAAGGAAAAGGCTTTAACTAGGCCAATGGCAGTTCCTGGAATTTCTTGCCTAAAACCTGCATAGAGGGTGGTCTCATCACAGAATGGTGTTAATTTTGTGAATTTACTGCATTTTGGGCCCATTCCCAGTAGGCTCAGAGTATTTATATATCAATATGCTGCTAGTCATTTCTTCTCTTGAGTGTGCACTCAGTATACGAACTCCTGACCCTAAGGTATTAAATCGAAAAGCAGCCTGATGAATGTGCAGTGAGTCCTACTTGCCAGAAGTGTAGATGCATGCCACCAGCATGACGACTGATCCCTCCTGGTGGTGTGTCTGAAACAAGTGAGTCAGACAATATTCTGTTGTGATCCATAAAGTTTTCATTGGGTAATTTTTGCAAGTAAATCACCAGGCCTTTCTTTCTAGTCTGTCTTAGTCTGGAAGCTCTGCTGTAAGCACAGACAACAGATTATAAAGTCAGGGGGGCTGCTGAGTGAAGGTGTAAACAGCCACAATGAGTGATTTACATGATTTAGATGTTCAGTGTCATAGAGCTAAGATAGTTGATTACCACCATCTCCCCAAAGTGGGATGCCACCGGGACCAGATAGGATCAGTCTTTCGTTTTTTTTTTTTTTTTTAATTGTGATTTGGGTGAAAATTTACAGAGAAAATTCACTTTCCATACAGCAGTTCCCATATACTTTGTCTCATGACATTGACCACAATTTACCACAATGCAACAGCTCCCCTCCCACTTCCTCCCGATAGTTATCTCTTCACTGTATCCATTCCTCCATGCACTCCTGCCCCCTGAGCTGTCCCCCTGTGCATAAGCAGCCCTTCTTTCTCCCATGCTTGTTCTCTGCAAGAGTGTATCTACCTCAGGTAAACGTTCAACTCATGTGACTGTCTTTTGTTTGGCTGGAAGCCACAGGTGTGAGTTCAATTCCAGACCTGAAGGGCAGCTAGGGGTCATAATCTCAGTGGTACCACCAAGCTCTATGGGACCAGCAAATCTGGTTCCTCCCCCCCTCTTTTTTTTCCTCCAAATGATTTTGAGTTTTGTTCCACATTGTTCTCCTTCTCTATCCAGGATCTCCTACATAGATCACCTTCCAAGTGGTTGACAGTAGTAGCTGGGCACCATAAAGTTCTGGTCTCATAGTTGTATATGCTGCAGATCAGATGGTGTACCAGTCGCTAGGACTAATTGTTTCCATGAATTTTTGGTTTTCTTCGTTCTTCTTTGCTCTGGACGCAGAGACCCATCATTGCATCTAGATGGCAGCTTGCAAGCTTTTAAGATCCCAGTTGCTATTTGCCAAAGTAGGAGGTGAGGGTTCAGTCTTTCGCCATTCCCTAAACAGTTCCCTGCATGGTGCAAATGTTGAGCACACTCAGCTCCTAACTGGAACTTTGAGGGTTTGAGTCTTTTGAGAGGTGCCTCAGAAGAAAGGCCTGGTTATCCACTTCAAAACAGCCAGCCATTGGAAACCCTGTGGCTCTGACATACCTGGGGTCTCCATGAGTTGGAATCAACTTGAAAACAACTAGTTTTAACAGTGCTTTGAGTAGGCACTGCCAACTGTGTGACCTTGGGAAGTACATGCCTCATTGCTGAGCTTTAAATCAGTTCAGAATCTACATTTTAATGAGAATGTGCACATAAGAATATTATTAAATATATAAATTCTGATTCAGTGTATCTGGGGTGGAAATGCATATGTTCAGCAAGGAGTTGTCCTGGTTCAAAGTCCTGTTTTATTGTGCCTCAAATTTCTCACCTATAAAATGATATCAGTAAGTGTGCTTGGCCCATATGAAACCACTGTATTCACCACCCACAGGCTGCTTTCTTAACCTAGAAGCCCTACTGTCTCTTAAACTTTTAAAATCAGGAATGTACAAAGTCACTTTTAACTATCATAGGCAAACATTTTTCCATGACTTCTAAGTTCTTTTATCCAAGTAAAGAAAACAGTAATGATGGATTTTTTTTTAAGGTATACACATAGCAAAGTTAAACACTGTTTAAATTTTTTCTGTGTTGTTAAAAACACATAATTTTCTACCTAAACTCTGTAGAGTATGGTCTGGTCTGTATAAACCATCTATTTTTGAGCTACCAAAAGACAATAATATCTTCTGGTGTTGTAGTTTTTATTTCTTTTTTTGTTAAATATTTGGGTTGATAAAAAAGTATGGTCTTTTCTTGATTTTTCTAAAAAACAAATGTGTTTCACTCTACTAAGGAACAGTGTAGGCATTAACTTGCAGCTCTCCCCGCTGATATTGTAGGCTTGCAGGCACCAAAGACTGGGGAACAAGTGGGGCTTTATGCTGCAAAGACAACTGATAACTGACACCTGCTCCATAATCATTACTGCGCGTGCAATATTCAGTTCAGCCACCTCTTGGCTTTAGCTTTTTTTAGAAAACAACCTTTGCATAACTCTGTAAATCTGCCTCTTTTCTCTCTCAGCTTCAGCCTGTGTACTGAGACATCATTAGCCCCTGTTTGGAGTCTGACATTTGCTGGGGGAAGTGCACCTTCCAGTCTTTTCCAGGAGAAAGAAAGCTATTACCTATGATAATATGGAGTCAGACTCATAACTTAGTATTTTATTTTGAACGTTTTGGCGGCCATGTACTTGTTTTCATTTAAATGGAGGAGTTAGAGTTTCAAAGTAAATCATTTTCATGCTATGAGTCTTGACTTCTCAGTGTTTCCCTTTGACGTTTCCATGAAATATGTTATCCTGGATTAGTACAAAATCAGGCACCAGTGCCTTGGTATTAAATATCACACAGCTGGATTAACTTTTTATGAGATGAAGCTGAGGTGCAAAACATGATGGGTGGATTTTGGAGACGATTGTTTCTGACTATCGAGTTATAATGACTGGGTTTTTATCTATAGTACTAGAGTTGGGCTGATCGGATTAATGCATTTTAGGGATATAACCCTGAATTACAAAGAAGAGAAGTATGTTCTCATTGCAAGCAGTTCTTTGTAGGTAATGGTATAACAGGATGAGTTTTTTAAGCAATTGAAATATACTCCTGATGATTAGGAAAGGCTTATATTTCTCGATTCCCTGGGATACTAATATGCATATCTCTAAAAGGAAATGGCATATAATGGCCTTGCCAGAGCTGTCTGTAGTTGATGGGATACCCAGCACCATCAAATCATGGAGCTGCACTAAATGTGATTAGGAGCTGTCACAATGCATTTAGCCCTCATCGGTTAGAGAGAGAATCTGGGCCAAAGGTCATTCTCTGCAGGAAAGTGGGCATTTAGTGCTTTTATTTGTGCTAATGGTAAATGATAGTTAATGAAAATCATTTATAAACCTTGTCTGAACCAGTGTTTCTCTACTGAAAACGGTGGCTGGCTGCCTCTCAGAAGGACTGTAATTGCAATATGGTTGATGCCATGTGATAGTAATTGGGCTTACAGTTTAATGAACTCTGTGTCCGGTAACTCATTTCCACATACTGGGAAAACAGGCTGAGACACCAGCCCTCCCTGACGGAAACTTGCACTTTTGCTTTGTCTAGTCAGTCTTTGCCATTCTGCACTTTGGCGTGGCATATTGTTGTTGTTGTTGTTAGGTGCCATCGGGTCAGCTCTGACTCATAGCCACCCTGTGTACAACAGAACAAAACACTGTCCGGTGTTGTGCCAGGCTCACAATCCTTGCTATACCTGAGCCTATTGTTACAGCCACTGTGTCAATCCATCTTGTTGAGGGCCTTCCCCTTTTTAGTTGACCCTCCACTTATGACCACCTCTGAAATGTGGCATATTAGAGGGGCATATTACCATTTCTGAAATCAAGTGCCCAGCCCAAAGCCCCATGCTTTTGGCTCCTGGTTGACACATACCTTAATGATTAATAGTCTTTTCAAGTGTACTAATTGTTTTAAAGGTCATTTAATCTTTATGTACCATGTTGGTTTAAAAATGTATCCCTCTTATACACCCGGCATTCATTTTGAGGGGAAATGACATAGTGGCTGCAAGTTGATGAGAATTAATGTATTTGACATTCTTTCTCTTTTCTCAGATTTGTTTTACTCATTTGGAAAATCTTTCCATTCACTGTACTTCCTTCCCAGTGGTTGTGGTAAAGGTTCTTCTGGCAAAATCCAGTTCTTGCAGTTTCTTGGGTTGACTCCAGTTCATCAGTCAACTGTTGACTATGACTGCGTGGCCACTCCGTTTCACTTTCTTTTAAATGGTGGATTTATGAGTGATAGAATGATTGATCACCATCTGAAGGCCTAGTATTAGGATGGAAACATCTGTGAAGACTTAACAATCTCTTGAAAGACTCAGAATTAGGGTTAGGTCAACTAACATTAATTGAGCACTTACTGTGTCATAGACTCTGGGCCAGGCCCTTGCTGTGAGTTATTTCATTTATTCTTTGCAAGAGTCCTGGGAGAGCCATATTATTATTATCCCCATTTTATAGATTAAGAAAATGGGAAAGCAGGGTTAAGTAACTTGCACATGGTCAGGGTGGCAATTAAGCTGGGCTGCACCTACCCGGTGGTAAAACCCAAAATCCACTGCCCTCAAGTCAATTCCTACTAATATTGACCCTGTGGGACAGAGTAGGACTGCCCCATAGGGTTTCTGAGGTTGTAAATCTTTACAGAAGCAGACTATCTCATCCTTTTCCCATAGAGTAGCTGGTGGGTTCGAACTGCCCACCTTTTGCTTAGCAGTACTCAATGCTTTAACCACTGTGTCACCAGAGCTTCTTACCTGATGTGGCACTTATGTGCAAATTAGGAAAATTCTCTCTGGTGATGACTTGGCTGGTGGAGCACATGACGGATTTCAGTCCCTGCTTGCAGCAGGTGCTTTTGTGCAGTGTACAACCTATATGGCAGCCCAGCTTGAGTGACAGAGCCAGAACTCAGACTATGGCAGTAGAGTGGTGCTGCCTGATGGAAATAGAATATGAGCTCTATGTATAATTTTAAATTTCCTGGGAGTCACCTTTTTAAAAAATTAAAAAGAAACAGATAAAAGTATTTTAAATATTTTTATTTAGGTTACTTTGTCCAAAAAAGTATTTTAACATGTCATAATGTCAAAATTACTAAGATATTTACAGTTTTTAGATTTTTGGCATCAAGCCTTTGAAATCTGAATCAACCACATTTCAAGTGCTCAATAGCTACATGTGGCTATTAACTACAGTAGTGAATAATGCAGTCCTAAAACTCCAGGTCTTAAACACCACTTCATAAAAACAGAAGCCTTGCTTAGTTAAGGAAACTGTTTTAGGAACAATAGGATGGATCAGAAATTCTAAGCATGGTTTCCTTAGGTCCTATCAGTGTAATTATGAAAGCTTTGTTACTGTTTATACAAAGGATAACATCAGCATTATTATTAGTATAGTAATGTTTTGGTGATACAGAGTCTGAGAATCTGTATTGATAGACTGTCAAATTCTGTTGTGTCCTTTAGTTGCTGTCTTTTTGCTGTTCTTTTTGCCCTGTGCATTTTATCCACAGGGTGGGCAAAGAACTTAAAGGAAGTATGACCCAAACCAAAGAGCTTTTTTACTTGTCAGCATCTCTGTTAAGAGTAATGCAGTCCAAAAGCTTAAAGACATACTAGATGATTGGTTGGAGGACTTCAGATAATACTTACATTCATATTTTGAGGAGCTAGACAGATCCCTGGGTGATGCACCTAATTAAGCACTCAACTACTATCCAAAAAGTTGGTTGTTCTGAAGGATCATGCCCATTAAAAACCCTATGGAGTATAGCTCTGCTGTGAAACATGAGGTCATCACAAGTTGCAATTGACTCGATGACAACTGGCTTTTTTAAGAGTTGGACAAAGTTACTGGAGGAACAACAATAGAGGCTGAGCCCGGCTTATCAGCTTCTTGCGGTGACTGCTATCATGATTTAATGAATTAAATTTACTTTAATAGAATTTTTTCTTAAAAAAATATACTTCATTCTTTTTTGGTAATATGATATGAATCAGACTGAATGCCATTAGTCTATGACTAGTCATATCTTTTTTGGAGAATGTTCAAAATTCTTTAGGGACTCTCAGGAAAGTGCTGACATCACTTGAAAGGGTTTGTAGAGCTTTAATTACTAATTAATTACTATGATTGCAGTCTGGGAAGCCTGCCATACATGGAGAGTGGTACTTGGGTGCCATAGCCTGGTTTCCTTGAAGCAAAGACAGCTGTGAATAGTGTAGCTTTTGGGGAAGAGGGAAGGACTTAGAATCTGCTGCACCCTCTCAATTTGCTTTCAAGTAACATGGACAATGACCCCCTACTACTTAAGATTATCACAAGGAACTGATGAGTACTTAGATAAAACACACAGCTCTGTGCCTGGCCTGGAGTAGATAAATCCATAGACTGTAGCCATTATCATTACTTATAGCACCGATTAACATATCTTTTTGAGTTGATTATACTTTTTCTCAGAAGGAAAATGGGGCAATCTACTTCCGTAGTGATACTGCCTTGGAAACCCAAGGAGGGGTCGCTATGAGTCAGGGCCAACTCGATGGCATATAACAACAACAACATACTTTTTCTTATCAAAACATTACTATCAACAGTTATAGTATATTGTTAACAGAAACCGTATTCTAGCATTGAGTTTCGTGATCTCACTAGGTAGCTGTGCTTTTGGAAACACAATAATCATTCCCAGAAAAAGAATGAATTGAGATATTACCAGAATAAAGGTTATACTTATTATTCAGAATGGGCTTGAACAAAAATCAGAGCATTTTGGTATCACAGGGGTGGAAAGGTTGTTATAAAACTTGGAACACATATGTGTTTTCCCGTAAAAAAAAAATGTTCAAAGTAATTATGATCTCTTCCTTTCTTAGAAAGAAATGGTGGGAGGTTTGGTTTTGGGGTTTTGTATGTAGAGCATGGAGTCCTGTGACTAACAAAGTTTGTCTCACAGACAAGGTGATGTGTGTGGATTATGGCTGTGGGATATTTTTATTTATTTAAGAAATGCTATTACTGTGAGCCACCACATCTAGAAACTGGTAAGGACCCCTGGTGGCATAATGGTTACATGCTTGGCTGTCAACTGAAAGATGGGTAGTTTGAACCCATCCAGTGACTCTGTGGGAAAGACCTGGTGATCTCCTTTTGTAAAGATTAGAGCCTAGAAAACCCCGGGGGCAGTTCTACTTTGTTACCTGGGGTTGCTATGAGTCAGAATCGACTCAACTACACATGATGACAGTAACAACAAAACTGCTAAAACTACCAATCTTGTATCTCTTATTGAGCTATGTTGCTGCAAAATACCTTTTAAAGAATAGTATTCATAGTATTCATGGTAGAGCAAAGGAACACAGGTGGTGAAATGTAGTTGAGTACTTTATCAATTAAAAGCCTTTGGTGTAAGCTAGAAATCGCAATTGTGTCCCAGTTTAAGATCAGAACTTCAAACCAGTTCAGCTTAGTTCAGTAATGGCCAACAAAGTGACACTGGAATGGACCCAAATTTTTAAAATGAGAAAATTTATGGGTTGAAACCCTGCTAGAAATTTAATATCCTCCTTAGAAAGGACGGGTCTTGACCGACTGACTTGAAAACAATGGTTCCTGGCTCAAAGATGGTACCTGACCATTCACACACACCACTTTGAATGTGTGTTACTCTTCTGAGTCCTAACGATAATCTGGAGTCATGTCAGGCTCCTGAAAGGGCTCATTACACCTATTCTGAGTCTCTCATTCCAGCGCTCCAACCTGTAATTTTTTCCAGTCTGGTTAGCATTCTGGATCACCCAAATTTTGAAAAGTTGTGTTTATCAGCTGCTGCCACACCACAGAGTTGAAGAGGAATTCTGAAGCCTTGCAGTCCAGGGGAGGTGATGAAAAGGTTCATAGAAGACAGGGGCTGGGAGACAATTTGGATGTTTAGAGAGTTGACAGGGAAGTGTTGATTAGCTTTCCATATCTCGAATCCCAGTCATTTGGCCCAGAGGTAGCTGTTTCTTTAATTTAGCCTTTTATCTACTTTGAGAGGGGGCAAAGTTCATTCCACTTAGAGATGTCCCTGCTGTCATCCAGTGGTTATTTGAAATTTCAAAAAAAATACTGGGTCAAATTATATCAGGAAAAAATTCTTTAATCTTTTCAAATATGGGAATTATGTGAAAAATACAGTGTTTATTTTCTGCATATTTGTATAGTGGCGTAGTGATGAGGCTCTTGACTGCTAATTGAAAAGTTAGTGGTTCAAACCCACCAGCTGCTCTGTGGAAGGAAGACTGGGTGATCTACTTCCATAAAGATTTACAGCCTAGGAAACCAAATGGGAGTCGCTGTGAGTCAGAAACGACTAGATGGCAGTGAGTTTGGTTGGGTTTTGGTATGTATTCAGTACAATTTCCCTTGAAATAAATATTATAAAACATGCCATGCACCAACAACAAAAGAATGTATGTGGAAGAGCCCTATGTTGCACAAGCACATGTCTTTACAATTTAACTACGCTTGTACTCTCTCAAAAGAGAAAAAAAAAATAGATTCTGTTCCAGTTTTGCTTTGTTAGCCATAATTGAACCACAGTTCGAAGTCCTGGTTAGGATACAAAAAGAGAGTTTAGTGGGGAGATACCAAATGAATGGAGGGTGGTCAGTTGCTTAGATATAAATTAGGTATGAGTAGGTTTTGGCATCAAGCTGCAGGATCTACTTGAGTATTTCATCATTTATGAGCTTATATCACTTTGCTCAAGTTTGGGAGTTTCAGTGAAGTGTGTCTATGACTAAAGCTTGGATTGCCCCTTGGTTGTGTTGGAGTGTACCTGGATTTATAGTGCCTCCAAGAATGAATACTTCATCTGGATTCTGAGTAGCCAAAGCAGTCAATAAATACATATCCATTGCAGATAAATTTTTCGCTTAGGTGCAACTACTGTAAATAACTGTTTGAACTTACTCTACTTGTCCTGTAAGCCTCAATGATCCTGTCATTCTAATTTACCTTGCTTCCTTTCTGAGGATCAGAAGTTCTTTCATGGCATAACCATGAAATGTTATCTTGCTTTGATGTTCCTAAACTTTGACCTTCTGGTGGCAGGACACAATTTCAACAGCTGTTGAAAATTTTACAGTGGGATGGTGCTGTTTTCCTTCCATTGTTATTGCTCTCTCTTATATGCCAAAAGCAAAAAGAATAAATTACATTGCACTCTCATTTTACATTTGTGAAAGCAAAACAAAACTCATAATACTCTTGATACACTGAGCTTCTCTTGGCAATTAGTACTTCAGTCTTACCACTCTTTCCTTATTTCTGTGCATGTGCACACTATCATTAATGTGACTTTTTTTCTCCATAAGTAAAATCTGATAAGTACCTTTGTAAGTCACGCCCATGGATAGTATCAAACATGATTGTGTGGTTGATGGATACAGTGGAGAGACCTGGATGGGCTTTCTCACACATATCTTTGAGGTGTTGCAAAGATTATTTTGACATTTTAATATAGTGTCAATACATGTTAGAATTCAGAAAGCATTTCTTTTTTTTTTTTGTGATGCTAGGCACATAACAACAACAACAAGGCACATAATAGGAGGTCAGTAAATTCATGTTAGCTGATGGGTGGAGGCAGCAGCTGAAGTGGATAGTTACTCATCCTTCAAGATCATGATTAAAGGAGCCCTGGTGATACAATAGTTAAAGCACCTGCCTTCTAACCTAAAGGTCTACAGTTCAAAACCTCCAGCTTCTTCTCAGTCTGCTTGCATAAAGATTTGCCTTGGAAACCCTGTAGGACATTTCTACTCAGTCCTGTAGAGTTGCTATGAATTGTAATTGACTCAATGGTAGTGTGTTTTGTCTTTTTGATTTTGGTCAAGACCTTGATTAAGATGTAATTGTTGTTGCTGTTAGGTGCCATTGAGTTGGCTCTGCCTCATAGTGACCCCATGCACAACAGAAGGAAGCATTGCCCAGTCCTGTGCCAGCCTCATGATCCTTGCTATACTTGAGCCCATCATTGCTGCCACCATGTCAATCCATCTTGCTGAGAGTTTTCCCCTTTTTTGTTGATCCTCCACTTTACCAAGCATGATACCCTTCTCCATGGAATGATCCCTTCTGACAACATTACCTAAGTACGGCAGATGAAATATGTTCATTCTGGCTTCCAAGGAGCATTCTGGCTATACTTCTTCCAGGACAGATTTTTTTCTTTTTTCTGGCAGTCCATGATACTTTCAGTGTTCTTTGCCAACAACAAAACTCAATAGCATCAACTCTGCTTTGGTCTTCCACACATATGAGGTGATTGAAAATACCATGGCTTGGGTTAGGTGTACCTTAGTCTTCAAAGAGACATCTTTGCTCTTCATCACTTGAAAGAGGTCTTTTGCAGCAGATTTGCCCAGTGCAATACGTCATCTGATTTCTTGACTGCTGCTTCCATGGGTGTTGATTGTGGAACCAAGTAATATGAAATCTTTGACAACTTCAATCTTTTCTCCATTTATCATGATGCTGCTTATTGGTCCAGTTGTGAGTATTTTTGTTTTCTTTATGTTGAAGTATAATCCATACTGCAGACTTTAATCTTTAGTCTTTAATGTTCATCAGTAAGTGCTTCAAGTTATCTTCACTTTCAGTGGGCAAAGTTGTGTCATCTGCATATCACAGGTTGTTAACGAGTCTTCCAGATTCTTGATTTATCTGCTGAGCTTACAGATTGAATAAGCATGGTGAAAAGATAGAACTCTGACATACTCCTCCCTGATTTTAAGCCATGCAATCGCCCCTGGTTCTGTTTGAATTACAACTTCCTGGTCTATGTACAGGTACCTAATGAGTACAATTAAGTGTTCTGGAATGCCTATTTTTCTCAATGTTATCCACAATTTGTTATGATCCACACAGTTGAATGCTTTTGCATAGTCAATAAAACAGATGTAAACATCTTTCTCATATTCTTTGCATTCAGCCAAGATTCATCTGACATCAGCAGTGATATCCTTCGTTCGATATTCTCTTCAGAATTCAGGTTGCATTTCTGGAAGTTCCCTTGTCAGTATACTGCTGCAACCATTTTTGAATTATTTTCAGTAGGATTTTACTTGTGTGTATTATTAATGATATTGTTCAATAATTTCTGCATTCAGTGGGATCACTTTTCTTTGGAATGGGTACAAATATGGATCTCTATCAGTCAGTTGGCCAGGTAGCTGTCTTCCAGTTTTTTTGGCATAGACAAGTGAGTGCCTCCAGCACGACATTCATTTGTTGAAACATCTCAGTGGGTATTCTGTCAATTCCTGGAGGCTTGTTCTTTGCCAATTTTTTCAGTGCAGTTTCAACTTTTTCCTTCAATACCATTGGTTCTTGAAATAGATAAACACTATTCCTGAAATAGATAAACATCAATGACTTATTTTTCGTACAATGACTCTGTATTCCCTCCATCTTCTTTTGATGCTTCCTGCATCATTCAATATTTTGCCCATAGAATCTTTGAATATTGCAACTAGAGGCTTGAATTTTTTCTTCAGTTCTTTCAGCTTGAGAAATGTTAAGTGTCTTCTTCCCTTTTGTTTTTCTAACCCCAGATCTTTGCACATTTAATTATAATAAATGACTTTGTCTTCTTGAGCTGCTCTTTGAAATCTTCTGTTCACCTCTTTTATCTTGCCATTTCTTCCATTTTCTTTAGCTGCTCTCTGTGCAAAAGCAAGTTTCAGAGTCTCTTCTGACATCCATTGTTGTCTTTGTTTCCTTTCCTGTCTTTTTAATAACCTTTTGCTTTCTTTGTGGATGAAGTTCTTGATGTCATCCCACAATTCCTCTGGTATTTGGTCATTCGTGTTCAGTGCATCAAATCTATTCTTCATATGGTTTCTAAATTCAGGAGGGATATAATCAAGGTCATATTTTGGCTCTCATGGACTTGTTTGAACTGTCTTAAGCTTCAACTTGAACTTGCATATGAGCAGTTGATGGTTTATTTCACAGTCAGCTCCTGGCCATATTTTGGCTGAAGATAGTGAACTTCTTCATCGCCTCTTTCCACAAATAGAGTCAGTCTGATTCCTGTGTACTCCATCTGAGGAAGTCTGTGTGTATAGCCACTGTTTATGTTGTTGAAAAAAGGTGTTTGCAATGAGTAAGTTGTTGGTCTTGCAAAATTCTATCATGCGATCTCCAGCATCATTTCTATCACCAAGGCCATATATACCAATTATCAGTGATTCTTCTTTGTTTCCAGCTTTTGCATTCCAATCACTGGTAACAATCAACACATCTCGATTGCTTGTTTGGTCAATTTCAGACTTCAAAAGTTGGTAAAAACCTTTGATTTCTTTGTCTTTTGTCTTTGGTGGTTGGTGTATAAATTTGAATTATAGTAGCATTAACAGGTCTTTTTTGTAGGCATATGTATATTATCCTGTCACTGACAGCATTGTACTTCAGGGCAGATCTTGAATTTTTTTTGTGACAATGAATGTCATGCCATTACTCTTTAATTTGTCATTCCAAGCATAGTAGGTCATATGGTTGTCTGATTCACAGTGGCCAGAACCAGTCCATTTCAGCTCACTAATGCCTAGTATATCGATCTTTATGCATTCCATTTCATTTTTGACAGCTTCCAGTTTTCCTAGATTCATACTTCATACTTTCCACGATCCCATTATTAATAGATATTTGCAGCTGTTTCTTCCCATTTTGAGTTGTGCCACATCAGCAAATGGAGGCCCTGAAAGCTTTACTTCATCCATGTCATTAAGGTTGACTCTACTCTGAGGAGGCAGCTCTTCCTCAGTTGTGTTTTGAGTGCCTTCCGACCTGAGGGACTCATCTTCCGGTGCTATATCAGACAGTGTTTCAGCACCATTCATAATGTTTCCAAGTAAGATAGCAAGCAGTGTTTCATGCTCTTCATAGGGTTTTGCTGGCCAATTTTCTTTGAGAAGTGGATGGCCCCTTCCTTCTTCTGAGTCTTAGTCTGGAAGCTCCACTGAAACCTGTCCACCTTGGGGTGACCCTGCTGGTATTTGAAATACCGATGCCATAGCCTCCAGCCTCACAACAACATGCAAGCTACAACAGTATGACAAACTGACAGACGAGTGGTGGGTGGTTGATAATAGAAGCTGTGAAACACCACACTTTTGTTAGAATTCGTTTCTTTGATTTTTAACTCTGATGGCTGCCATTTTTAAAATCCTTTGGCCAGAGCTATAGTTATACATTCTGAGGGAATCAGGCAATACCCTAAACAGCACTAGGTTTGGTCTCAGACTTTTGAAACTTTGTAGGATACAGCTATGGCTTTGCAGTCCATCATCCATTCAACCTTTCTTGTGATTTTTCTCCAGTTAATCACCCCAGTTCTAGTTTTCAGACATGTGAACCCACAGTTCAGGGAAGAGCTCTGATTGGGCTAAGCCATGAAAAGCTACTGATAATATATATATATAAAGACGGCACATAACAACAACAACAACAGCAAATATATATTGGAAAGCTATCTTCAGGAAGGTTGTTTGAAACCCCTAATCACAATGGGGGCTCTGGTGGCATAATGCCTAAAGCATTTCATTGCTAACCAGAAGGCTGGCAGTTCAAACCCACTAGCCATTTCTTGGAAGGAAAGTTGGACAACCTACTTCCCGTAGAGATACCGCCTTGGAAACCCAAGGAGGGGTTGCTGTAAGTCAAAGTGAGTCAATGGCAGTGAGTTTGGTTTTTAACCATAAATGAACCTGGTAGCACTATTTCAGTTGTAAATGACAGAAATCCCAACATAACCAGTTTAAGAAAAATAATTAAATATATTGGATCAAGTAACTAAAAGGTTCTAGTGTGGCTACTTCAGGCTCAGTTGACTTAAGGACTCAATTCATGATATAGTTTTCTTTATGTCTTGGCTCAGCTCTTTTGGCATTTGTTCCTTTCTTTCTGGTCACAAGGTGGCTACTAGATATGGCATTAAGTCTATTAGAGGAATAAGAGTTTCATTTCAGTGGTACAACCATTGTGGAAAGCAATATGGCGATTCCTTCAAAAGTTGGAATTAGAAATACCATGGGACCCAGCCATTCCATTACTAGATATATACCCTAAAGTAGTGAGAGCCATGAGAAGAACATATATATGCACATCCATGTTCATCGCAGCACTATTTACACTAGCCAAAAGATGGAAACAACCTAGATGTCCATCAACTGAGGAATGGATAACCAAACTATGGTACATACACAGAATGGAATACTATGCAACGCTAAAGAATAATGTAGAGTCTGCAAAACACTGCATAATGTG
>NW_006921590.1:3054646-3058561 GCF_000298275.1 Orycteropus afer afer | reverse complement strand
AAAAAAAAAAAAAAAGAGTTTCATTTCCAGAAGTCCCAGCAGTTTTTCTGGCTCAGACTGGATCATGTATCTATGTCTGAGGCCAAGGTGAGAATCAGGTCTTGAATGGCTTGCGTCTGGGTTAGGGTATTTCGTGGCTGGAATCTGGACTTGTATTCCCTTCCAAACTTCCTCACGTTACATTAAAATTGGCATGTTGCATATAATAGTATCCCTTTATTTAATAAAATAAGGCAGATAAATTATTAAGACATTATAAAAACATTGATGGTAGCTATTTCTTGGAGTAGCTTCATTGTTGTTGTTGTTGTTGTTATGTGCTGTCGAGTCGGACCTGACTCATAGCGACCCCTCCTTGGGTTTCCAAGGAAGTATCACTATGGAAGTAGATTGCCCCATCTTCTTTCTGAGGAGTGGCTGGTGGGTTTGAACCGCCAGCCTTCTGGTTAGCAGTCAAGTGCCGTAGCCACTATGCTACCAGAGCATCATAGGTGATTTAAAAACTTGTTTTGGGTTTCTGAATTTTCAGATGTGAGATTGTAAACTTCTATAATTTTTATTATTGTTTTAGTTTTACTTTTGTAGTAAAAGAACTCAATTATTGCTTTCTTTATACAAATAATATACTCTCCTCTTACCTCTTCCATTGCACTTATTCTTAGAAAATCTTTTCCCCAAGTTACTTAACTATTTATCTATCATCTATCATTTATACATTATTTTTTTGGCCCATTTGTAATTTATTTCAGTTTATGGTATAAAATAAGAGTCTAACTTGATTTTCTTTTTCCAAATTACCAAAATTTCAGGCAATAATGATTGAAAAATACATTCCTTCTCTATTTACTTGGAAAATTCACTTGCTTTTGCCTAAAAAACAAACAATAAAAAGCCCCAAACACAACAAGCCTACCAAATTCACCTAAAAAATTTCTCAGTGGTTGATCGTAGGTCAACCAACCCCACATGATGAGAGAAAGAAAAAACAAATTATGAAGATTTATGAAAACAGGAAAGAAAGATCAGTGTTCCCTGTTTATAGAGCTGAGGTAGCACCACTTCCCAAAACCAAAACTGTACAATTTTACATGTCTTGTGACAGCCTGACCTCCTCTTTCTCCAAATCTTTCCTACTGTAACACCTGCTAAATTAAGAAAAGACTGCTAATTAACCATGGGATGCTATTTGTAAACATTCTGGAAAAATTAGTAAATAGTCCTGCCAAATTCAAATTTTCTCCTAACTTTACAAACAAGGAACTCGGAGGAAAATACTCATTATGGTACAAAGTAGTCCATGTTTGTGCATAAATGAGACTTTTCATGAAAATGTATTTTAATTGTTCACTTCTTTGCAGAAAACCTGTTTTAATTTTGCCAATAAAATTTTTATTGCAAAGCGTAATTCTTTGCATTTTGAAACAGTTTTTGGTATGGTCTTGAAAAGATATTAGTGTGGTACAGATAAGCAATACTGTGAGTGTTTAAAAAGAAGCTTACCCATCCCCCATAACAATGACTCCAGAAAAGGGAAATTGCAATGAACATTTGGTTGGTAATACAATCTGAGAGAATTTTTAAAGTCTTGATGATCTTTCAGTTGGTATATTAAAATCCTACATGGAAAGATCCTTGAAGTTATTTAAATTTTCAAAACTCCATTGAGGTCAATAGGAATCTTATGTGGGAAGGACTGAATTTTGAAAAATACATTGACTATTTTTTTCTTAAATCAAGAATACTATTGATTTTTGCCATTAAACACTAGAATTCTGTTTATTTCAAAATCTCATAGCAGCACCCCTATTCTACTACATCATCCTAACTCAATTTTCTGAAATTACTTCTCATACTAATATCACTGTAACTCTTTTTAAAAGACCAATTGCATTCAATGTCCTGTCTCCATAGGAGATGAAATTTCCATGAATGGGCTAGAATTTTCTCTCTTGAGACTTGTGGGCTGAATGAGACCATCTGCATAGATGTGTTTAGTGTCTATTTAGATGTTTTTAGAGTCTGTTTAATTGATAATCAAGACTCAGTCTTGTTGATTAACAAATTGCTTTCTCTTGTTAGTGAACTGTATTTCCTACAATAAAATGCAAAATTCCGAAAGCTACAACTCTGAATTTATGGGAAACTGTATACTTCAAGTGAGATGTCATTTGTTCAGATTGAGTCTCTATGATAACATATCTAATTCATGTCACATTCAGAGTCTCCCAAAGAATTGGAATTGGAGAGGCTATTTCATATTTTGCGTAGGCATATTGCAGTGACTTCATGATCATATCCCGTTTTAGCTTTGTAGTCATGAACTTGGAGTTGAGCCCATATCCAGGGCTGGTGAACATTAGTTAATAAATATTCCACTCTTCTTTGCTTTTGGTCTCAGCGGTGTTGCCATGATTATTGCCTCCTTGTTGAATTTTCTCCTTGTTCTACTCTGTTAGTGGAAGCACGTGAATCGCTTTGGATTCTGTTAATTCTTATTTTTTTAATGGTGCATGGTCTTCTGAAAATAAGGTCAACTGTGTTATAATTAACAGAGGCATATTTGCTGTAAATATTTATTTTAAAAAATTATAATACTAAGTACAGTATCAGTTGGGTCAAAAATTGTGGGACAGGTATATATCTCTTCTCAGTAAGAATGTTAATTTGTTTGTTTCTTGTGAGGCAGGATTGTCATACTTTCTATAATCCCATGGCAGTGCTCAGGACATTTAAATTGCTAGTGGCTGGTTTCAGGCAGATAAGTAAAAACTGAGTTTAGAGATGGGGTCAAAACCTCATGAAGAAAGGATTGGTCTCTGGGTAGAGAAAGGGAGATATGATCCTTCAGTATGGGAAGACATCTTTCATTCTAAGGGTATATCATGGTAAAGATTAACTTTGAGTCCTGATGGTACAGCAGTTAAGTACTCGGTTGCTAAGCAAAAGGTCAGAGGTTCAAACCCACCTATGGCTCTGTGGGAAAAAGACCTGGAAAGCTGCTCTCATAAAGATTACAGCCTAGAAAACCCTCTGGTTTTCTAGATCTACTCTGTCACATGCAGTAACTATGTGTCAAAATCTGGAAGGCTCCTAACAACAAAAACAATACATTTAAAAGTCACACTGGGGAGTCATTAATTTGATTGAGTTGTTGATGGAGAAGAATTGCCACAGACTTAGGGCTCTTAAAGAGGCCACTCTCACCAAAGGCCTAGGAACCAGACTAAAGGGACTGCGATTTCAAGAAATCTATAGAGACAGTGCACCCCTGAAGGAAGCTTGTTCTAAAATTCAACTCTGAGCCCAGCAGCAGCCAGCTTCTTTCAGAAAGAAGAAATAATAATACAAGTGCATTTTGTGAAACTGGTGCAAATAACAAAATCTTATCAACATGGAACTTTGGTTATTTATTTTTCTAAAAAGAAGCTGAGCTTTGTCATGTTAAGAAACATAACATTTCTAGTATGAAAAATCACTATTTATGGCAATTTGTATGTTAAATCAACGCAGATCTGCTTTGTTAAAATAATTATACATCCTTTTTTGAACTCTGTAAAAGTTTATCTATGTATATGAATGTGATATTAATTTATTTGTAGCAGATGAAAATAACCACTATTTCAGATGATACTAAAATTATTTTACTGAGGAATTTTTTTTTTTTTGGAAAGTATTTAGTGACTAGGAAGAAGGAAGAGGCCGTCCACTTCTGAAAGAATTGGCCAGGGAAAACCTTACGAATAGCAAAGAAACACTGTTTGGTACATTACCATGCAACTTTAGGAATAGTCCGTTTAGGCTAAAAGGCTCGCAAAATAGGACTGAGAAAGAGCTGCAACATCTGAGTAAACCCAGCCTTACTCATGGAAAAGAGAAAGCTTTCGAGACCTTCATTTGCTGATGTGGCACCACTCA
>NW_006921590.1:3036875-3052086 GCF_000298275.1 Orycteropus afer afer | reverse complement strand
CGCGGGATCGGGCAGTGTTTCGTTCTGCTGTGCATGGGGTCGCTATGAGTCGGAAACGACTCGACGGCACTTAACAACAACAACAACATTTAGTGAAAAGTGAAGCCATGGAGGCAATGTATTTTAGAAAAATACTAAACAAAGAGATAGTTCAGTGTATTTGCACACAGATGAACTAAGAGTGGTCAGTCAGAGAGAGGTAAGAGAAAGTGGAATGGGCAGAAGGAGATGGGAAGAAACAAGTAACACGGTGGAAGGAGGGAGTTACCCAGGAAACATTCCCAGTGTTAAGCTGACTGAGGGACATTTTAAGGTGAAAAAGTCTAATACTCAAATTTATGTTATGTGTGTGTCTACATTGCAAAATCATGAGGTAAATCTGCTACACACCCCAAGTGATTGGGGCTGTCATTATGCTGAATCCAATGATTAGGCTGGCACAGAGCCTCAAGAAGTGCTCCATGACACAAAGTCTCATGAGATGTGGGGAAAGTCCAGTGGACCTGTAGTAATGTCAGGACAGCATCCTCCACGTTTGTAGAAAATCTCAGGGAGTTGCAGTGGCTATTCGACTTTATAGAGGAAAAGGACATCAAGGCAGTTTTTTCTAAATCTGAAAAGAAAGATAGGTAGAAGGGTATGTGAGTAGGTGTGTTGGGGGGTGGATATGAAAAAAGATGGCACAAGCATGCAGTTGTTATTTGCTTAATTTAGAGTTTTATTACCTCTAAATTGTCTATTTCTATAAGACAATAGTTTAATTCTGTCCAGTATTATCACAAGATAAATAAGGAAGTTGAAGACAGTCCAGACGAATGTCTTAGAGGCTTTCTGGTTCAGAGGGTCACTGCATGAACCTGTTTAACAGACAAGGCCGGCTGTCTGGAAGCACGAAGCCTGAGGGTAGACTGCCCTCATAATGCATACCTTTTATTGCTCTCTTCATTGCAAGGAGACAACTTCCTTTAGCATTGCAATGGATTATCCATACCTGCCAGTCCAATTGACTGGAAGAGATCTGTATTTGTGCCCATTCCAAAGAAAGGTGATCCAAGAGAATGCAGAAATTATTGAACCATGTCATTAATATCACATGTAAGTAAAATTTTGCTGAAGATAATTCCAAGATGGTTGTAGCAGTATATTGATAGGGAACTGCCAGAAATTCAAGCCAGATTCAGCAAAGGGGTATCATTTCTGAAGTTAGATGGATCTTGGCTGAAAGCAAAGAATATCCAAAAGATACTTACCTGTGTTTTATTGATTATGCAAAGGCAATCAGCTGAGTGGATCATAAGAAATTATGGATAACGTTGCAAAGAATGGGAATTCTAGAACTGTTAATTGTACTCATGAGGTATCTGTACATAGACTAAGAGTCTGTCATTCAAACAGCAAGGGAATACTGCATGGTTTAAAATCAGGAAGGGTGTGCATCAGGGTTGTATCCTTTCATCATACACACTCAGTCTCAAGGCTGAGTAAATAATCTGAGAAGCTGCACTGTTTGAAGAAGAAAGCAGCATCTGGATTGGAGCAAGACTCATCAGCAACCTGAGATATGCAGATGTATAACCTTGCTTGCTGAAAATGAAGATGACTTGAAGTACTTACTGGTGAAGATCAAAGACTACAGCCTTCAGTATGGATTATACCTCAACATAAAGAAAATGAAAATCCTCACAACTGAAGCAATAACCAACATCACGATAAGTGGAGAAAAGATTGAAGTTGTTAGGGATTTCATTTTACTTGGATCCATAGTCAACACTCCTGGAAACACTAGTCAAGAAATCAGACATCCTATTTCACAGGGAAAATCTTTTGCGAAGGACATCTTTAAAGTAGTGAATAGCAAAGATGTCACTTTGAAGACTAAGGTGACCTAATGCAAACCGTGGTTGTTTCTTTTGTCTCGTATGCTTGTGAAGCTGGACGATAAATAAGGAAGACTGAAGAAGAGTTGATGACTTTGAGTCGTGATGTTTGTGAATACTGAAAATACAATAGACTGCCCGAAGAACAAACAAATCTGTCCTGAAAGAAGTGTGGCTAGAATGCTCCTTGGAAATGAAAATGACTAGATTTATCTTGTGTACTTTGGTCATGTTGTCAGAAGAGACCAGGCCCTGGAGAAGGCTATCATGCTTTCTAAAGTGGAAGGTCAATGAAAAAGGGGAAGGCCCTCAACAAGATGGATTGACTTGGTGGCTGCAATGATGGGCTCAAATATAGCAAGAATTGTGAGGATGGTGTAGGACCAGCCAGTGTTTCCTTCTGTTGTATATATAGTGTTGCTATGAGTCGGAGCCAACTTGACAGCACCTAACAACACCAGTCCTCAGAGAAAGAGAGAGAGAGAGAGAATAAACAATACTCATTTGCCTGCCCTTATATTAAACCCACGTCTACACCCAGATTCTGAAGAAACACTTCTCTGACTCTAAGATTCAGGATGTAATTCAGTATCAGTGGGTTAAGTTAATTAACTTGGGCTACTGTAGAACTCATGGTGTATATATACACACACACACACACACATACACATACATATGGAGCCCTGGTAATATAGTGGTTAAGTTCTTGGCTGCTAACTGAAAGGTTAGCAGTTCCAACCAAGCCAGTGGCTCCATGGGAGAAAAACCTGGCAGTCTACTCTTGTAAAGACTGTTATTGTTGTATGCCATTGAGTTGACTTCAACTCCAGCAAATTGAGGTGAGGGGGAACTGTTGAAACTGATGTGAGGTGTGTGTGTTGTATACGTATATTGTTGTTTGTGTACCATTGAGTTGGACCCGACTCATAAGACCCCTCCTTGGGTTTCTGAGGCGTTATCACTACAGAAGTAGATTGTCCAACCTTCCCTCCGTGGAGTGGCTGGTGGGTTTGAACCGCCAGCCTTCTGGTTAGCAGTCAAGTGTCTTAGGCACTGTGCTACCAGAGCTCCCATACTCATATATACACACATATATACAAACACACACACAAACACATATATCATATATGTTGTTGTTAGGTGCCATAGAGTCAGTTTTGACTCATAGCAAACCCATGTGACAGAGTAGAACTGCCCATAGGTTTAACTAGGCTGTAATCTTTTATGGGGGCAGATTTCTAGGCCTTTTCTCCCACAGATCTGCTGATGGATACGAACTGTTGATCTTTGGGTTAGCAACGAAGTAATTAACTGTTGTACCACCAGAGCTCCAACCTAGAAAACCCTATAGGGCATATCTACTCTGTCATGTGAGGTCATTATAAGTAGAAATTGACTCAATGGCACCTAACAACAACATTTATGTACATATGGGAGCTCTTGCCTAAGAGTAGTGCCTAAGGCACTTGTCTGCTAACCAGAAGGCTGGTGCTTCAAATCCACCAGCCACCCCTCGAAAGGAAAGTTGGGCAATCTCCGTCCATAGAGATACCACCTCAGAAACCCAAGGAGGAGTTGCTGTGAGCCGGATCTGACTCCATGGCAGTAGGTCTGGTTTTGTTTGGTTTTATGTACACATAAATACACATATATATCACTGTTCCTCCCAGATCAGCTGTCTTGTTACTTGACATTTCACATTTCTGACAATAGTAAAAAAAAAAAAAAAAAAAAAATTCAACTATTTTGTGCATTGATGAAGTATATCTGGCAGTAATGAATGCTAGGGTGTGATGTGAGAGTAATACTGCTGTGATGGTTAAGATTATGTATCAGCTTGGCTGGACCATGAATCTCAGTGGTTTGGCCGTTATGTAATGATGAGATTTGGCAGTTATGTAATGATACAGTCATCCTCCATTTTGTGATCGGTTGTCCTCCATTTTTGCATAGTATTAATTTTTTGCATAATGATCTGGTCTTTGGAACTATGTCAATAAGTGAAGAGTAAGTATATTTGTATGTGTATACACACATATATATATATACATATATTGTTGTTGTTATGTGCTGTCAAGTCAGCCCCAACTCATAGCCACCCCTCCTTGGGTTTCCAAGGCAGTATCACTATGGAAGTAGATTGCCCAACCTTTCTTTCAAGGAGTGGCTGCCAGCCTTCTAGTTAGCAGTCAAGTGCCTTAGGCACTATGCTACCAGAGCTCCCATATACATATATACATACACATAAACATATATACATATATATATACACACTATATATATATATACACACACACACTGCACACACACACACACACACAAGGAGCTCTGGTGGTGTAGTGCCTAAAGCATGTGACTGCTAACTAGAGGGTTGGCAGTTGAAACCCACTAGCTGCTCCACGAAAGAAAGATGGGACAATCTACTTTGAGAAAGATTTACCACCTCAGAAACTCAGTGGGGGTCGCTGTGAGTTGGAATTGACTTGATGACAGTGAGTTTGGTTTTGGTTTCCATACACACACACACAAACACACACACACAAATATATGTATACGTATCACATCGGTGTGAACAGTTTCCTCTCCTTCAATTTGCTAGATTTTATCGTTTGCTGACAATAGTGTACTTAATTAAAATGAGCAACACTTTTTAGATGTTCAGTAGATAAATATAACATTTAATTGTACACATTTTGATGTTTCTTTCTGGGAACAGTTAATTCAAATTTTTTTACCAAAAGTTGTTTGAAATTTACATGGTACAAAACAAAACAAATTGCTGTCAGTTCATTTGCTGTCGAGTTCATTTTGAGTCATGGCAACACTGTGTTTCAGGGTGGAACTGGGCTTCACAGGGTTTTCAATGGCTGTGTTTATCAGACTTTCTTCTGAGCACCTATGGGTTTGTTCATACTGCCAAGACCACCTTTTCAGTTGGTAGCTGAGTGCTCATCCATTTGTGCTCCCCAGGGATACCCCACATGGTGCTAAGGAGGGCTGCTAGTTCTTCACAAAATAAACACATACTTAACAAATAGTTTTTGTTAATGCTGTTTGAATTTAGGCTTCTGTACAGAAAAGCAGTTTTCAGTCTCAACCTAGATGGTGTTTATTAGTTTTTATTCATCATAAAAGGAATAGAAGAAGTACTTAGCAGATTCTGCTGTTTGCTTTTGTGGATATCAGCCTAAATTCTGTCTTTTGTCCTTAAGTTCTCCTGTGCTTTTTCTCTTGGCTAAATCTGACCCATGTTTCAAGTTATGTCTTAGATGAGGCTTCCGTGTTACAGAGGCTTATAACTTATACTGTCCCCGTGCCCTTGTGCTGGCAGGGTTATCTGATGATCTTTTGGGTCTTGTGTTCTTTAGTTGTTTCACAAGTTATTTTTAAATTTGGGCCCCTGTAATATTCTGCTTATGTACTGTGATGGTTATGTTTGTGTGTCAACTTGGCTAGGCCTGGTTGAGTGGCTGGGCAGCTGGATGTAGTATTGCCCATGATGAGACTGGTAATCAACTCCATGGTGGAATCTACTGGGAGCAGCTGAGTAGCTGCCTTTGGGTATGTGGTCTGCTTCCTGTATATAAAGAGAAGCTTTGAGAATGGTCTTTAGCCTATGGCATGCTTGGACTCTGCATATAGACGTGTCATTGCTCAGCAGCCTTCTGTGCTCTGCCGACCTTGGGATTTACAATGGACTTAAGTTAATGGCCTGCCGTGTGGTTTGGTAACACTAGGACTATGCCTTTTGACTTGTCAACCTTGGGGCTTCTCGCCTCAGCAGCTAGCAGCTGAGTGAAGAAAAGCCTCTAGCTCCAGTGGGCTGGAAGCAGGAGGCAGAGCTGGACCCCAAGGTTGAGGGGCTTTCACCCAGCCCCTAGAGTCTGGCACTTTGCACTTGGACTTAAAGCCTCCAAATTGTAAGAATAAACTCTTGTTTATTAAGGCCATCCCATTTTTGGCATATTTCCTGTCAGAGAGGCACTAGGTAACCAGAGCATGTACCCAGAGATACTTGGATCTTTTTGGGACACACAGTAGACACTGAATAAACACATGCTGAATTGCATTCAGCTGTGAAGACAATGCTGTCATGTCCTGGTACATGATCACTTAGGCTGGCTCTTGGTTTACCTATTGTGTTGGATCTTTATTGCAAGTGCTCTGAGTCCATGAATAATACCATTTCCTTGTCAGCTTTGAACCACTTGCATCTCTTGGACAGAGATTTTAATGGGTTGATTATTTAGTAAAGAAATGGACAAATTAGTATACTTCTAAGAGGTAGACTCCATGTGTTCAGATGCTTGTTTGCCACCTACTTAATAGCTGAGTGACCTTAGAAAGTTACTGACTACTGTGTGCATCCATTTTTCAATTTATAAAAAGGGGATAATAACAGTTATCTACTTTATAAGGTTGTTGGGGGAGGATGAAATGAATTGATCAAGGAGCTTTGGTGGTGTAGTGCCTGAGGCACTTGACTGCTAATCGGAAGGTGGGCGGTTCAAACCCACCAGCCACTCCTCAGAAGAAGATTGGGCAATCTGCTTTCCAAGGTAGAGATACCACCTCGGACACCAAGGAGGGCTCACTGTGAGTCAAATAGACTTGATGACAGTGAGTTTTGTTTTGTTTTGTTTTATATACAGTACATGGCATGTAAGTGCAATAAAAGTGTTAGCTATTATGTTGTTGTTGTTATTATTAAAAATTCTTAGTGCTTAATGGGGTGATAATGAGCCTGGGTGGCGCAAGTGCTTTGTTATCACCTACTAACCCAAAGGTTGTTGGTTCGAACCCATCCAGCAACTGCACAGAAGAAAATGCCTGGCTATCTGCTTCCACTAAGATTATAGTCAAGAAGACCCTATGCAGCTGTTCCTGCTCTTTAACACATGGGGTTGCTATGAGTCCTAGCCGACTCAAGGGTAGCTAACAACAATAATGGATAAGTCAGGGGACTTTTTTCTTCTCCTTTTCATTTATGAAGTGTGTTCTTGCTGTGTATCTGGATACTGAATTACTATGAAAACTAAAGATTGGGGCATGAATTTAGGATTTTCACCCAAGTGACTTGAGTGTGGTTCTAAATAATAGCCTTCACCAGCTCCTGGAAGCATCCATACAGCCCAAGACCTGGGCTGCTCTTGGGATAAAAGCAGAATGGCCTAAACTTGTCCAGGAACTCCCCGCCGGCGTCTATCATTCTTGGTCTAGCTGCAGCCTGAGTGAGTGCGTTTATCCATTTTGATTAGAAGGTGAATCGATAGTCAAGCATACAACATCCCTCAGGCTTAGTCCCAGAGCTGCCTTCCACTTAAGACAGAGGAAAATGCTATCTTTTTTTCTCTCTGTATCATTTCCTACTGGACTCAGACTCTGGATGAACTGCCTTGATGATGAACCATATATAAAGAGATGATGTATATCTGGCTGATGCCTGTCCCCTCTCCCATTTCCATCATTTGAGGACTCCAGTGTGTGATTTGGTTGGTTATACAATAAAAACTGAAATGCCATATGATAATGTCCCAGAGATATTTTCAGGGAATGTGATTTAGTGAGCCTTCAAGGGCTCTCCACAGTTATAATTGTTTTGGCCAGATAAAACTCACTGCCATCGAGTCAATTCCTGCTCATAGCAACCCTATTGGACAGAGTAGAACTGCCTCATAGGGTTTCCAAGGCTGTAAATCTTGACAGAAGCAGACTGCTTCATCTTTCTCCCACAGTGGCTGCTGGGTTCAAACATTTTGATTAGCAGCTAAATGCTTTCTTTAGCTGCTATGCCACCAGGGCTCCTTTGACCAGATAAAGGAATAATCAATAGGAAAGTCTTGTGATGAATCATTCAACAAATTTTCACCTACTCTATTCCAGGTTCTTTGCAAAGTGCTGGAGAGATAACAGGGTCACTAAATTCTAGTATTTATGTTTGAGCATGGGAAAATAGAATTGTGGGTATTTTCTCATTGCTATTTCACATCTCCTGTATACCCTTCACAGTCCAGATCTGGGTCTTGGGAGACTGAAGGAACGGTCTACATCAAGGCCCAGCAAAGATGGGCCCTCAGGCCAAATCTAGCTTGTTGCCTCTTTCTGTATGACCCATGACCTAAGGGCTGATATTTATAGTCTTAAATGTGTGTGTGGGGAAAAAAAAAAACACCAGAAGATGATTTCATGATATATATAAATTATATGGAATTCATATTTCTGTGTCCATTAATGAAATTTTATTGCTATATAACTTTATTCATTTTTTGAATATTATCTGGCTGCTTTCTGCCCTAAAAGAGCAGAGCTAAATAGTTGTCAGAGCCCTAAACCATTTAGTACCTAGCTCTTTACAGAAAAATTGGCCAACCTAGGGGCTCTGGTAGCATAGTGGCTAAGGCACTTGACTGCTAATCAGGAGCCTGGCAATTCAAACCCACCAGCCACTCCTTGGAAGGAAGATGGGGCAATCTACTTCTGTAGTGATACTGCCTCAGAAACCCAAGGGGGGATCGCAATGCGTTGGGTCTGACTTGACGGCACATAACAACAACATCTCTTCATCAACAGATTGCTTGCTCTCTGCCACTGTTTGTCCTTCTTTAATCTTACTGAGTAATAATTGACATAAAATACAGTTCCTCAATGGAAAGTGGATACTTTGATGATTTTTTTCTTCTCCATTCCCTATTTTCCTCCATCTTCTGTTAACCATCTATCCTTTGTGTTTTTTTTTTTTTTTTTTGTTGCTGGATTTACCTTTTTCTGCACTCTGCTTCTTGTTGGGCTTGGCATATGGGGAGATCTGTTTAGAGGTCATAGGGTAAGAGGAGGAGATGCTTTGGCACATTTGTTTCTTTGCTTCCTTACGTCCTCTCTTTGGGGACTGTGTGGGTGGGTTGGTCGAATCCTCTCCTGAGGTCACAACTCCTGCCGGGCTGTCTTCCTCACATAAAAAACTTTCTTTCTTTATATATAGGCAAGGGCTCTCTCTCCTGACCCCTTCAGGCCTAGGCATGTCCCTCACTGTTTTTAGCTCTTGGGAGCTATACCATGCCTACTGGCTTCCCCATATTCAGCCCCCCATTTATAAAGAGCTCCTTTATTAAACACTCCTCAAACTTCCCACTTTATGATATTGGTTTCCTGCTTGGGCCCTAAAAGATAAGACATAGAGTAAAGAAGTTAACAAATCAGTGATCAAGATAATTTTAGATGATGAAGGTAAATATTAAATAGACAATAAAACAGGGTGATATGATACCAGAGAGTGAATGGTTGGAAAGGCCTCTTTGGAGGTGAAGTTTGAATGCTGAGAAGAAAAGAATGAGCAAAAGACCTAGGAAAATGGCATTTCAAAATGAAGATGCAGCTGTTGTAAAATTGTTAGTAGGTTAGAATTATAGAAGGGGCACCTGTGACTAGAGAACAGTAAGAGGAGAAGATGAGAAGAGAGATAAGCAAGAGCTTATTTATATAGGGTCTGCAGGTTGTGATGGGGATTGCATTGTAAGTACAATGGAAATATTTTAAACAAAGTCGTGGCATATCCTGAGTTATTAACTTTAAAAGGTCACTTTTGGCTATTATTGAAGATGGAATGTTTGGTGTTACAGGTGTCTGGTTATTGTAGTATTGGGCGAGTCCCCAACCAGAGACCATGGTTGGGGACTGCTATTTCATTTCTGTTCAGTTACCTTCCAGTGGAACTTTGGAGATGTTATTATGCTTGATTCCTTGAGTGGCACAAATGGTTAAGCTCTCAACTACTAACTGAGGTTGGTGGTTCAGATCCACCCAAAGGCCCTTTGGAAGAAAGGTTGGTAATCTATTTCCAAAAGATCATAGCCTTGAAAACCCATATGGAGTGTAGTTCTAGTTTGCAACTAATGGGTTACCATGAGTCAGAATTGGTTCAGCAGCAACTGAAGGTCATACTTACGGCTGCTTTTAAGGAATGGAAGAGTTGGTAGGTGAAACAGTGACAACTGGAATTGGGTTTCATTAAACTCTTGTTCTACCCTGCTTGGTTTTACATGAAGAGAGCATTGCATGAAGAAGACATTGCATTTCTTTCCTTTAATTTTTGGGGATATAATGTCCCATTTTCTGCATCTTTATAGTGCCAGGTAAAACTTTAAAAGCCATAAGCTACCCTCTCCTCAGATGGTAAAGAACAAAAACCAGTTACTGGATTGATTTTTCATATCTGCTTTGATGAGAACAAAACAGGAAAAAAAAAAAACAAACCTTTACATTAGCATAAGGACTTGGTGATTGTGTTTTGATTACACTAACTGGTTTTGATTGTGTCTTCTGTACCACTCTGAAGTGTTCCTTTGGGTTTCTTGGTCAGGGTGTTGTGTTTAACTTTTGTATTCTATTTTTAGTGTTTCAACCATATTCATTTATAGCCCATGCCTTATAAAGGCTGGTATTCATTCTCCCTGCCTCCACTTCCCACCTTTATACCCTCACTCTCACACATGCTTAGGGCTGTTGTAGCATTAAATCTTTGCTGGCACCTTGTGATGCTTCCTGCCATTCTATAAGAGAGAGAGATCCTTTAGCTGGGATTGCATTGCAGAATAATCTGAGTGCTATTTTGTTGTCTTTCCCTCTTTACTCTCTTCCATGCAGCATTGGGCAGCTCTCTTTCGCCCCTTTCTCCATTATTAGCCTCCTACTACTTAGTATGAAAAGTGAAAGACCAGCTTTGATCCTTCTTAGACACTTTGGGCAATTGGACCTGTGTCTTCAACGAGGTACATTTGTCCACCTAGAATTTTCTTTTCTCTCAACTTCTTTGTTTACTTAGTTTTGCCTGTATCCTGTAGAATACATGGTTAAGTTCTTTTGGTAGGGGCTACACTTAGTGTAAGACAGAATAATCATAAGCGTTTATTTAGCAAATACTTGTTGGGTGCCAAATATGTAGCTAGCTCTGTGCTAGTTATTAGAGAGTCTTTGTCCTCAGGCAATATGTGACATGGTGGCAAAGTTGGGCACCTAAGCTAATAATTATAATACAATGTGATAAGTATAAAAGATAATGCTTATTATAGAGGCAGTGAAGTATAGTGGTTGACAGCTCAGATTCTGGAGCCCGACAGCCTTGGTTCAAATCCCAACTTCACTACTACTTATCTGTGGGATGTGGAGCAAATATTTACTTAATCTCTTGGCACCTTATTTTCTTATTGGGGGAAAAAGGAGATGCTGTAAGGATTGAGTTAATACAGTAAAACTACTAGAACAATGCCTGGCATATATTAAGTGGCTAAATAATCATTATCTGTGATTATTATCCCCTCATAATCCCCCATAGGATTAGATTTTGAAAGGAAGAATAGAATTCAATACTGGCTAGTTGCTACTTGGAACCCAGAAAAGTTTTCAGAGCACTTAACAAGAAGCCAATTCCTGGTCCTTGAGATTACACAGTAACTAAAAACACAAGATTACACCCTTACAGATACTTTGAGAATATTTTCCCCTTTGCATTCAAGCTTTACTCTCCCATCTTCTATATCTGCTTTATGAAGTTGGAAGAAGGAAAAATGAATCTTTTCTGTTTGGTAGTAGAGTCAGTTGTACTGACTGGGGAACATTTTTCATCATATGATCTTGGGCTTTAGTGCTTACCTCTTTTTAAATTAGCTGTCTTCCCCACGGGCTTTCTAGGGAAATTGGTGACTGCAAAAACGGGATATATTGGTTTAATTCCCGTATTTCACCATTACACCTTCTATGTGGTGAATGTAGGGAGAGCCTTCAGAAATTCCTTCAAGAATGAAGAGTCGAAAGCACAAGTGTCAGGTCCCTAAACCTTAACAGCCTTTCCACATGCCAGTAATCCCAGTCTTCCAAATGTTCTTCTGAGATCATTCTATCTGCCAGGCTCTTGTTGACAGATTCATTTCTTTGGCATCTTGAGGGATTGTGTCTGAAACAAATTTGAATCTCGTTAACCAGCTCATATTAGCTGCTCAATCATTGTTTGTTGACTAAACAGCTGAATAAATATTTTAGCATCTGGATCTGTGATAAAATATGTGTAGCTCCTACCCACCTAAAGAACTTAATTTTCTGTTTCCTTCATTTTGTATCTTATTTGTATTGCTACCCCAAGACCAGCTTATTGAATACAGTTGTTTACTTTGACCATTGCACAGAGGCTTCCTGATCGGAAGACAGTTTGTTACCAAAATTCAGCCCATTACCTGTTCACCAAACCATTTATTCTGGTACGGGCTTCTATCTGATCAGAGAAAGAGGTGACATTTCCCCTGGCATAACAGTACTGTCCTTTGGCTAAGTCAAATGCCCATGAGGTTTTTTCTCTATAGGTACTTTGTACTGTCATTTTCTCAGAGAAGCCATCTTTATGTAATTTGTTTAAAGGTGCCATATAATCTGGTGGTATCAAATTCAGGATTCTTTCATAATTTTCCATGAATTCCAAAAGTAGAAAGAGAATAAGCAGAAGAAATAAGCCTATGGCCCAAAATGTAGATCCACCATAATATGAAAACCAGTTTCTTCTTGTGCCATCCAGGCCCCTGGTTTACTCTACACCTGAGAATCGCTTGCTCCTATTTTCAGAGAGTTTATAATCATATAGAAAACTCAGTTTATTCCTCTCTCTCAGAAGATTAATTTTCAAAGCATCTCCTACTAATGATGAAGTTTGAGCACCATTTGTGTGCAGGTGAGCTGGAAGGAATGTAAAAGTAAAAGTCTCGCATAATCCCTGATTGTTGTTTTAGGCAAGCTTTTTCACTTCATGCTCCTATGGAATCTATGGTGGGTGAGAACTGCAAAGGATTAGAAAAAATGAATAATTTGTGCCCTTTGCCTGCTCCTCTCATGTTTGGCTCTGCTAATGACTAACAAAAGGGTTGGAAAACAGGGATGCAAATCAGCCAGGTCCTCATTGCACTCCTGCTGGGATGTGAAGAGCACAAAGATGTTCAAGGGTTGAGCCTGGCCTCCCAGAAGTCTTGTGCTTGCCCACAGGCTTTGTGCAGCTGACTATACTGCTCTGTTGGCTGGGGCTGTGACTTCCAATGTTCCCCTTAGTTCACTTACAGGTTATTGGGTTCAAGTGGGTAAGTTTAATGAAAGAAGGAGGCTGGTGTGATAAAACATGGCATGGTGGGGAGGAGGATGGTCAGGTGAGTCCCAGCTCCTTTAAAGGAGCAGTATCTACCACCACTACCCATCCTCCACAGCTAGAATATGGATAAGATGTTTCTAGATGTTCCACTATTTTCAGAGGAAACTGAAAAACCCAGTATCTGATGCGAAAGCTAACCAACATCTAGTTTTTGATGTGAAAATCTAGTTTTGAGGGGAAATGTAGTTTTATGGTATTGGCTCAAAAATCTTTATAACAATGAGTGCTAAATAAAAAATGGGTCAGCCTTTATTTATAACTTTTTTATGACTTCATTTGTGACTACAATAGAGATCAGCCCTCCTGCTGACAGTTTGTGATGTCCACATTAGTGGGGAGGTGTGCAGATGGAGTCATGAATTAACCTGTTTTAGAATTATTCCACCAGATCCTCTTTCCCAACTGGGTAGGGATAGTCATGGGGTTTGGAGTTTGAGAAGCATGACATTTGGGATAGATGGAAAGGATTTGCCCATGAAGTTGGTGTGGTAGTTCAGTTTGTGTGTCAACTTAGCTGGGCCTGGTTGAGTGACTGGGCAGCTAGATGTATAGTATTCCCCATGATCAGGCTGGTAATCAACTCCATGGTGGAATCTAGTGTGAACAGCTGAGTAGCTGCCTTAGAAAATGTGGTCTGCTTCCTGTATGTAAGCCGAAGCCTTGGGGAATGGTCTCTAGTTTATGGCATGCTTGAACCCTGCCTGTAGCCATGTCATTGTTCAGCGGCCTGCCATGCTCTACCAACCTAGAGACTTACAATGGACTTGAATTAATGGCCTGCCATGTGGTTTGGTAACATCGGGACTGTGCCTTTTTACTTGTCAACCTTGGGCTTGGTAGCCTCAGCAGCCAGCAGCTGTCTGAGTGAAGAAAAGCCTCCGGCTTCAGTGGGCCAGGAGCTGGAAGCAGAGCTGAAGCCCAAGGTTGAGGGGCTTTCTCCCAGCCCCTAGAGCCTGGCACTTTGAACTTGGACGTAAAGCCTCCAAACTGTAAGAGAATAAACTCCTGTTTGTTAAGGCCATCCCATTTGTGGCATATTCTTGTCAGAGCAGTAGTAGGTGACCAGAACAGATAGGTGAGATGAGGAAAGGGGGCAGTGATGCTTGCTCACAGACGCAAGTCCTGACACCTTTTGCACTGCCTGGTACTGGCTCTGAGCAGTGGTGCATATTGCCTCCTTCTGTACAGTCTGATAAGAGCAGGTCAAACCCCACACCCAGTGGAGGAAGAGGCCCAGAGTTTGGGCAGGTGAAAGGATGCTTCCAGAACCGTGCTTAGTAAAACACTTAGTATAGTACCTCTCACATTCCCTAAATATCCCATTTGAATGCACTAAGTTAATTCTTTCCTCAGCCAAAGGATGAATTTCCTTGCAGTGAATAAAATTCAAGGCCTTAAGTCCCCTCAGTTGCACAGGATCCTTACAAAGTAGCATACCTATGCTTGTGCTTGTAACTTTGAATTATTTTTCTTAGTTGTCCCCTGTTGTATAAACTTCAGGCTCCTTACAGCATGGTTCTGCCTCAGGCAGCTCTGCTACTAAATCTGTGTGCCCTCCAGCCAGTCACTTCTGCTTCTGAGCCTTAGTTTCTCCATTTGTAAATTGGGGAAGGTAGTTCTGTTCATCTTCTGGAAGTTCTTTCAAGGTTAAGATTAAAGGCTGTGCAGTTATGAACACATTAAAACCAAAAACCAAACTCATGGCTGTCGAGTCAGATCCAACTCGTAGCGACCACTCCTTGAGTTTCCGGGGTTGTATCACTACGGAAGTAGATTGCCCAATCTTCCTTCCCAGGGGGGAGTCGCTGTGAGTCATAATCACCTCCATGGCAGTGGATTTTTTTTTTTTTTTAATACATTAAAAAAAAAAAAAAACATTGCTATGGAGGTGATTATGACTCATAGCGACCCCCACTGGGTTTCCAAGGCTATAAATCTTTTATGTAACTAGCCCCATCTTCCGCCTACAGAGCAGCTGGTAGCTTTGAACCACCGACTTTGTGGTTAGCAGCCAAATGCCTTACGCACTACACCACCAGCGCGCGTTTATAAACACATACCAAAAATGAAACTCACTGCCATCATAGCAACCCCTCCTTGGGTTTCTGAGGCAGTATCACTATGGAAGTAGATTGCCCAACCTTCCTTCCGAGGA
>NW_006921590.1:3028206-3036775 GCF_000298275.1 Orycteropus afer afer | reverse complement strand
GTTTCCGGGGTTGTATCACTACGGAAGTAGATTGCCCAACCTTCCTTCCGAGGAGTGGCTGGTGGGTTTGAACTGCCAGACTTCTGGTTAGCAGTCAAATGCTTTAGGCACTATGCCAAAATCTAAATGCTTTCTCCTAGTTTCTGCTTCTTGAAAGCGTTCCAACATAAGTATTTTATAAGTTAAAAAACAAAACAAAACAAAAAACTGGCAACACTTTTATGTTTAGTAAAACATCCACTGCTGTCAGGTTGGATCCAACTCATAGCAACCTTTCCTTGGGTTCCTGAGGCAGTATCACTACGGAAGTAGATTGACCAACCTTCCTTCTGAGGAGTGGCTGGTGGGTTTGAACTGCCAGCCTTCGGGTTAGCAGTCAAATGCCTTAGGAACTATGCCACCAGATCTCCTTTGTATTTAGTGGCTGATTTAAAATGAAAGAATGTATAATACCCCCATGGGATATAAAGAGCTGTTTTTGTTTTGAATAACTAACCTGATAAATGTGCCATATCAGAGATACAGACATCACCTAGCAGAGTGGATGGTAACTGGGGCTACTAGTGAGGACTGCTTGGGGCCAAACACTATGCTAAGGGTTGCACATGGTCATTTAACCTGCTTCTCGTAGCAGCACGGTGTGGAGACAAGTATCACCATCCCCATGTTCCTCCTGGAGTCCCTGGGTGATGCACAGGCTAAAACACTTGGCTGCTAACTGAAAGGTTGGCACTTGACACAGACGTGCAGCAGAAGAAATGCAATCTGATCTATTTCTGAAAAATCAACCATTGAAAACCTTGAGGAACACAGTTCTGCTCTGACACACGTGAGGTTGCTGTGAGTCAAGAATCGACTCCACAGCAACTGGTTTTTATTTTCCAGGTGGTGAAACTGAAGTATAAAGAGGTTAAGTTTAACTTGCTCAAGGTTACTTAAGGGGCAGAGCCCAGATTCCTTAGTATTGCTGTTCTGCTAGTTGGTGTCTGGAGCTGGAGGTAAATGAAAGCTGCTGCCTGGAGTGGTGAGGAAACCCTTTGCTGGTAGCAGGCTCTTAGGTAAGTAGAGTCAGATCCCAAGAATGTACTTGAAAAATGAAATCCTCTGCTGCCTCTCAGGCTGCTGTATCAGGGCTGCTTTGGATGGTTGGGCAGTCTGCGCACTGCTCAAAGCCTGGGCTCCACTCATGAATAGAGGCCCTGCAGGGCCGCATCGGGTGAGTGAGGTGCCTTTCTCTTGCACAAATCGTTATGTCATGCTAGGGTTTCTGGTCAGCCTTGCACTCTCTTTCCTTTCTTTCTTCAAGTCCCTCATTCATACACTTAGAAATACACTCTCTGTTCCTTCTGAACATTTCAGCTTTCCTGACTTATAGTCCATTTCCTTTGTGCAAATCCTCCTGACTGCCTGGTTCACTGAGCTGTGATCTCATGTCTGTTTCTGCTCTACTTCATTCATAGGTTTACTTATTCATTCATTCCCTCATCAACAAACATATATCAAACATTAACTATATGCCTGTTACTGTTCTAGGGATTGGAATCAAAATGGGGTTACACTCAGATATAAGTGATAAGAGAGTCTTTGTAATCAAGAATCTCAAATTTGTTGAGGGAAAAGGATTATGAAAAAAAAGTTATAATAAAATTAATTTGTTCTGCGTGTTCACTGCATGCTAGATATAGTGTTTTGATTGCATTAACTCATTTGATCCTTCAAGTAATCCTATTGATTAGTGTTACTAGTATCTCAATTTTATATTGATAAAAATTCCAAATCCAAACTCCCTGTTGTCAAGTCAATTCTGACTCGTAACTATGCCCATTAGGTTTCCAAGGCTGTAAATAGTTATGGAAACAGATTGCCTCATCTTTCTTCTGCAGAACAACTGGTTGGTTTGAACCACTGACCTTTTGGTGAGCAGCCAAATACCTTAACCACTGCCCGACCAGAGTTCCTTTCATATTGAATAGAACTATGCAAAATTACTGTTCTTTTTTTAAAAAATGTTATTGTATTTGGGTAAAAGTTTTCAGAGCAAATTCATTTTCCATACAGCATTTCATACACATTTTGTTTCATGGCATTGACTACCATTCCCCACAGTGTAACAACTCTCTTCCCACATCCTCCCCTCCTCTTCCCTGTGTTCTTCCCTCTCATGCACTCCTGCCCCCCAAGCCATCTCCCTGTGCAAACACTGCCCCTTTCCTTTGTTCTCCCACAATTGATTGCTCCAAGGAGTGTATCTACCCAATGTAAATGTTCACCCCATGTGCCTGTCTATTGTTTGGCTGGAAGCCACAAGAGTGAGTTCAGTTCTAGACCTGAAGGGTAACTAGGGTCCATAGTCTCAGGGGTCTTACCAGGTTCTATCAGACTAGTAAACATGTTTTTTTTTTTTTTTTTAAGTTTTTGAATTTTCTTCCACATTGTTCTCCCACTCTCTATAGGATCTCCTGTACTGATTCCTTTCTGAGTGGTTGACCGTGATAGCCAGGCACCATCTAGTTCTTCTGGTCTTGTAGTCATATAGGTTGAGGATCACATGGTTTACTAGTCCCTTGTTTCCATGCATCTTTGGTTTTCTTCATTCTTCTTTGCTCTAAACAAGGAGAGACCCATTGTTACATCTAGATGGCCGCTTGCAAGCTTTTAAAAGACCCCAGTCACTACTCAACAAAGTAGGATGTAAAACAGTGTTTTTGTGTCGTGTGTTATGCCAATTGAGCTTGATGTCCACTGTGAGCACAGTCCTGAGCCCACAGGTCCAGCTACTCATTCCCTCAGGGTAGCTGGCTATGGCCAAGAAGCTGCCACAACCTTGCCTCTTGTCAATTCTACTATACACCTGGACATTCTTACAGTACATACAAATATGCATGTAGGAACATCGTCTGTCAACCCTATGCATGGTCATGGACACAGTCCCTCCTGCCTAGACATACCCGATCATTCAGCCTGTCCACCCATCTATTCACCTACAGATCAATGTGTGCCATCACTGACAGCACAGTACTGTACATGCAGAGGGGTTCATCTTTATTGTCTATACCTCTTGTGTACCTCTCTATGTCTTCCTCTTCCTCAGCACCACCATGTTGATCATACAAAATTGCTGTTGATGTGAATCAAAGCAGTTGTTGAATAGCAGTTTCAACTGATTCAGCCTAAGAGATATAGACTTTAGGCCCATTTAGATACCTTTCCCAAAGCCACTCAAATAGTAAGTGGTGGAGCAAAGATCTGAACCCAGGCAGTCTGGCTCCAGAGCCCACACACCTGAGCACCCCACCATGCTAAGGTTCTGGGTAATTGAAGTATTAGTGCTCAGAAGGAGTAACCTCTTCCTCTGCCTGGAGGTATCAGCAAAGACATTCCTCAGATGGCACTTGAGCTCTTGTTTGCCATCTGATTTTGTGGTCTATATCCATCACTGTATTCTGAGTTTGCTGAAGGCAAACTAAACCAAACCTCAGTGCCATCGAGTTGATTCTGACTCAAAGCAACCCTACAGGACAGAGTAGAACTGCCCTCTAGGGTTTCAAAGGCTAAACTTTACAAAAGCAGACTGCTACATCTTTGTCCCGGGTAGCAGCTGGAGGGTTAGCAGCCGAATGCATTAACCACTGAACCATCAGAGATCCTCTTGTCGAGGGCCAAAATCAAACCCACTGGCATGGAGTCAAATCTGATTCATAGCAACCCTATAGGACAAGGTACAATTGCCCCATAGAGTTTCCAAGGCCCTAAATATTTATGGAAGCAGACTGTCTCATCTTCAAACCATCAACTCTCTGGTCAGCAGCCTGGGGCTTTATCCATAGTGCCATGGGAGTCCCACTTATTGAGCTCCAGGCCTCATTATTTCTTCATCTCTCATATCATAGCACCTGCTTCAGAGCTATACCTCAGGAAAGACCGCATAAAATTTTTGTTATCTGTGAATATCTAAATTTTCTGAAAGAGAAATGTGGGCTGAGGATAAGAATTCAAGGTTTAGAATTTGTTTAGAGAGAAAAACAAAGAAAAAACAGGTAACTAAAATAAAGGTAACTAAAAGTTCCTCTAAATAGCCCCTGGAGAGGTGAGGATTGGCCATTTAGAGGGTTAAGAGCAGTGATTAGAAAGACATTTAGTAGAGAAATAAAATTTTTATGAGGGAGCATCACATCTTAAGTCTTCCTACCTCTTCTAGCCCAGTTTAGCCTCATCTATGTATAACCATCGCTGGGGTCTTCCAAGGATCATTATCTTAGAAAGAAATCTCACAAGGTGCTTGCTGTCTAAAGTGTGCATGATTTCAGAGCTGAGAGAAAATCATATCCTAAGAGATATGAGTAGAGATGTGAGCAGAGAATGAAATGTAAACACATTTCCATAGAATTTCTTTAAGTAGTTGTGGCAAAAGGCCTTTTAGTCACACTTAATAATTGTTTTCTCTGAGGTAGAATATTGTTGTAGTTATCTAAAGGAAGGAAGGTTGGGCAATCCTACTTCCATAGTGATACTGCCTTGGAAACCCAAGGAGGGATCTCTATGAGTCGGGGCCGACTCGACGACACATAACAACAACAACAACAAATATTAATTCCATTGATACATCTATCTATATTCATATTCATTATAACCTAATCTAGATCTGATAATTACGGAGTAGTTTGTGTTGACAACAGGATTTTATACTTTTGCCTTCTAGCATATTCCTATTTTTCTTGCCAACCATGCAAGCACAAAGGAATAAGTGAAACTTTGTGCAAAATTTATGAGATAGTCTTATTTTTATGATACAAGATTCACCCTTCAATCTACCCTCTGGTGAATTTTAAATTTTACTCAAATTAAGTTAAATCACAGCATTCAACCAAAAAGCATATTGTTTTTCTCTTTAAATTCAGTTCTATGCAACTCACTCTCTGAGGTTTATAAAGTCCCAGTAACTGTCTACAATATCCAGATATTGAGATATATTAAAGGGTCAGGATGCCTCTACTGTAGAGAAATGGATTTCTCAAATGGGGAGGAGTGGAACTGATGGGGATGCAAAGTCACCCCACCTCACCCCCACCCAGTGACATTTGGCAATATCTGCAGCCTTTTTGGTTGTCAAAACTTGGGGTGCTGGTGGCTTCTATTGAGTAGGGGGCAAGGATGCTGCTAATAAACATCCTATAATGCACAGGGCATTCTCCACACAAAGAATTATTTTGTCAGTCCCAAAATGTGGGTAGTACCAAGGTTGAGAAACTCTACCCTAGATTGTTATATGAAAGAAAACTTGCTGCTTTTAGATGCATATATTAGAACTTTAACATTTAATGAATAAAAGAACATATAGAAAAAGTGTAGCTTTCTTATGCAGGTTGTAGATTGTTTTGGTAATTGTTGACCCTGTGCAAAAATAGCCACATCATTTTTGTTGTTGTTGTTGTTGTTATTTGCCATCGAGTCGGCCCCGACTCATAGCGACCCCTCCTTGGGTTTCCGAGGCAGTATCACTACGGAAGTAGGAATGCCCAACCTTCCTTCCGAGGAGTGGCTGGTGGGTTTGAACCACCAGCCTTCTGGTTAGCAGTCAAGTGCCTTAGGCACTATGCTACCAGAGACTCATAAATTATTTGCTTGAAAAGCAGCCTTTTTTGCCTCAGCTTTTTTAATTAAAAAAGTTTGGATTCTTCCTTAAAGGTACGTGTGTTGTGAAGAAATTAGGACCTAGGTCTAAGGAGTTTTAAAGCATATATGTTTTTCCTTGGTCATTAAATTGTTTTAACCTTAAGAATCTTCAGAAAACTCTTAAGGAACCTTTCTAAACAACCTAATCTGTTCTCTGGGCAAGAGATGTTTGAGGACAGTTTCTACCTTTTTTTTTTTAAAGAAAAAATTCTGCAGTTTCTTCTCAGACTGCAATATTGTGTATGGTAGTATGGACTTTCTTAAATGTCTTCACCATGATTGGAGTTGCATTGTTTTGTACCTAGAGATTTGATTACTGGAATCATCTACATTTTCCGTTCCATAATGTGTACAGCTTACAGAGTTCTGATTCACAGTGTGCTTAAGTGCACTTCAGCATGGACTTCTTTGCTTTCTGAATTGTAATCAGATCATCATTTGGACACGCATCCATCTGTAGCTCTCTTCCGAGCTCTCAGATTTTGTTTCTAGTTGTAGTTCTTCCATGGCCTGTGTGATGGTCCCTGTTACGTGTCAGTTTCACTGATCTATGCTTCCAGTTGTTTGGCCAAACACAAATCTAGTTGCTGGCTTGATGTTGTTGTTGTTGTTGTTGTTATGTGCCGTTGAGTTGGCCCTGACTCATAGCGACCTCTCCTTGGGTTTCTGAGGCAGTATCACTACAGAAGTAGGATTGCCCAACCTTTCTTCAGAGGAGTGGCTGGTGGGTTTGAACTGCCAGCCTTCTGGTTAATAGTCGAGTGCCTTAGGCCCTTATGTAATTAAATAACTTGGCCTTGACTAGAGCAGATTACCTTCTATGATGCAATTAAAAGTAACATAATCAGTTAGTTGAGGTTATACCCAGTATAGGGTGGATGTTAATTGAGCTATGGTGCCAAAGCAGTTAAAGCACTTAGCTGCTAACAGAAAAGTTGTTTGAACCTGACAGCTACTCTGTGGCAGAAAGGTATGGAAAGATTTACTGCCTTGGGAACCCTATGGGGGCAGATTTCTTCTGTCCTTCAGGGTCGCTATGAATTGGAATTGATTTGATGGCAGTGGGCTTGGTTTTGGGTTTTTGGGGATCTTAAACTTAATCACGTCTGTGTTAACAAAAAGACAAGAATAGATACAGACACATATTTATATATGTAGAAGGAAAGACAGATGCCACTGAGGATTGCGAAGAACCAAGCCATGCCTAGGGCTACTGACAAGAAAGGAACTAACCTGGTTCAGACCGTGATTTGGACTTTCATTCTCCAGAATTGCAGGGGTGTGTGTGTAGAATTCTGTTCTGTAATGCATCACTTGTAATATTTGTGTTACAGTAGCACTAGCAAACTGAGACAAACTGCATCCAGATAAAACATGAAGGCATCACCACTACTGTGCACATTATATGCACCTCTGGTGACTTTTGCCCTTCACAGATCTTATCCAAGCCTATTTAGAATCTGTGGGTCCGAATCTGTGCTGCAGAGTAGTTTGTCAGGCCTTCCTTCACAATGTGTTTTGGAAGTTGTTGAGTTAAGCTGTGGTCACTATGAGTCGGGTCCGACTTGACGGCACATAACAACACAACAAGAACAAAACTATCACATCTTCTTTTAACAGACATCTAACAAGAACGCTCTTTGCTAGAAATAGGAGCTAGCCATTATCTTGAATTTGGGTTTATTCCAGTTATTCTTATCCTTCATTACCAAATACTTGCAAGCATAGCTACCTTCTGGTCTTTTCCTATATTTTCAGTTGGTATCACTTGGAGGAAGCTTTATTATTGACAATTTTAACAAACCCTATCCTGTTGAGCAGACACACCTGTGTGTGGATGGCACAGACTCTTTTTATAACATTAAAAAAGATAATGTTCATTTTTCTTTCCAAATTCACAAATGTCCATTATTTCAGCAAAAGATTGTGTAATGTAGAAAAGTACAAAATTACTTATAATTTTACCATTTCCTGATAAAATTTTGGGCATAGTTTTCTATGTATGACTATGAATAAATAGATATAGGTATTTTTTCAGCAAAGTCAGTATCATATTGCTGTTTCCCTCATTGCACTTAAAATATACCAATCACTTATCTATATCCTTATGGAGTTTGGATAGTGTCTTAGTTATCTAGTGCTGTTATAACAGAAATACCATAAGTAGATGGCTTTAACAAACAAACCTGTTCTCTCACAGTTTAGGAGGCTAAACCAAACCAAACCAAACTCGCTGCCTTGGAGTCAGATCTGACTCATAGCGACCCCTCCTTGGGTTTCCAAGGTGGTATCACTATGGAAGTAGATTGCCCAACCTTCCTTCCGAGGAGTGGCTGTTGTGATATCAGCCTAAGGGGAAGCCTTTGTCTTTCTGTCAACTGTGGGAGAAGGTCTTCATCATCAGTCTTTCCCTGGTCTAGGTGTTTCTCAGCATATGGACCCTGGATCCAAAGGACTCACTCTGCTTCTGGCTCTTCTTTTTTCATGGTAGGAGGTCCCTCCTTTCTACTGTTTTGTGCAATCTCTCTTATGTGTCAGAAGTCATTGACTCGAGATATAACCTAATCCTGTAGATTTTATCCTGCTACACTAACAGAACTGCCTCTAATCTTGCCTTATTAACATCATGGAGGGTTAGGATTTATAGCACAGAGGATAATTAATCAGATCACAAAGTGAAAGGATAATTACATAATACCAGGAATCACAGCCCAGCCAAATTGACACGTAATTTTTTGGGAGGACAAAATACATAATGGTAGCCTATTTTTAATGCCTGCACAATATTTGGATAGATAGCTGGACCATAACATATGTATGTACATATAACATATATATATAAATATTGGTTTTTTTTTTATTAGGATTTGGGTGAAGATTTACAGAGCAAATTCAC
>NW_006921590.1:3007309-3022779 GCF_000298275.1 Orycteropus afer afer | reverse complement strand
TATCACTATGGAAGTAGATTGCCCAACCTTCCTTCCGAGGAGTGGCTGATGGGTTTGAACCGCCAGCCTTCTGGTTAGCAGTCAAATGCCTTAGACACTATGCTACCAGAGCTCATAGTAAAAGAAAATGAACATTTTTAAGGCTTTTGGTGCATGTTGCCAAACAGCCTCTAAAATGATGTTTGTCACTTACTTGATTTTCTTATCCTGAATTAACTTAAACCTCCACTATTCATCCTTGACATTTTATCTTTCTTTCAATGGATGTTTTTCTGCTGTCTCCTCATTAGATGTATTATATTAAAGGAGGTTGACTATTCTAGTTTTTTAAAAGGTGTTTTAATCAGGAATGGATTTTGATGGTATCAAATGCCTTTTGGACATCTGTTTTATTCTATGGTTTCAGTCATTAGACTTATCAGCAGGAGGGTTTATGTCAATGAGTTTCCTGGCATTGAGTCACCTGGCCTTCCTTGCCCTCTGAATTGTCATGAGTTCACTTTCTTTGAGGAAAATGGCTGCCAGTCTGAGAAGTTTCAGAGAAGGACTGTTAGCTGGGGCCATGTACATTGTTCTCTAGGTGATCAACTTTTCTATCAGCTATTTGTTCAGCTTCAGTAATGGCTCCTAGAAGTTGAAGAATGCTATATAGCCTTTGATGCTGTTGATCTAGGGAGGGATAATATGGTCCCAAGTTGGTTGACACTCGCCATACCCCTTTCTCATCTGGCCCTCAAACTTGAGAGATTCTGGTTGTCATCTGAGAATTTCCTTCAATACTGGTTGCACTACAGTGCCTTCTCAGGAAGAGGAGTTGATGTAAACTTTTAAGATCTTCTTTTAGTTCAAATTAGACTGTTTATGGCAACGATACCTTAAAGTTTTGATGAGAAGCTGGAACCATTGCTTGGTTCCAGTGTTGCTGCTGTGTTATCCTTAGTTTATATATTTATTTTGTCACTGGTGAGGAGATTCATTCTCTAACCCTAAAGTGATAGCTTGGTGGACTCTAGTACTACACATAGGTAAAGCTTTCTAAACAGAGAAAAAAAAAAAAAAAAAAGGTAAATTTGATGTACACTCTTAAATATGTGTTACGTAACCAAGAAAAAAAAGTGTCATATTCAAAATATTTTTGTGTTTAATTTTGGGAATTAAGTGATGTGAAGATACTTTAAAATTCTAATGTATCTGAGTAGCTATGGGTATAATGGCAATGAATGTGGCATTCTAATTCTAATGCATACTGGCTTTATCTGATAAATTTTAATTTTAGCTACTCATTTATTTCAATCTCTAACTGAGGCTGGAAGTGCTTTTCTCAAAACCAGGTTAAGTATTCTCTGGTTCACCTTCGGAAAAATATGGAAGGAATAATATTTTTAACTTGGCATTTTTGAGCACTTTCTGTATACTAGACATAATATTGTAGTGCCTTTTAGAGCGAGTTCATGTCAGAAATTTGATGCCTACCTTTGAAATAATCCCAGATTTTCCAATAATTTTTTTTTTTTTTTTTTTTTACATCTCCATAAATCTATGAAAACACACGTGGGAAATCTTTTGAATGGATATATTGAACTTCTAGATATGTGTCTCTTTGTGGTAGAAAAATTATAATTTGGAAGCTTATGATGTGTTAAATACAGAAGGCCAAAGTCACTGTGATTTAACAAAAAACAAATTTGAGTTGAGTGTTTTTGAACAACTTCAGACTATATCTGACTGGGGAAGGTATCAAACAAAGCATTGTCTGAGAAGAATCTTTGTAGATAGGAGGGAAAGCACATAGCTAGCTAGCTGTTGACAGTGAATGTTAGGCTTTAACAGTTAGCTTCACTAAAGCCATTTATTCGCAGCAGTTCTCAGTGGGGTTGATCACACTTCTAAGAATGCTTGTGAATTTGTGTTTCAGAGCTTCTCTAAACATGAGAAAATAATTCACAAAGTACTCATTTTAACTCATGCTTTAAAGTGACAGAATAATGGATTGATAGCAGCATGATTTAAAAGAATTGAAAAGTGGATATTTTGATTGAAATATACCAAAGACTGTTTCCAGTTTGCTTAGTAGTCATCTCCCATAATTGTATCATTCTCAATGTAATAATGTGGATGTTGAAGATTGAATACAGCCCTATTTTTCCACATTCAATGAATATATTGCTGTAAAGCTATATGCAAATCACATATAAAAATCAATGGAATCATTTTAGAAGTGTTAGAGGATCCCTCTGTGTGAACAAATCCATTTGGGAAAGACTTTATAGACTGATGTGTCATCTCCTAGTTTACAGTATTTAAAATGGATTTTGTTCAGACTTATTTAAAGTGTGAATAGCAGTTAATCATTCTGACATCCTAACTTGACCTGGCACTTGGTTACTGAACATTTTTGGAGAAGGCGGGATGTAAAGCTAAAATTGATTGTGGAATTCACGCTACTAGAGGAAACCAATTTCTGTATATCTATTTTATTTTTGTTTGGTTTTTATTTGATCAAATATATATATATATATATATATATATATATATATATATATAATGTTTTGAACTAAATGGTTCTAAAGATTTTCACTGAGTGACAGTTAGTGCCTGTCCTGCCTCTCCTCTTAGTTTTGGTACTCACCTCTACTTTTAGAGTTGATTCTCCTAATTTTTGCCTACATATTTCCAAATAACAGGCATCTAGTGCTATTTGTGGGTTTTTCCCCAGTTCTAGACGTTATCTATTGACTTTATTCTTCTTAAGATAAAGCTTTCGTTCTTCCCCTAGCCCCATTATGACCACAATACTGATTGCCCCATTCTGGGTATATCATAATATTTGTATTATTGTTGAAAGGTATCATCAAGAACAGAGGAACCAAACGATGCTTGGTTCAGTGCCACCCTTACCTCCTTGCTGTGCTAGAGTCCATTGTCACAGCTATTGGGTCAGTCCATCTCACTGAGGGTCTTCCTCTTTTTCACGGACCCTCTGCTTTACCAAGCATGATTTCCTTCTCTTGGGAGTGGTTCCTCCTGATAACATGTCCAAGTGAGTGAGATGAAGTTTCATCATCCTTGTTTCTAAGGAGCATTCTGGCTATATGTTTTCCAAGACAGGTTTGTTCATTCTTCTGACAATCCATGTATATTCAATATTCTTCAATAGCACCATGATTCAAATATATTGGGTCTTCCTTATTCACTGTCCAGCTTTCACATGTATAGTCAGGGATTGAAAATATCATGACTCAGGTCAGATGCACCTTATTCTAAAAGTGACATCTTTTTTCTTCAATACTTTAAAGAGGTCTTTTGCACCAGATTTGCCCAATGTAATATGTTGTCTGAGTTCTTGACTACTGCTTCCATGGGTGTTGATAGTGGATCCAAGTAAAATAAATACTTGACAACTTCAATCTTTTCTCCATTTATCATGATGTTGCTTATTGGTCTAATTGTGAGGACTTTTGTTTTCTTTATATTGAGGTGTAATCAATATATAAAACTGTATAGTCTAATCTTTTTCATTAAATAATTCAAGTCTTCTTCCCTTCCAGTAAGCAAGGTTGTGTCATCTACATATTGCAGGTTGTTAGTGAGTCTTCCTCTGATACTGAGAGATCTCTTTCAGTGAATTGACCAGGTAGCTGTCTTCCAAATATCTTGTCATAGATAAGTGAGCACTTCCAGCATGGCATCCATTTGTTGAAACCTATTAGCTGATATTCTGACAATTCCTGGAGGCTTTTTTTTTTTTTTCCCCAATTCCTTCAATGCAACTTGGACTTCTTCCTTCAGTACTTCCTTCAAGATAAGTTCTTGATCATATGCTTCTTCCTGAAGTGGTTGAATGTTGACCAGTTCTTTTTGGTACAGCTGCTCCATGTATTTCTTCTATATTCCCTTGATGTTTTCTATGTGGTTCATTGTTTTGCCCATGAAATCTTCCAATATTGCAACCAAAGGCTTGAATTTTTTCTTCAGTTCTATGAGTTTGAGAAATGAAGAGCATATTCTTCCCTTTTGGTTTTCTAACTCCTGTTCTTTGCACATTTCATTACAATACTTTACTTTGTCTTCTCAAACTGCCCTTTGAAATTTTCTGTTCAGCTCTTTTACGTCATCATTTCTTTCATCTGCTTTAGCTGCTCTGTGTTCATGAACAAGTTTCAGAATCTCTTATGATTTAGCATTTTCTTTCTTTCTTGTCTTTTTAAAAACCTTTGAGTTCTTCATGTATAATATCCTTTATATCATCCCATAGTTCATCTGGTCTTCAGTCACTAGTGTTCACGTCATCAAATCTATTCTTAAGATGGTCTCTAAATTTAGATGGGATATACTCAAGCTTGTATTTTAGCTCTTGTGAACTAGTTTTAATTTTCTTCAGCCTCAGCTTGAACTTGCGTATGAGCAACTGATGGTCTGTTCTTCAGTTGGTCCTTTGCCTTGTTCTGACTGATGATATTGAGCTTCTCCTTGGTCTCTTTCCACAGATGTAGTCAATATGATCCCTGTGTGTTCCACCTGGTGATGTCCACATCTATAGTTGCCATTTATGTTGTTGAAAAAGATTTGCAATGACTGTCATTGGTATTGCAAATTCTATCATGTACTTTCTGGCATTGTTTCTATCCCAAGGCCATATTTTCCAACTACCAGTCCTTCTTTGTTTCCAATGTTTGCATTCCAATCAACAGTAATTATCTTCGCATCTTGATTGCATGTTTGATCAATTTCACACTGCAGGAGTTGGTAAAAAGCTTTAATTTCTTCATCTTCAGCATTAGTGGTTGGTGCATAAATTTAAATAATCACCTTCTAACTGGTCTTCCTGGTAGGAATATGTATGCTGTCACTGACAGTGTTTTACTTCGAGATGGAATAATGTTTGTAAGAATCAATATTTAGTGTTTATATTGTTTTATTATGTAAATGTGACAGAATATTGCATTCTGTTTCATCCAAAGTGCCATGTAACAAAAGATAAATTTCAAAGTGAGATGTGAGAGCAAAAGGAATGACCAAGAACCAGTGGCTGTACAGTAGGAGTGAAGGAGAATTTACAGTGTTAAAAACATCATTTATGGAAATTAGAGACCCAAATAAATGGGCAGATACATTCAAAGTTTGGTTGGGCAAATGCTGTGTGTGCCCTGTGAACATAAGTGAGCTCTGAGAGGGAAGGCTGTCTTGGAGCCATAGTCAGTTCTGCTCAAGAAGTTTACCTTGGGTGTAAATGTGGTTATGGGATGAGGTGAAGTAGGGTCACTGCATAGAGAGAATCTGTGTCAAGTAGTAGAGGCAACCTAGGGAATCAACTGCCTTTCATACAGACTTTCAGCCATTCCCTCTTTTTCTTCTTCCACTTGCATCCAGTTGCTCTTTTATCTGTATCCATAGCTTCTGAATTCTGGGTTCTTTGGGTCTTCAGTATATATTAACTCAATGAACAGTTTGCTCCCTGCTAACATACTTTCAGGATGACGGGTGGCATGGTGGTTAAAGCACTTGGCTGTTAATCAAAAGGTCAGCTGCTCTGCGAGAGAAAGATGTGGCAGTCTGCTTCCATGAAGATTTATAGCACTGAAAAGCCTACAGGGCCGTCTCCTCTGTCCTCTGTGGTCACTGTGAGTCAGAATCAACTTACTGGAGATAACACACTTTTTCTGGTTGGCAAATTTTATTTATTCTCCAGGATTTGACATTGTGTTGTTGCTCTTTTCCTTTATTTATTTATTTATTTTTATTTTTCTGCCTTAAAAAAACATCTTTGCTTTTATGTTTATGGGGCCTTGTTCTAAGTCAGAGTGGTGATAAACATGTATCCCATCTCCCATGTTTCGTTAGACTTTTAAAATTTTTTCCAACATACTTGTGTATAAAAACATTATGTCTGTAGGATAAAAAAGTAAATAATAATTTAACTGTTTTGAAGAAATACAGGAATATTTGCACTTTTCTTGTTTTCTGGATGTTATATATACAACCTAGTTCCTGACCTTCAAAGTATAGTCATAATCAGCTGTTTCACCCTTTTTGAAGGTTGAAGAAAATTTACTTGATCCTATCCAGAAAGGAGCTCTGGTGGTGTGGTACCCAACTGCTAACCAGAAGGTTGGTGGTTCAAACTTACCAGCCACCCTGTGGAAGGAAGACTGGGCAATCTACTTCTGTGAAGATTTACCACCTTGAAAGTCCAAAGGGGGTCGCTATGAGTCAGAATTGACTCTATGGCAGTGAGGTTTTTTTGTTTGTTTGTTTGTCCAGAATGGGTAACAGTGTTCCTCAACCTAGTGCTCTCCTGAACAGCAAGCACATGGATTCACACTATACACACATTCTACTTACACAAATTCAGGTAGACCTATTCTGAAGAAAAAGAGCTTACAAAAGAATGCTTTGTCCCATGTGGCTCCATGTACCAGCTCCTCAAAAAAAAAAAAGTTTTTAAAAATTACAAAGATAAATAAATAATCAGTTCTTGGCTTTTATACTTTCAAGATCTGAAGTCTTAGAACTTTAAAGATGACTAAATTTTTTTCAAAATTTACTGTTTTCTATACTTTTTAAAGGGGCCCTTGCGGTTCAATAAGGAGATCTGATGGTGTAGTGTATAAGGCATTTGGCTGCTAACCAGAAGGTCAGTGATTCAAACCCACCAGCTGCTCTGCAGAAGGAATATGGAGCATTCTACTTCCATAAACATTTAAAACATCATAAACTCAGTGGAGGTCGTCATGAGTTGGAATCGACTCGATGACAGTGTGTTTGGATTTTTGGTATTTGGTGGTCCAGTGGTTTTTTTAAAAAATGCTTGGGTGCCAACAGAAAGGCCTTTTATTTGAACCTACCAGCTGCTCTGCTGCTGAGAATCCTATGGAGCAGTCCACTCTGCCCTACAGGGTTGCTATGAGTCCAAATTGACGCAGTGGCAATGTTTTTTTTTTTGGGGGGGGGAGGGGCATACTTTTTACCTTAACTATCTGATTTTAGACCCTAACTCTTGTGTCAGATGAACATCTTCTATGATCTTTTGTTTCACTACATAGAACCAAAATATTGAATGTACACACCATCCTCACTTACTGAATAACTTGTTATCCAACATTTCATGTGTGGGACAATAGCAAAAAATCTGTCTATCTTGCATACTGAGATAGACAGATTTTTTGCTATTGCATACTTGGAGCTCTGGTAGCATAGTGCCTAAGGCACTTGACTGCAAACCAGACGGCTGGTGGTTCTAACCCACAAGCCACTCCTCAGAAGGAAGGTTGGGCAATCTACTTCTATAGTGCTACTGCCTCAGAAACCCAAGGAGGGGTCGCTATGAGTTGGACTCGACAGCATTTGTTGTTGCGTTATGTATCTTGCATACTAACAACGTATGTCTAGCGATAATGAATGCTGAGATGTGAGGTCAAAGTTATTTGTCAACTTGGCTGGACTATGATTCTCAATGGTTTGGCAGGTATGTAATGATTTAGTCATCCTCAGTTTTCATCTAATGATGATTTTCACATAATGCTTTTGGTCTTTGGAACCTAACCACGTCATTAAGTGAGCAGAAGGTATATATTTGTTCTTATTGCAGCATAGTATCATGGAAAAAGTTAAGTCTTGCAATTCATTCGCCCCTGGGTTCAAAGTTCTAGTTATGCCATGATGGGCATATTAACTAACTCTCCTTAATCTTTGATTTTCTTGCCTCCAGAGTGTTTACAGTAATAGCTACCTTATAGGGTTATTTTAAGAGTTAATATCAGGCAATAATTGAAGCACCATGAAGAGTTCTGTGTACACAGTGAAGCTTGAAACTTTAATTCCCTTACTGAATTTATAGCTGAAATTCACTTCTAATATTTCATCAATCAGGTATCTCATTATTTTGGGAATCTTAGAGTAGGTCCATGGGAGCTCTGGTAGCATAATGGCTAAGGCACTTGACTGCTAACCAGAAGGCTGGCGGTTCAAACCCACCAGCCACTCCTCGGAAAGAAGATGGAGCAATCTACTTCCGTAGTGATACTGCCTCGGAAACCCAAGGAGGGGTCGCTATGAGTCGGGTCCAACTCAACGGCACATAACAACAACAACAACAGAGTAGGTCAAAGAATATTAATTCATAATTATTGAGTCTTTACTACATATTGTTCTCAATTCTTTATATGTTATTATTTCTTAGAAACTCTGTGAGTTAGTTACTTGTAATTTGTTTCCTATTTTATAGACGAGGAGACTGCAGCTTAGAGGTTAAATAATTTATCCAAGGTCACAGTAGTGCTAAGTGGCAAAGCTGGGATAATGCATTTCCTAGCCTGATTTAGGAGAAAAGATAAACTCTAATTTTTTCCTTATTCTTTGGCCTAGAAAAGTCAAACCCAGCTTAGGCAAATGGAGGGATTTATTGAAATTCCAAGAATAGTTGACTCTCAGACTGTAGGGAAGGCATAAATACAGCAGGACTTAGGAACAGCTGGTGCCAGGGAATTGAACCCCACCAAGAATTTCTTTCCTTGTTTAATATATGCTTCTTTGTGCATGTTGACTTGTTTTTCTCATTGTAGGCAGGTTTTCTCTTCAGTGCAAAAACCATAGCTGTTGATGTCTTCCAAGTTTAATATTTTATGTAATTTCAGTCATGTAAGAGGGCTGACTTTCCTTCTCAGATTCATTTTGAAAAAGTACCAGGAATAGACTTGGGTCAGAGCCTTTTTCCTTACAAGAGTTAATTGTAGTCTGAGAGTAGACTAAGGAAGATCATGACTTCTCCTGAGGTGGCCTTATAGTCTTGGCATTAGGGAGGATGAGAGTAAGTGAATTCCTTAGGACTGATTTTGGCTACAAGTAGCAAAATATTTCTAATAGTGACTTAACCTGAAAGGATATTTATTGTTTACTACTGCAACAAAAATCTGGAAGTAGGGTTAAACTGACTGTCTGTTCAGTGACAGGTCAAGAACCTTGTAGCTTTCTGTTTTGCTTTGTCTTTCCTAGATTATTCCAAAAAAGCCAAACCTATTGTCATTGAGTTGATTCCAATTCATAGAAACCCCCACTGGGTTTCCAAGATTACAAATCTTTATGGAAGCAGACTGCCTGATCTTTTTTATGCAGAGTAGCTGGTGGGTTCAAACCACTGACTTTTTGGTTAACAGCCAAGTTACCTTAAACACTGCACCATCAGAGTTTTTTTCCTAGTGTATAGGTTTTTCATATTCATGATAGTCATCTCTTGGCCACCAGATGGTTGCCAGGGCTCCAAAAATCATGTGTACATTCAAGTCAGGAAAAGAAAAATTTGCATGGCTAGCAAGATTTCTTCTTGCGTAAGTCTCTCTTGTTTACTTTTTTGTAGAGGTCTCCAGCTGAATTCCACTTATGACTCAGCAGCCAGAATGGAGCCATTTGAATTTCTCTTCCTGTGAGGGGGTCAGGGAAAACAAGCAACAAGCCTGTTAGTCTCTGAAGTGGGAGGCATAACTAAATAAGGATGGCTGTTGGTTCAGCCAGTTAATAATGGCTGCCACAGTGGGTGAAGAGATAGACCAATTTATAAGTTGCCATGAGAATGGAAATGGAAGGGAAGACTCAGACAGTCTCAAAGTTTCCTAATGCTGTTGTTTTGTGCTATTGAGTTGATTTTGACTCATAGCAACCTCATCTGACAGAGTACAACTATTACCCCTTAGGGTTTCCAGGTTTTTCTCCCACAGAGCCATTGGATAGGTTCAAACTGCTAACCTTTTCCTTAGCAACCGAGTGCTTAACCATTATGGCAATACCCACTCTTCACTTACCAGCATAGTTAGGTTCCAAAGACCAGGTTGTTATGCAAAAATTTGATTATGCAAAAATGGGGAATGAGTACATCATTACATAATTGCCAAAATACATCATCATATAACTGCCAAACCACTGAGAATCATTGTCCAGCCAAGTTGACACATAACCTTAACCATCACGACCAGGATTACTCTCACATTGCACTTTGAGATTTGTCACTGCCAGATGTATGTCGTTAATGCACAAAATAGTCAGTAGATTTTTTATTGTTATCATAAATGCAAAATATCAGATTTATCAGTGAGATAGTTCATAAGTGAGGAGTAAGTGTATTACATAATATATGTTGTTGTTGTTGTTATATGCCATCAAGTTGGTCCCTACTCCTAGCGACCCCTCCTTGAGTTTCCGAGGCAGTATCACTACGGAAGTATGATTGCCCAACCTTCCTTCTGAGGAGTGGCTGGTGGGTTTGAACCGCCAGCCTTCTGGTTAGCAGTCAAGTGCCTTAGGACTATGCTACCAGAGCTCCTTTCATAATATATAAAGCATCATAAACTTTGATCTTGATATTGAGCTATTTTCAAGAGAAAAGACCTAGCCATTTGCATTCTACTTTTGCCTTCCATATAGGATTTGGGCCTTTCTTCCTTTAGGCTCTACTCATGTGAATTTTTTCCTAAATTTTTGTTCTTTTTTTCCTCTAGAGCTGTCAGAACTTTTAACCTTACTTCAAGGCCCACCTCAGTCTGCAAGCTCATGGTGACATCTTGTTCCTGTGAATTCATAGCACTTCTTGGTTGAAAAGCTCATAAGTTAAGTATTAGTTAATGACAACTTATATTTTGCTATTTTACCATATCATTTAGCTTTTGACACTCCAATTAGACTGTAGATTCCTTAAATGGAACAGTCTTTCCTCTATTTCTTTATAAAGCCCACAGGCAAAGCAGAGCACATGTTGTTGTTGTTGTTGTTGTTATGTGCCGTCGAGTCGGCCCCGACTCATAGCGACCCCTCCTTGGGTTTCCGAGGCAGTATCACTACGGAAGTAGGATTGCCCAACCTTCCTTCCGAGGAGTGGCTGGTGGGTTTGAACCGCCAGCCTTCTGGTTAGCAGTCAAGTGCTTTAGCCACTATGCTACCAGAGCTCCTTAGTAGGTACTAAATATATATTGGTTAATTCATTCTTTACATGAGTATTTTTTAAAAGCCCTAATTTTTCCACAAAGGATGCTTTATTTTTAATCTATTGCTGGCCTCTGAGGTGCTTTAGAAGAGAGAACTTGGGAGAAAATTATTTTAGTGTGCAATCTTTTTGCCTAGCTCAAATTCTGTCTTAGGGCATCTACTTAAATGGAAACTTTCTCCTCAAAACTTCTTGGGGTACGTCATTATACAGGTAATAATCAATAAGGACTCTATTTTCCCACTCTAAGCTGCTGTTAGATTTGTATTATAGACAAAACAGTCCACTGTGTTATTTTAGTCCTGCCTATTTTTGAAGTATTTTCTGTAATACCATAGGCTGTTGAATTTAACTTTCTCTAGAGTCAAGTGACTATTATGCATGGGCAGAAAAAAAAGGTAAGAATTCAATGTAAGCACTACAGTTTTTCAAAAGAAGTCAAGTTCTTTAGAGAATAGGAGATAACAACGGGAAGTGCTGCTCTGTGTGAAAAGGTGAGATGGGGGAGAAAAAAAAACAGTGGAGCCAGCAACAGGTTCCTTGTTTGCTTAGCATTTGATGAATGAAAATTCTGTTTGTACCTGAGGATGATAGAATTTGAAATGGTCATATTTCAGCTTCATAACATTCTTGAGAGTGTGGCGGCTGCATTTTTTTGTCTTTTTTTTTTTTCTTTTCATCTTTGATGTCCAGCTGGTGTTTTGAGACAAGTGTTTGATTATGGAATTGTATTTGAAGAGCAGCACTAAATCATTCTCACTTGGTACTTGACCTTCATCCTAAACAGAATAGATTTCATGGGAGGAATCAGGTTGGGGAAGATATAATTTAATTCTGCCATGGGTCAAGCGGAAAGGTTAAGTCCTTTAAGTTCCTTGTTCCATGATACCTCATGGTGATGTTTTTGAGAAAGCACTTTTTTAATACTAGAAACATTTCCTCTCTGTACCGTGGTTTTTTTTTGTTTTGTTTAATTACAGTAATACACAAGCAAATTTTAAACAGGTATTTCTTGCTTGTATTTCACCCTGTGAATCCCTGGGTTATGCAGTTAACTCACTTATCTGCTCACTAAAAGGTGGGAGGCCGGAGTCTACCTCAGATGGAAAAAGGTTTTGATGAAGTACTGGTGAAAAATCAGCTATGGAAAACCCTATGGAGAACAGTTCTATTATGAGCAGATGGGGTCGCTATGAGTCAGAATTAACAGCAACTGGTACTGGTATTTCCTCCTGTATCTTTTAAGAAATGGCCAATACTTATTTTTTTGTGAATTAAATTTAAAATTGGTATTCTATTTTAACTTACCAGGTGGACTGGTCTACCCTTACTTCAAAAACGTTAAGACTGTGAATTCACTATCTGTTTTTCTTTTTTAAGAAAAAAAAAAAAAAAAAAAGGTTAGATTTGGTTGTTTCCTTCCTCTTCCACACTGGAAAACAAATTGTCAGATTAGGATTACCTGTGGGGTTGTCTTCTGCACATTTCTTCTTAAGGGTTTACCCAGTTCCTTTCTTCCCCTGAGGAAACCACAGTAATTCTTCTTTGTAGCATCCTTTTTATCTTTTTGTGAATGCTGTCTTCAACAGGAAGTTCTCCAATCTTGTTGGATTCAGATTTGCTGTGTCCATTATATGGCACTATTATTTTTTACCCCTTTGGTAAAGAACTTTGGTCTCTGGTGGGTAGACTCAGAAGCTATTAAACTAGGATATCAACAGGGTTCCTTGTTTAAGACCTCTACTCAAAAGTACTCTTGCTTTGCATGTTTTCATTGCAGGTACAGTGCAATTTGCATAGTTTTCTCATTGGTTTAATAAATATGTATTGTTTTAACCTTTTCTCTGGATATCATAGCAAACTCTTGCCACTCTGTTGCCTTTTACCTCTCACCTTCTGATATTTTCAAAATGGAGTACTCCAAATTTACATGGCCTTCAAAGCGAGATTGGCTTATAATTTTCTTCCTTCTCTCTGAGCAGCCCCTTCCATATGAATGTCAACATGGTGCTGAGCTGTTATTCCTCCTTCTAACTCTATTTCTTGATTCTGACCTCTGACTTTGCACTCATTCTTCCCATTCAGACTGACAGTGTTATCAGTCATTTTACACCCACCCATTGCTTCATTCAAAAACGATTCTTAGTTAACTATTCCAATAACAACTTCTCTTTAATGTGACCTGATTTATTTGATAGGTAGTCTCATTTTAGGGGAAGAGATAGTTATCATGGATATTGTTCCCCTTCCTATAAAACTGTGGGAGCTCCGGTAGTGTAGAGCCTAAGGCACTTGACTGCTAACCACAAGGCTGGTGGTTCAAACCCACCAGCCACTCCTCAGAAGGAAGGCTGGGCAATCTACTTCCGTAGTGATACTGCCTCAGAAACCCAAGGAGGGGTCTCTGTGAGTTGGGTCCGACTTGATGGCACATAATAACAACAACATAAAACTGTAGACTATCCGGTGGGCTCCTTGCTTTTAGCCATACTAAATATTAAGATTTAGAAAAATTTGGAAGGACTTAATAATATAATTGTATTAATTTTCTGGTATGTTGGAGATCACAAAAAGGCAGCAAGGCCTGAGCCAGTTCCAGTATAGACCTTTCTTATAACAAAATAATTATGCAATAACTGTCTCTAACATTCCTGTGATTGCAGCTATAACTACAGCATTGAAAAGAGACCAGTGAATGAAGATATCAAAGGTACAGTTCTACTGTCCAGGCTTGCACTATAGGTCCCCTGACCCAGATAAACTGGACGTTTTCAAGAAGCCAGCAATGTCAACTTACCACACAATAACTCAGTTTTTGCGAGCATGGACTTGATTCTATTCTGTACCCTGTGGCACCTAACATAGTGCATCAGACCTGGTAGGCATTCATTAAAAATTTGTCAGATGAAATGAGTTCAGAGATTGAGTGAGCTATCATGCACCACACTGTGTACCTTCTAGAGCTCATGAGGCAGTTTTGTTCACAGCGTCACTGAGACCAAATGATTTTGACATTCATTTACCCCATCTCCAGACCACTGCTGGCTCTGTCCCTACCTCCAGAGATGGAGGCTTCCTAAGATGTCTCCAGAGAAGATAATCTGGCCTATAAAAGCTTAAAAATTGATGACCTTGCGGCAGGATATGTAGTGTCTCAAATCCATCTTGATCATGTAATAAATCCAAAAACTGTATATGTTTTGTTGTCTCTCCATCTTCTCCCCCTCTTGATTTAACAACACACATCCCCTAAGAAGTGGTTTGGAGTCATTATTTAGGGAAGTGCAATGGGGAGTTTTCATTATTTATTTTGGGGAGTTTACAATTTTTTTACCTTGTGGGTTTTTGTCATCTTGATTTGTATCACCCCATTAGTACCCAAAAGGCTCAAGTGGGTCCAGTCACCCAGGTCATCTTGTTATCAAAGAGTCATTCTTTGATCCATGATACTTAATTGAGCATTTGCTACTTGCCAAGCACCATTATAAGCATTGAAAGCACAGAGGTGTGGTTTTATGTATTTATTTATTTATTTTAAATAAGAAGGACATAAACCTCTACCTTATGTTTGTGGAAATTATATCTGGAAGGGAGAACCAGACAAATATATAAATAAAAATTATTCTATGTTAGATGATAAGTGCTATGGAGAAGAATAAAGCATGAAAGGGGAATAGGAGTGATTGCTGGAGGTAGACGGCTAATAATTCTAAAAAGTGGCATCAGGAAATGTTTGTCTATAAAGTTGAAATTTGCGCAAAGATCTGCAGTAGGTGAGAATGGACTGTGTAGAAGTGAGGAGATGTTGAAAGATACTAGAATTCACTCTTGACCTACCTAATATCTCATAGAATATCAGGCCAATAGTACACTTTCTGGAATTATATTATGTAGCAAATGGGAGATATATTGCAGTCGTATAAAAGCCAAAACAAAGGGGAGGGGAAGGATGTCTTAGCACGGCAAAACGCAAGAGGTAAGTGGCTTTGGGTCCTAGTGAAGGGCGTGTACTTGTGTGTAGCTGTTCACCATGGTCTCCACTCAGGTTTGAGCATTTATTTAGCCTCTGGGCACTGTAGGTACTTATGTTCATGACCCTGATTTAGAATATGTGCTGTGCTGAAGAAATACTTAGAGTTTAGAAAGCTGTAGAGGTGGGAGTTAAGGGGTATTTGCAGACTTCTCCTTTTTCTGGAAATCTAGACTAGTTCACCCCATCCATTTTGCTTTTCCCTCACTCTCAAATCTGACCTTCCACTAGAGTCAGCGATGCTGCCTGTGCAGAGTGTGTCTTGATGTCCCAATTCATGAGATCAAATGATCCATGGAACAAAATTCAGCTGTTGTTGTTGTTGTTGTTAAGTGCCATCGAGTCATTTCCGACTCATAGTGACCCCATGCACAGCAGAACAAAACACTGCCCGATCCCGCGCCAGCCCCACAATCCGTGCTATACTTGAGCCCATCATCACAGCCACTGTGTCATTCCAACTCGTTGAAG
>NW_006921590.1:2963797-3003674 GCF_000298275.1 Orycteropus afer afer | reverse complement strand
TATATATAGTTTGTTGTCGGAGACCATCAAATTGATTTTGACTCATACCAACCCATATGATGGAGTAGAATTGCCCCATAGGGTTTCCTAGGCTGTAATCTTTATGGTAGCAGATCACCAGGTCTTTCTCTGGTGGAGCTGCTGGGTAGGTTTGAACTGACACCCTTTAGTTAGGTTAGCAACCTAGTACTTAACCATTGTGCCACGTAAGTATACACTGACTTCTCACATGGTTAGGTTCCAAAGACCAGAGAGTGTAATGCAAAAAATGACATTAAATGAAAATAAAGGGTGAACATATCAGATCACAAAATAGAGGATGACAACGTCATTATATATTGCCAAATTACCTCATTATATGACAGTCAAATTCAAAGTTTATCATTACATAACTGCCAAATTGCATTACTGCATAACTGCCAAATCACTGAGAATCATGGGCCAGCCAAGCTGACATATAGCCTTAACCATCACAGCCAGTGTTGCTCTTGCCTCACACCTTGGCATTTGTTACTGACAGAAGTATGTTGCTAATACACAAAATAGTAGATTTTTTACTAAGGTCATAAATGTGAAATATTGGATAACAGGATAGCCAATAAGTGAGGAGTACATGTATAAGTGTTTAAAAGGAGAACTCTAAGTAATAAAAGCAATTTTACTTTATTCATAATTTTAGAAATTCAAAAGAATTTGAAGCTATGTTTATTCATTCAGATAGAATTAGGAAAGTAAAACTGAAAGACATTGAAAATATAAATCATCTTTATTAGTTGGTTTGTCTCTGTGATCATAAGCTTTCCTACCAGAAAGGTACTTTCAAGACTTGGGTAAAAGTTAGTGTCCCCTGCCTGCTATGTACCCTGTTAAATGAGAAAACTATGTGTTTTATATGTGTAGTCATTCCCACATTTGATATATAGCACTGGGAGAGATTTAAGCTGGAAATTTGGGGTCATTAGTATATGGATGGTAACTGACATCCAAAGAATGATTGAGCTCCTCTAAAGAATGTATGTACTGGGTAGGATTGGGAGAGGGTTCAAGCAGAGCCCCTGTAAACATTCACATACAAGGGCACAGAAGAAAACACTAAAATACTCAAACTCATTGCTATTGAACCTGTTCCAACGTGGTGACAGAGGGTGTTACAGAGTAGAAATATTTCATAGGGTTTTCTTGACTGTAATATTTATGGAAGAAGATTGCCAGGCCTTTCTTCTGCAGTGCCTCTGCATTTGAACCACCAACCTTTAGATTAGCAGCCAACTGCAAACCATTTGTACCACCAAGGGACACTTAGGGTACAGGGAAGGGGGGCCCATAAAGAGACTGAGAAAGTTATGTGCATTGGAATCAAAGCAGAGACACTGTTTTAAGAGTTAACAACTATTTCAAATACTGAAGAGGAGACAAGAAAGCTACATGCCAAATTAATCAATTGAATTTAGGAGATATTCTGAGTAAGAAGGCCAAAAACAAAAAGAAAAAAACCTACTGACAATGAATTGATTCTGACTCACAGCATCTAAGGTGGTATATGTTTACAGAAGTAGATTGCCGGGTCTTCCTTCAGTGGAGTGGCTGGTGGGTTTGAACCACCAACCTTCTGCTTAGCACTCAAATGCCTTAGACATTGCACTACCAGAGCACCTTTAAGAAGGCCAAGGACCTCTGAAACTAGCACAGCATAATGGCAGGAATGAAACAACAAGAAAAATCGATAGAACAAGCATAAGATGGAAGGATGACAGTGGGGCTTATTGCCTGGTCTAACATTTCCAATATCTGTGAGTAGGTTGTTTTTGTTCTTCTGCATGGCCGTTCAATGAAATCAGAGAAATCTCTCTTACATTAGTGAGCTCTCCTTTGATGTAACCCACTTCTGTAGGAAATCCATTTCTGAGAGAAGACTCTGTTGTGCTCTGTTGAAAATCAGCCTCCGGGAAACTCTTATGGGAATTCTGAGGAGAAAGGAAAAGCTTCTAGGGAGATGTTTAGAAATCCTTTGAGCTGCATATAATCAGTGCGAACTTTATATGTATATTGACTGTACATTAAGAGCACTTTAAGTGGTAAAGACCTCAAAGGCATTAGTCCATTATAAGAACAAACAGAAATTTAAAGCAATATTTTCCCAGAGAAAAGGGTTGGGAAGAACAAAGATGGGTTTGGGGCTTTTTTCCCCGTGTTCATTTGTGAGAAAATGTGCTTTTGATTGATATCTACCAAAGACTGTGTTCAGCATAGCATATTTCTGATGCTTAATGAATATTCAGCATAGTAATTTAAAACATTTGGGGTGGTGCCTCCAGGCACTTTTTCCAATACCTCTTTTATTCATTCCAATGTCTGGAACATGAAGACGCAGAATGAAAATAACTGTACTTGCTCTCCTTTGCCCCTTTCTCAGGAGTCTGAGTGCTCGCACCCCGTGTACCAGCAAGTCCTTCTACTCTCAAGAATTCTTTGCCTTTCATTTTTAGTAACAGGCCTGGAGCTTTTTCTATGGCAAGAAAGAATATGCCATCCTGTAGAAGACAGGACCCATGATGAATCCAGTGTCTCTTTTTTAGAACCTTTTTTTCCTTCAGGATTCTCTAAGGAATGTGGTTATAGAAATGTGGAATGGTTTTAGAGAAAAAACTCAAATATTAGTTTAGGTCAACATACTGAAATGAGCAGATCCTTCCCTCTGCCATTTGCACATGTTTTTCTTCATTTTTATATTTGATTTTTCTAGTCATACATTTGGCATTGATGGCACTTGGCAGCAAAACACCATACAGATGAGATGCTATTGAGGATTATCAGACCATGACAACTTAATAGCATCTTGGTAATGTGTCTAGCTTCTATGTACTTACATTTGTATGCAGCATAATTTCATATGCTACTTAGAAAAATAAAAATAAGAATTACCACCACCATACAACAGACCACTAGTTCAGGCTTCCTTTATAAACAAGTAATCCTCTACTGTTAAAGAGGCATTAAAGAGCTTTCTGTTATCCTCTGTTGTGGCTGTAAAATATTAGGCATGTAATAACCTAGCCAGTTAAAATAAGGTAAATTTGATAAAGACATTTAATAAGAAATGTGATAAAATAGAGTCAGAACACATCATTGTTTTGAAATGTGTTACCTCTTTAATATGTTGCAACAGTATTTCATATAGTGTGCAATTTTCTTGGACATAGTTACTAAACAGCATAACATTTTAAGCATATTAGAATTCTTGGAGGTGGCAGAGTCTTGTTTTATTTTTTTTCTTTTTTCCTGTCAGGAAATTTGAAAATAGTTCATTGAGTATTGATAATGAGCTGCCATTTTTGGAGACCTACTGTGTGCCATGGAGTATGTTGAGGATGTTGCATGTATTATGTCTGAGCCTCACAACAATACTATCCCTACTGTACTGAGTAAATGATTGTGGCTCAGAGGGTTAAAGTAACTTGTCCAAGATTATAGAACTCAAAATGATGGAGAAAGGACTCAACACAAGTCCATCTGTCCCTAAATTTAAGACCATTTCCATGCGACAAATTACTTCAGAATCTCTAGAGTTGAGACCCAGTCATTGATATTCTCGAGAAGATCATTTTGGAAATTCTTGAAGAGACCTATAGGTAGAAAAGGCTACACTTGCACTATTTGTTTTTCTTTCAGCACAGCAAGTAAAGAAACTACTTTTGGTACATCATTCATTTGCAGGGTGAAGAGGTACAGACTAGCAAGAGTGGATTTCTCTATTTCACATTATCTTCAAGTTTCTGTTTGCAGTTGGGAATGAAGGCATCCCCATCATGTCAGTGTGTATGTGTATGTGGAGATGTGGCCATATGTATCTCTCTAGTATCCTTAAGAATGGGAAGCTGTTTAAAATGAAAGATACTTAGATAGAATATTTTTTATTTTTTGGAAAAAAATAGGTGAAAAATGTCGAGCACAGCTGTGTTAATGCCAAGGAATAGGAAGCGTTATGAATGTCGAATACAGTGTTGGCTAGGCTCACATGTTGCGTGTTTGTGTCAGTATGTGTGAGAAATATCTTTGAGTTCATTATTTCATAAACCTAAAAATAAATTAAGACCAGAAGTCACTGGATTTGACCACTGAATATTTAATTTCTTGGCTCTTTGAGCAGGGATGGCAGAAGACTATTTTTATGGTGGTAGTGAGGGTGTTTTGGAATACAAGGAGGCCTTACTTGTGTTTTTCTCACCTCATATTTTTCATATTTGAAGTTTATGCCACATCTTATTTCCCAGGAGGCTGATCTATCTGGGATATGCCACATATTGTCAGCAAAGGAGATTCCTCATCTACCACGTTTAGTTTCTCTTCTTTGCTCCATGTGGTTTTCATAGTAGTGAAAAATCATTTCCCAGCTTTCTCTGCTGCCTAGCTAAGCTAGTGAACCTAACAGCCCAGTATCGTTCTGTTGTGATCCCTGTTGAACATTCAGCTTGAGTCCACTCCGTACCCTGTCCACAAATGACCCTGTTCACCAGGTGTGTATGGCTTTGATATCCATGTTTCTGTACAGCTTCTTGAGAAACTGGCTAAAAGAACTGTAATAAAAGCAACCTAGTCATATATGGCCAGTATAACCATCAGCATAGTTTGCTTTGAAGTGCTTAACTGTGTTATAATATTGATTTATTTGGAGTTTTAAGGTAGGATGGTGCTTACCTGTTAGTCACCAGGTAAAGGTAATAGATTCTCACGTCATTAACTCATTTTCATCAACAGTTGGTTGCAAGGAGATTCCAGAATCTTTAGTTGTTGTAATGCTTCATAGCGACCCCTCCTTGGGTTTCCAAGGCAGTATCACTATGGAAGTAGATTGCCCCACCTCCTTCCAAGGAGTGGCTGGGGGGTTTGAACTGCCAGCCTTCTGGTTAGCAGTCAAATGCCTTAGACGCTATGTATGCTACTAGAGCTCTTCAATGGAAAATCATTACTATTAATAATTAATTTGGCCTTACAAAGAGTTTCTAAATAATAGATGTATCCATATTTTACTGGATGGACAACATTTGGGTCTTTGTTTTCTCTGCAGGACTGTTGTGCAGTGTCGTAAAGTACCTGGTCATCAACAGGGCTGGAATTTGAGACAAGGTTAATTAGAAAGGTTGGTAGGGCTGAAGAGTTACAAACAAATTTAGGGTCATTCCAGTTTCTACGAAGGAGCTCTGGTGGCTCAGTGCTTAAGTGCTCGGCTGCTAACACAGAGTTTGGCAGTTTGAACCCCCATAGTGTCTCCATAGGAGGAAGACTTGATGATAGATCCTGTAAAGATTATAGACTAGAAAACCCTATAGGGAAGCTCTGTTCTGTCACATAGGTCTCTATGAGTTGTAAATTGCCTCGAGGGCACCTAACAATGACAACTACCACTTTCTGAACCAGACCATTCTTTGATTCTGTTAATTATGAGGAAAGTGGAAATTTCAGGACACCAAATGACAGAGCCTGATGGAAGGTTCCTCTATCTCTCATTCACTGTTGTGGACAATGGTCAAAAAGTATTTGAGTTATCTGCCTACTTCCTCCAGCTTTCTCTCCAGTGTTGGGCCTTTTCAGTAACTCCAAGAGCCCAGGAACCTGAAGTTTGTGTGCTCCTTCATGACACAGGACAAACAGAGTTGAGCCTCACAACCTGATCTCCAGGAATTTGACCAATTTTCTCTTCAAGAAGAAGAGGTATCCTGACTCTCATATCCATTTCCTAGTGTCAGAAGTGTGGGCTCTTATAATTTTCACCTCTACCTAATCCAATTGTGACTTCGATCCACAAAATCCTTTTATGATTTTCTTCTGGATATGCAGGAGAAAGTTCTTCTCTAACCTATTTAGGATGAAATAAAGATAAAACACACAGGATTTCTACAGACAGGAACTTCCAGCAGGGTATTTGTAAATATGATTTCTTTTTTTCTCAAAGCAACCATGCAGATATCTTAAAGAGCACCATGGCCTTTGGCCTGCCTTGCTTAGAATAATGGTTATAACATGATTCTCCTCTGCTCCCATCAGAAGGAAAAAGCTATAAAAAGATAATGCTAATGGAATTTCAAGCCCTGTGGGCACCAGAGTATAGTGCCATTTGTAAATAAAGGTGCTTACCCTTGGAAGGGGAGCTCTGGTGGCATAGTGCCTAAGGCATTTGACTACTAACCAGAAGGCTGGTGGGTCAAACCCACCAGCCACTCCTTGGAAGGAAGATTGGGCAGTCTACTTCTATAGTGATAGCACCTCAGAAACCCAAGGAGGAGTTTCTATGAGTTGGATCCGACTCCACGGCAGTGAGTTTGTTTTTTTTTTACCCTTGGAAGAGATAGGGAAAATCTAGTATGATGAGGAGGGAGAAGAATAGGCAGGACAAGTAGAAATATTAGCTGCAGCTGGAGTCTGAGAGACCCACTAGGTTTGTTGTTCTCAGGACACCTTTTCATGCTTAGAGACTGCTTACCCTCCCATCACCATGTTCTGCCTTCTCTCAAGCCAGATTGTTGTTTGCTGCCTTTGAGTAGGCCCCAGACTCATAGCAGTCGCAAAAACAGTGGAACAAAATGCTGCCCAGTCTTGTACCATCCTCGTGACTGGTCATACATTGAACTGCTGTGATCCCTAGCACTTTGATTAGCTGACTTGGAAAGAGATCACCAGGCCTTTGTTCTTAGTCCATCTTAGTTTGGAAATGTGGCTGTTCAGCATCATAGGAACATGCCATCCTCCACTGACAGACTGGTGTTGGCTGTACATGAGGTACATTGGCCAGGACTCAAACCATAGTCTCCTGCAAAGAAGATGAGCATTCTGTCACTAAACTACAACTGCCCCTCTCACCTAGCCACAGAATCCCAAGAAAGCCTGTCAGAAACATTACTTAAATGAGAGAAGCAAGATTACATACAATGCCTTTAAGATGTCTGTGTCTTCTTTTCTGTTTGCCTTCCGTTTGGCCTACTGGAGTCTCTTTACATTCTAGGCATGTAAAGAAATGCATATTTTTTGTAGTGGGCTTTTTCTGTCTATATTTGAGTTTCCATGAGGGCATGCCATTTGGAAAAGTTTTACTTAGTAATAGTGAAGGAAAAAAAAAGACAACTTTGTATTTGAAGTAGTAGCCTTGTTTCAATGACATTTAAAAGACGAATGTTCACCATCATGCATCCTTCCAGCCTAAGAATCCAGCATATCTTGAGAAGATGAATAGATTGCAGAGGCTGGTTAATACATTATCTTTGTTTTGATGCTGGCTAGCAAGGAAAAAATGTTACCATCACCAGCAGGTTGTACTGCTCTTGTTTTTATGTTCATGTAAAGTATGCAATATGCTAAACAGTAAAAATTTCCTGTGGTATTTTACCTCTGGAAGAAACTAAAAATAGAATGGAGTGAATGAATGAAACATAACCTAGCATTCTCGAATCCTTTCCTCTCCTGAATAAATCAAAAGCTGGTTTCCTGGTTCCCTACGATGTAAAGATTCCTAAAGCCTTGTTTCTTGCCCTTGGAGGGACTCCCTGGGAGCTAGAAAATAGTGTGTCCGTGGCTTTGTTTGTATAGCTTTCTCTGAGGAACCATCTGAGGTAAGAGTTTAGAGACTTGAAGACGAAACCGATTTAGAAGAGAGAATTCTGTCATGAGGACAGAGTTTTGAATTATTATCTTTTTATCTGATCAAACTGAGAGGGCAGGGGGACTTTGAGCTGATCTGTTTGAAGCTTTTGGAAGCTGTGGAAGAAATGAATTGCTGACAGGTTGGAACCATGATGATGATGATGATGATTTGGTTACTTGTGCTTTCAAAACAGTTTAGAATGAAGTTTAGGAAAATGTTTTAGATGTAAATAAAAGTGTTAGAGCCCTTTTAAACATGCATTTCATCTCCTCACCCAAGGACTGCTATAGATAAAAATTAGGCAATTAGGATATAGTTTTTTAAAGTATTAGTAAAACCACTTAAACTGGCCTAAACACCAAAGGGGATATATCAGCTCATGTAACTTTTAAAGGTCTAAAGTAGGGCAGGCTTCAGGGACTGTTTGACCCAGAAGGCCATGGTGTCATCAGAACTGACTTTATTGGATGAGATTCTCTTGGCTCTCTCTGCCTTGGTGTGTTGACTTCATTCAGAGTGCTAGTAAATGGCTTCAGCAGTTGACCTCCTGTCTACCCATGACACCGTCCACACAAAGTGAATGTGCCCTCTTTCCTTCATTTCTAGAAAAGACCTGGGATCCATTCTGATAGTTCCACTGGCTGGCTTAGCCTAGGTCACATATTCACCCATGGAAGTGATGATGAAGTCAGCATTCTCAGAACCACCCAGAATCTCAGATGTGAATGGGATCTATCAGAAAGGGCTGAATGGATCCTTGGGGTGCAACCAAGAGTTTTAATGGCATACCACAAATAAGGTTTTTCCAAGTTTCACAGTCTGGGAAAAAGAACTTCAAGTCCACTTCTTCCTGTCAATTCATGTTAGGACATATTTCTGATGCTTCCTAACACATTGTTATCTATTGAGTTTTTCAAGCTACCCAGAGAAGCCAAATCCTTCACCTTTATCACTAGTGTACTATCCTAGTATTTCATAGTCATTGCATTCAGATTTTTTTTTTTTTTAACTTAAATAACTCTTGGTGAAATTTAATCTTTTTCCTCCCTTTATTTTAATAGTCGTTCAGAAGAAAGAACAGCTAGCTTTGCCATTCTGTTTGATATTCTTAAGTCTGTTTCAGTGTTTTACTATTACTTTATTAGCTTTGCCTCCTGAAGTCACAGTAAGGAAAATGCCCTTGTTTTTTGTGGTCTCGATCTCAATCGATCTTGGAAGGAAGGTTGGGCAATCTACTTCCGTAGTGATACTGCCTCGGAAACCCAAGGAGGGATCGCTATGAGTTGGGTGCAACTCAATGGCACATGACAACAACAACAACAGCTTACAGATAAAAATACTCATTTGATGTGGGTTTAACTGATTTACCCAAGGTCCTAGTTTGAGTCACAGGAGAAGAGGCAGTATTAACTAACACATCTCTAGAGTTCTGGGAGTTGACAAACTATAGCTTGTGGGCCAAATCCAGCCTACAGCCTGCTTTATAAATAAAGTTTTATTGGAACACAGCTACACTACTTTGTTTATGTATTGCCTATGGCTGCTTTCACTTTCACAACAATGGCAAAGTTGAACAGTTGTGGCAGAGACTGTATGGCTTTCAGAACCTGAAATATTTACTGTCTGGTCTTTTATAGCAAAAAGTTTGACGACTTTTGGATTGAATGAGCCATATATTTCACTTTAAAAACTGTGAAAGGTGTTGCAGCTAGATATGACACTCTTCCTAAGCCTTTCCAGATAGAGGTTGTCTTTAAAAGCAATCAAAGAGAATTAGAAACATTTTGGAAAAAAAATAATAATTTAATCCTAGTCTGTGGATTTACAGATGAGAAACTGTGGCTCAGGGAAGACAAGTAATTTACGCAAGACCCCACAGCATATCAGAGGCAGACTAGTTTGCCTCTTATTACCTGTGCTGAAGTTTGCATGCTGGAAGGAAAAATCAAACCCATCAAGTTGATTCCAACTCACAGTGATCCTGTAGGACAGAATAGAACTGCCCTGTAGAGTATCCAAGGCCATAAACTTTATGGAAGCAGACTGCCTCATCTTTCTCCCATGGTGGATGAAACACTGACCATGCTGGAAGTGTACTTAAATATATTGGCCTAAGAGGGAGATGAGGTCTGAAAAATTTTGAGGGAGGATGTTAGGAGGAACAGCAAAGCTCTGCCATTTACCAGTTTGAGTAACTTAGTCAGCTGAACCGATATTTCTTCATCTGTAGAATGTAAGTAGCAGCAGAGCATATTTCCTGGGGACTGTGTTATGAGTGAGACACTAAAGCACATAGGAAGGGCTCAGTAAATGTTAGTTATCATCATAATCATCACCATCTCCGATAATGGTAACATAATCCTCTCATCCTCATCTTCACCAATCCTTGCCTCTTTCCTTCCTGTGTTAGTTGAAGAGGGGCTACCCTCTTTCTCTAAGGCAAACAGCTTCAGCTTGGAATTAGAACCTTTTCTCTTTTGGCTCCTCAAGGGCCTTATTCTGGCAGTTACTTCATCTTCTTTTGTCGTTTATTGCTTTCTTTCCACTGTTTTTTCAAATGACTAACAACTTACTCAAGTCTTGTAATATAGACATTGCCATCACCTTTTTATCTCCATATGATGTCACACTTCTCCCTTTTCCTTCATTGTCTCAGTGGTTCGTACATCATTGTCTCTACTCTGTCAAGTTCCATTCTAAATTAAACTCTTCTATGCCTAAGGCATTTGACTGCTAACTAGAAGGCTGGTGCTTCAAACCCACCAGCCACTCCTCGGAAGGAAGGCTGGGCAATCTACTTCTGTAGTGATACCGCCTCAGAAACCCAAGGAGGGGTCGCTATGAGTCGAACCCGACTCAACAGCAGCAAGTGTGTGTGTGTGTGTGTGTATAACTGTTCCCAGAGGCCACAGCAAATCTGTGGGACTCTATATAGTCTTCATCTGTCCCATCCTTATGTAGCATTCAAACTTGATCTCACCCTTCATCAGGAACTCTCCTTTTGATATTGAATTGCTTAAAAAAAGTGCTTCTCTTCCCACCTCTCCATCAGTTTCCCTCCTAACTTTTTCTTTCTCTGCCTATCTTATAAATAGTACTGTTCCCATAGTCTTTTGCTTAGAATCTCTTACTCCGCTATGGTTTCAACAACTGTCTCATTGAGCTGATGAATATCTCTACCTGAACGTGGCAGTAGAATTTATAACCTTCCCAAACGACTCCTCTGCTTGATTCTTCATGCTTTCTCTTCATTCTCATACTGTTCTAATATCAAACATGTATTGAACATTGGTTTTGAAAAAAGGTTCTGTGCTGAGAGCTTTACAGGCAGCATATTAGTTTTGTTTTTTGATTAAAGTCCACTCTTTGTTCTAATTTCCTTAGTTTTTATCTGATTTCCATATTCTGTTCCAGAATTCCATGTAGGACACCACATTATATTTAATTGTCATGTCTCCTTAGGCTCCTCTTTTTTAAAAAAAAAAAAAAAAAAAAACCTGTGATTGGGGTGAAAGTTTACAGAGCAAATTGATTTTCCACTTGGCAGTTGATATGCATTTTGTTTCAGAACATTGATTGCAGTCCCCATGTAACAGCTCTCTTCCCACTTCCTGTGGTTACCTCCTCCCTGTGTTCTTTCCTATGCATTCCTGCTTTCTGAGCTTATGTTCCTGTGCAAATACTGCCCTTCTACTCTCCCATGGTTGATTGTAAGGAGTGTACCTGTCTCATGTAAATGTTCACCTTATATGCCTGTCTTGTGTAAATTTTTACCACATAAGGCTGGAAGCTATAGGAGTGAGTTTGATTCCAGGTCCGAAGGGTGGCTAGAGGCCATAGTCACAGGGGTTTCACCAGTCTCTATCAGACCTGTAAGCCTGGTCTTGGGTTTTTTTTTTTTTAATGATTTTGAGTTTTGTTCCACATTTTTCTCTCTCACTATCCAGTATCTCCTGCACTGATCTCTTTCCGATTGGTTGACAGTGGTAGCTGGGCACCGTCTAGTTCTTCTGGTCTCAGGGTCATGCAGGCTGAAGTTCCCATGGTCTACTAGTCCCTTACTAATTGTTTACATGTGTCTTTGGTTTTCTTCATTCTTCTTTGCTCCAGGCAAGGAGAGACTAATCCACTCGCAAGCTTTCTTTTTTTTTTCTCAGAATGGCATTTTTTTTTTTTTTTAATTTTATTTTGATTTGGGTGAAGATTTACAGAGTTAATTCACTTTTCATACAGCAGTTCACATATACATTGTCGCATGTCATTGACCAAAATTTACAATGCAACAGCTCCCCTCCCACTTCCTCCCCATAGTTACCTCTTCCCAGTGTCCATCCCTCCATACTCTCCTGCGCCCTGAGCTGTCTCCCTGTGCATAAGCGCCCTTCCTTCTCCCATGATTGTTCTCTCCAGGGTGTGTGTCTACTTGAGGTAAATGTTTAACTCACTTGCCTGTTCTTTGTTTGGCTGGAAACCACAGGTGTGGGTTCAATCCCAGACCTGAAGGGCAGCTCGGGGCCATAGTCTCAGTGGTTCCACCAGGCTCTATTGGACCAGCAAACCTGGTCCCCACCTTCTTTTTTTTTTTTTTTTTGCCTCCAAATGATTTTGAGTTTTGTTCCACATTGTTCTCCCTCTCTATGCAGGATCTCCTACATCCCTTCCAAGTGGATGACAGTGGTAGCCAGGCACCATCTAGTTCTTCTGGTCTCATAGTTGTATAGATTGCAGATCAGATGGTGTACCAGTCGCTAGGACTGATTGTTTCCATTAATTTTGGTTTTCTTCTTTCTTCTTGACGAGGAGAGACCCATTGTTGTATCTAGATGGCAGCTTGCTAGCTTTTAAGATCCCAGTCGCTACTCGCCAAAGTAGGAGGTGGAACAATGTTTTGTATAGTATGTTATGCCAATTGAGCTTGATGTCCCCTGCGACTATGGTCCCAAGCCCACAGGATCAACTACTTGGTCGCTCTGGGTAGCTGGCTGTGACCAAGCAATGACCATAACCTTGCCCCTTGTCAGCTCTACTATACACCTGGGAATTCTGATCACTCACATAAACTTATAGGACCATTGTCTGCCGACCCTATATATGATCTTGGATACACTCCCCATTTAGACATACCTAATTGTTTAGCCTGTCCACCTATCTATCCGTCCATATACCCCTGTTTGCCTTCACTGACAACTCAGTACTGTATATGCAAAAGGGTTCGTATTTGTTGTCTGTACTTCCCATGTACCTCTCTATGTCTTTCTCATCCTCAATGGTGAAATATTGGTCACTCCCATTTGGTACATTGCCCTTCTCTTCACCCAAATCAATATTTATCACTATCTATCTAACAGCATTCCCTCCCCTCCCCTCTCACCCCTGGTAACCAACAAAGAAAATTTCCTCCAATAGATAAACCTTTCCTTAAGTTTTACAATAATGGACTTATACAATATTTGTCCTTTTGTGATTGACTTATTTCACTCAGCATAATGTCCTCCAAGTTCATCCACGTTATGCGGTGTTTTGCAGATTCTACATTATTCTTTAGCATTGTATAGTATTCCATTGTGTGTATGTACCATAGTTTGGTTATCCATTCCTCAGTTGATGGACATCTAGGTTGTTCACTCGCAAGCTTTTAAGACCCCGGTAGCTATTCATCAAAGTAGGTGTAGAACAATTTTTTTGTGTAGTATGTTATGTCAGTTGACCTTGATATCCCCACAGGCTCAACTACTTGTTCTCTCAGGGTGGTTGGCTATGGCTAAGAAGTTATCATGACTTTGCCCCTGTTAGCACTATTATATGTATGGGCCTTCTTATAGCACAAACAAATAAGTATGTGGAAATATCATCTGCAAACCTTATACATGGCCATGGGTATATTCTCTTTTGCCTAGATATACATGATCATTCAGCCCATCTCCCTATATATCCACCCATAGATTAATGTTTGTTGTTACTAATAATGTAGTACTGTATATGTAAAAGTGTTCATCTTTGTTGTTTGTACTTCTTGTGCACCTCTCTGTGCTGATATTGTTAGTGTTACTGTGTTGGTCACTTGCTTTTGCCAGATCCTTAGGCTCCTTTGGAATGTAACTTTCTCAAGACTTAGCTTGTTTTTTTAACTTTGAGCATCTTGTAGAATCGTGGTCAGGTGTTCCATAGAATATTCCTCAATTGGATTTTTATGATTATTTTCCTCATGATGAGACTAGAGTTGTAGATTTTGGTGAGGAACATTACAGAAGCAAAGTGCCATTTTCATCACATCATATTAAGGTCATATATTATCAACATAAGTTAGAGTTGTTAACGTTGACCTTAATCACCTGACTGAGCTAGTATTTGTTTGGTTTCCCCACAATAAACCTGTTCTTTTTCCCCTCCTTTCTATACTATATTCTTTGCAAGGAAGTCACTATGTTTACCCTTCGTTTAAGGAGTAAGGATTTATATTTTACTCCTTTGTGGCCAAACTATCTATATAAATTACTTGAGTTGTTCGGTGTGGCACATTTACCCTTATTTATTTAGGATTTAATCATTTGTTTATGTTAGTGTTGTTGTTGGGTGCCACTGAATTGATTTCTGACTTACAGTGATACAATGTGACAGAGTAGAACTGCCCCATAGGTTTTTCTTGACTGTAATTTTTATGGAAACAGATAACCAGATCTTTATCCTGTAGAGTTACTGGGTGGATTTGAACCACTAACCTTTTGGTTAGCAGCCAAGCACTTAACTGTTCACCACCAGAGCTCCTTTATATCAGTATAGACTTAAGGACATTTATGTTGTATTTTGGGTTTGAGTCCAGTACTACTCCATTTTGTTACTCATATTGTTCCAGTGTTGGCCATTGGGAGTTCTTTCATTTGGCCCTTGTGTTCCTTTGTGTTACCTTTATCATTATATCATCATAACTGTGTATGTGCACGTGCATGTGTGTGTCTGTATGTTTTGGCACCTTCTTACTTTCTGGCACTACAGGATACTTCAAGATCATCTTGTATATTTCCTGTCCCAGTCATAGAATTAGCCATTTCTCAAAGAAGCCCTTTTTCCTTTCACTGTAGAATGATGTTAGAAATTAATACCTGTGCCAAGGTGTGCTTATTTCTATTGGAGTGTTCTTGTTTCTAGACCCTGTCAGCTGATAGAGTAAGGAAGTGTATATGTGTATACTAACTTTTGGATATATGAATATCTATACCTTTTTATTTATATCCATCTGTATCTATATTAAGCTAAGTATGAATTCATACTGATGTCTCCAACTCTAATCCATTATTACCTCATGGATCATTCTAGCCTCCTCCCCTTTCTTATCAGAAACTTCCCACTCTATCATTAAGACTTGTGGCCACCACCATCATCCATTCATTTGCTTAATGATCAGTTTCAGTTTATATTTATAATGATATCAGAATTGTTGTTAATCTCTATCCCTGGATAGGGAAAACAACTTTATCAACTAGGATTCAGTGTTTGGGTATAGTTATTTTGCCTTTAGATGAAGAGAGTCCACTTACTTCCAAAGTTACTTAGCTTAGCACTGTTTTCACTGTACCCCTACAATGAAGTTGCTTCATAGAGTTGCAATACAGTTAGGTGGTTTTGTCATATTCTGCATTCCATTCTGGGATGCTCCAACCTTCTAAATGCTTTTAGTAAAAATTTGCATACAGTATGGTCACACTTTGTGTCATAATGTTGTATTGGTTTTGATAGATGCATAGTACCACTTGAAACATGCATAAGACCATTACATTATCATCAAGAATAGTTTACAGCCCTAAAAATTCCTCTCTGCTTCACCTATCGAGTTGGTCCCTTGGGTTTCCAAGGCAGTATCTCTACGGAAGCAGATTGCCCAATCTTCCTTCTGAGGAGTGGCTGGTGGGTTTGAAACTCTAGCTTTCTGGTTAGCAGTCATATGTCTTAGGCACTGCGCCACCAGAGCTCCCAGAATGTTATATAATTCAAATTATACAGCATGTAATGTAGCCTTTTCAGTCTGGCTTCTTTCAGTTAGCAATATGCAGTTAAGATTTACTGATGATTAATTTTTTTAAAAAAAACATAATTGCTTGTTTCTTTTTATTGGTGAATAATATTCCACTGTATGGCTGTATCACAGTTTGCTTATTTAGTCACTTATTGAAGGATATCTTGGTTGCTTCCAGTTTCTGGCAATTATATACACAGCTACTATAAACATTCACATGCAAGTTTTTATGTAGACAGTTTTTCAGATCAGTTGAGTAAATACCTACAAGCATAATTTGCTGGATCATATGGTAAGAGTATGTTTAACTTTACAAGAAGCTAACAGACTATTCCAAAGTGTCCGTGCCTTGCGTTTCTACCTTCAGTAAATGCGAGTTCTGTTCCTGTTGTTCTGCATCCTCACCCCCAATCAGTACCATCAGTTTTCTGGAGTTTCGTCATTTGAATAAGTCAATAATGGTATCTCAGTGATGTTTAATTTATAATTCACTAATGACATATGATGTTGCGTATCTTTTTTATATGCTTATTTTCCATCTGTACATCTTTCTTGGTGAGGTACCTGTTTAGATTTTTCATGCATTTTTAAATTGGGTTTCTTTATTGCTTAATTTTGAGGGTTTATTAATTTTTTTTCATATAGTTTAAGAAGCCCTGACAGTGCAATGGTTAAGGTATTTGGCTGCTAACCACAAGTTGGTGATTTGAACCCAGCAGCTGTTCTGTGGAAGAAAGATGAAGCAATCTGCTTCTGTGAAAATTTACAGCCTTAGAAACCCTATGGTGCAGTTCTACTCACATGACCTTGTCTTGTTGGGTTTGCTATGAGTCGAAATTGATTCAATGGCTGTGGGTTTGGTTCTATTTTATGCATTTTGGATAAAAGACCTTTCAAAGATATGTGTTTTACAAATACATTGTCTCAGCCTGTGGCTTGTCTTTCTATCCTCTTAATAGTGTCTTTTTCAGAGAAGTTGTCAAACTCTTTGTCAGTAGTTATTTATTGCTCATTCTTAAGGCTATGTAGTGATCCATTGTGTGAATACACCACCGTTTATGTATCCATTTTTCTACTGCTAGACAGTTGGATTATTTTCAGTATTTTATCATTACAAATACAGCTACTATGAAATTCCTGTGTATGTCCATCAGTACCATTTTGAACATGCCTAGGTGGCACAAATGGTTAAGCACTTGACAACTTGCTAAAAGGTTGGTAGTTTGAACTCACCTATGGGTGTCTCAGAAGTCAGGCCTGACAGTCTGCTTCTAAAAGGTCACAGCCTTGAAAACTCTATGGAGCAGTTCTACTCTGTGTACATGGGGTCACTGTGAGTTGAAATTCAGTTGATGGCAGCTAACAATAACAATAACTTTTTAGAACACATTTCTGGTGGGTATATTCCTAAGAGTGGAACTGCTTCCTCATAGGGTATGTATACTTTCAACTTTAGTAGATAAAGACACAGAATTTTCCAAAATGATGGTACCAATTTTATATCCTACCAGCAGTATATGTGAAGGTTCTTGCTCATGCAGCATTTATTCTTTCTCAAAATAGTTCTGTGACATAGTTACTATTCTGTTATTTTCATTTTACATTTGAACAAAATTTGAATCTTAGACAAGGTAAATGACTTGACCAAGGTCATGTGGGTATTCTGACCCTAGAGGTAACACTATCACTATCTTTCCACCCTCTCTTTGTTAAGGATGTTATCTTATATACACTGTTCTCAATTTTCAAGCTTCCAAAGTTCATGCCACAGAGCTTAATGACAGCCAAGTGGAAATCAACTTCTACCATGCCCAATAGATAGTGCTGATGGTAGCTGGAAGCTTGTGAGTTTGGAGTTTTGAATGAACTAAGGAAAAAACCTCTTAGAACTAGTCTTTCTTTAGGTTGGTCTGAGCTGGACTGAGATCTAGATACTTGGGATACTCCTCTTTCTTTCCAGGCTCATCCAGTTGGACCTCAAGTCCCATCCATATTACATGGAAATAATTCCTGAACGTGCATCCCTGTCTATTCTCTCCTCTCTCTGTGTTCTCATTATTCTCTCTCCCTGTCTCCTTATAGCACTCATCACAGGTGGTAGTCTGTGTACTTGCCTTGCCCTGCTACACTCTGAACTACTGGGTCATACTCATTCAGTGTTCTCGGTGTCTGCATAGTGCCTGACACAGGGAAGCTGCTAGTGTTTGAGGACTGAGTACAGTTCTCTTGGCAGAGCCAGAGGTTTAAAATAACCATTCTTTCCTTGCAATCACATAAGCTCTAAGAGTGTTTTTCCTTGCCTTGTCTGCCCTGATTGGCCTGATGTCATGTTCTGACCCATAAGGAGAACAGGGATCGTATGGCACAGATCTGAGGCCTACCTCTGTGGCTTGATTTTTCATTCTGTCTCTTTTTCTGAAAGCTAGGGGATGATTTAAATTGTAAGATCTTTTTTTTTTTTAAGAAAAATGGGTGGTTGCCACAGCAGAGCTTGGTGTGGCAGATTTTTGGTATGACCTAGCTGTCCATTACTCTGGCTCACATCAAGTTTTTGATAATTAAGGATCTGAATGGAGTAGATCAGTCTGAGATCAAGGAGCAGTGTCTTCAGAACCACTGAGGACAAGTCTGTCCCTTTTTGGTTATTAGACCATTTGTAGGCAAATTATAGTTTTATATATTTGGAATAAGATAAATAAAAACATTAAGCCTAGTAACACAACACAATACACTGCCATCCAGTCTGACTCATAGCGACCCCCCTTGGGTTTCCAAGGCAGTATCACTACTGAAGTAGATTGCCCAAACTTCCTTCAGAATTGAGCACAGTAGCATTTTTAAAATCTTTTCTTTCCCTGATCTTCTCTTTGCACCTCCTTCATATAACATAACTTTTCAAGGGTAGTGGTGGTATTCTATGTGGGTCCTGGTATATTACTGTCTAGTTAGGAAGCCAAATTATTTGGGTGCAACTCTTAGCTCTGCTACTACCTACATTTGTTATCTTGGGCAAGTTACTTAACATCTCTGAGCCTTAGATGTTTCCTCTGTAAAATGGGTTTAGTAACATTACCTTCCTTACAGCGTTAAAATGGTGATGGTGATTAAATGAGTGCATACAGTGCCAGTATGCAGTAAGTACACTTGGTAAATATGGTCTCTTCTCTCTCTCTCTCTCTCTTTTAAATCATCACACCAAGCACAGCTGTTTTGTGATGTTATCTGGAAAATAGAAGGCATTACTACAGTAACCATGAACAAATGCATTCATTATTATGTATCATGTTGTGGTAGCTTTTATTATCAGTATGAAAAAAGACTAAATGTAAATAAGCTTATATTTAAACTATTTCTTCCCCAATTTTACTGAAGATTTGCTGTGTTGTTTCTATAATGTAGTCTTGTACTCTCTCTAACATGTTGGAATAATTCATCATGTTTATATTGCACCTTAAAGTATACAAGCTACCTTCACTCAACAGAATCTTATTTGAATCTCTCAGAAATCCTTGCAACATGGACAGGACCTGCTTTGTTTTCATCCCTGTGCTATTTAAGTAATGAGAAAACTATGTCTTATTGTGTTTATGGGAATTTTACAAGGTCTTGAGACTAGTAAATGATGGAGCTAGGATCGCCATCCTCTTCGTTTGACTGTCCCAGTGGCTCACATTCATTGTCTAGTTCTACAGTGTACATGTGAGGGAGATAGTTAAGCTGTGATGGAATACATATATGTCCTTTAATAAAATGTGTATACATACAGGAGCTTCTATCTAACCAAAGAAATTAGGTTCTAAGAAACCCTCTCAGTAGGAGAATTCATAGCTAAGGTCATTATTTTAAAAATAAGAGTGGGCCATAGAAGTTCCAAATGAACCTGTAAGACACTTGAGCTCTGGTAGCATAGTGCCTAAGGCACTCGACTGCTAACCAGAAGACTGGCGGTTCAAACTCACCCCTCAGAAGAATGGTTGGGCAATCTACTTCTGTAGTGATACCACCTCAAAAACCCATGGAGGGGTTGCTATGAGTCGGGTCCGACTTGACAGCACATAACAACAATAATATAAATTAAAACAGTACCATAAATAAAGACAGTATCAGTGAAAGTTTGCACATTTTAAGTGGGTAGCAAGGAAATTTCAGGGTCCCCTTTTCTGGTAATTGCAACACATTGCTTTTATGGTTGGTTTGTTTTGCAGATACTGTGGAAATCACAGGTTTTGTTCTCCCCTTCCCCCCTGGGTCGGCTTCGTCATCCAAATGTTCAATGCCTTTCTGGTTTTATGACTCAGAATTATTGATTTCTACCTTCATGGGGCCCACATCTGTCAGCCTCTTAGCCGCTTCTCAGCTTTCTTCCTTTGCCCAGACACGGCCAGAATGTAATACTAATGCTCCCGTTTACCTTTCCTCGCCTCCTTTAAATCACCCAAGGCTTCCTGAAAAATCCTTTTCTTCTCCTGGTATTTCCTTTGCCTCATTTTCATTCCCAAACCTCAGTAGTAAATTACTTTCCAAAGACTGACCTGAGCAGAGTATAGATCCCAAACCACCTTTATTGCAAAGTAAAAGGATAAATACTAAAATTTGCATAAGATTTCATTGACTTTAGTTAAATATGCATCAAGTTTCTATATATGCCCAGGAAAATTTCCTTTCCAAGCCTGTATCTTCGTGATTCATTCATGTTCGTTCTGATGTGAAGCCTGGGGATGAATAAAGTATTCCTATTGTGTACTGTTCTTAAGTTCGGCTAAAGTTTTCTGTATCCCTTTCCTCCCCCTCAAAAGAAAGCTGCATATCTGTACTACTGGCTCATTAGAAATACCTGTATAAGTGCATTAGTAAGAAATCTGTCCCATTGTATTGCCAAGTGGATGAAAGTAAGTTGTTATTGGCCACCATGGGTCCATGAGCACTGACCTAGGGAAAGTAATGGAAGGACCTAAACCTCTTCGTCCCTCTTGTGCAATAGTGTGGTGGATGCTGTGGTGTGCAGCCCAGATGCCTTCTTCGGGTCCCAGGCACTCCTTCCCTCAACTGCAGCCAGGATGGGCTGCTGTCAGCTCCCATTCTTGCCTGGAATTGCCTGCAGTCTAAAGGAGTTGTCTTGCCCAAGACCAGGCTCTTTCCCAGGAGAGGGGGAATGGCCATCCTTCAATAACCATTCTTCTAGGGCCCAAATGCCCAGTCCCTTTGCCTCCATTCTGGACAACTGCAAGGGCATTCCAAGCTCTACAGCTTTCCTTGAGATCAATAGAGTTGTCTGTTTACTTTGGCTCCACTTTCTGTGGAATCCTTCTTGTTTTCTGCATAGGTTTGATCCCAGGAGCGTTCCCAGTGCACCTCTTACATGTACATCTCATAGTCTCAGAGTTGATTTACCAGGGAACTCATCCTCAGACAAGAAACCTGGTAATCCCTCAGTGTCCACTTCCCACTGCCAAGCAGACCACACTGGTTCAAAGCTATTCTTGATGCTTGATAATTTTTGTGTTTGCAGTGTGCTCTGGTAGCGTAGTGCCTAAGGCATTTGACTGCTAACCAGAAGGCTGGTGGTTGAAACCCACCAGCCACTCCTTAGAAGGAAGTTTGGGCAATCTACTTCTGTAGTGATACCACCTCAGATACCCAAGGAGGGGTCACTATGAGTTGGGTCTGACTCGACGGCACATAACAACAACGATGAGGCAGTGCCCATGACATCTAGTTACTGCTTGGAATGGAAGTGGGCAAGGAAGACCAAGAGTATGAAATCCTTTGGCTGATGTATGCTTACTATTACCAAAGGAAATATAGAATGGTTTAAAATAAACAGACCCTAAATTGACAGTTTTTAAATGCTGTCCTAAATGTTGAGTTTGGGCATACAGTAGTGAATAAGAAAAACATGATCCTTGCCCTCATGGAGAGTAGAGAGGCAAGCTTAGAGGCAATTACAATATAGTAGAAGGTGCTGTGATTAGACAACAATAGTGCTTCATGGGGTACATAAGATGAGTAGCTAATCTGCAGTTGAGGAAGGCATCAGGTTGGTTAGAGAGGACTTTTCTGAAAATACTGAAGACCAGAGTTTAGATTTGCAAATAAACCAGGGGAAGATGTAGTGTGAGATCTTGTGAGATGTGGGGGCAGGGGGAGAGGAGGTTTGATGGAGAAAGGTGGGATCCAGGTGGCTTTGAGAAACAGATGTGACCAGAGTTCCGGATGTATGTGTATGAGCTGTGAGGAGGTGAGAATAGAGACTGAAAAAGTCACCAGAGGTCAGATCCTGCAGGGCTTAGTAAAAAATGTTACAGAAATTGGCTTGTGTCCTTAGAGCAACAGAGAAACATCCATGGATTTTAGGGACCATATTTGCTTACTTTGTGAGTTTAATATTTGTGAGTTGAAATATGATTATTTACAGTATAGATTAGTAAGGCCATGTTGACTGAAAAATTAATTGAAAGCAGGACTCTAATCAGGATAAGGAATTGTTCCCCTCATTGACCACTGGTTGTGAGAGGAAATGGGTGGATTTCAAGAATTCTGAGGACAGGAAACAAGGAAGTGGTAATAGAAGGTGGAAGTGTGTAATCTAACAGCACTGATAGAGCCATTCTTCTGTGTGTGTATGTGCATGTGCGTGCATACGTGTGTGTGTGTGTGTGTGCACATGTGCCTGCCTCTTTCCCTCAGTGTCTCTTTGCTTCTGTTTCTTTCATTTACTACCCTAGTGGGTCTCTCGCTGTCTCCTCTGCAAAATAGGCACCCAAAGCTTGTCTAGCTCAGAGATTCCCCTGAAGGAAATAGATAAAATGTGTCTATCATAGTGATTTCCCAAGCCCACTTACATGGAGCGTATTCCATCAGGATGACCAAAAATGCCTGCATGACAGAGTTGAGCAGTTGTGAGCTCATGGCCTCTGCGGGAAATCAGTTCTCTGTTTTAGGCCTGGAAGGAAGGAATAAATATGTTTCATTCTGCTATTTTATTTGTGTCTGAGCTTCCTTAATTAAAAAATAATTGTTTTCCCTTGAGTAAATATTCAATCTTCAACTTGGCAGATGTGCTGACATCAGTACAACACAGGAAAGTCTCCCCAAACAGTCTGCTTTGGAGGCCCTACCCCAAACCCTACCACCAAGACACTGTTACTGTGCAGACACTGATTCTCTTTCAGATTTCTAAATTGTGGGATGGGAAGGGGTGGTAACTGAAGGGACATATTGATCTATTAGGAACCAATGAGCAAAAATGACTGGAACAAATACTTTGGGGAACCAAACCATAGAAGTCATTTGTCCCCATCACAACCCCTGCTCTGTTCCGTTGTTCTTTTACCTTCTGAAACCAAAATAGAAGAACAGTGAGAGATAAACTTGTCAGGGTTTGAGGTTTGTTTGTGTATGAAGATATTACTGGAGCAGCTGCTGCTTTCTGAGTGTTTGTCATGTTTGTTTGTTCTTTTTGTCCCCCCATCTCCATTCTGTTCTATTTGAAGTGAGATGTTGCTTCACTCTGGTAATTTGGATTGCCTAATTGATGTTGCTAAGCTGGAGGGCTCTTTTGGTTACTCATTTCTCTTGTGCAGTCAAAAATGTCTCTAATCCCTCTAATAATTATCCTCATGATGTACAAGCACATCTTATGATGAGAGAAGAAAAGTGGTTAAGGACACAGAGTGAAATCTTAGTCAGAACATTGAGGACATGGAGTTGGGTGACCAGACTACCTCCTGAGTAAGCTGAAACGCTCTACAGTGTGCTATTTCACAATTATTAAATGAAGTTTACTTAAACATTTTTCTTATAAATAAGCAATTCCCCAGGCTAATGACTGTGGGAGAGATGGGAGAGAGAGAAAAGAAATACGAGACATGCCAGGGTCTAGTTTCAGTGGTGCTGTGGCTGTGTGGCTAGTGTGAGTCCCCCTACCTCCATGGTCCTCCCCTGTTAAAGGAGGTTAGATTCAACCATGACCAGTGTCCTCTCTGGACTCCCTAGGTGGTACAAATAATTAATGATAGGCTACTGGCCACAAGGTTAGAGGATTGAGTCCCCCAGAGCTGCCTTGGAAGAAATCAGTCTTTGAAAACCCTCCTCTGACACACATGGGTCACCATGGGTTGGAATCAACTTGCAGGCAATTGGCTTAATTTCCTCTTCCTAAATGAGTATTCTAGTAAGATGCATTTGGGGACCAAATGTAAAAAAGTTACATACAGTTATCCTACTAAAAGAAGAGATTAGAGAAGAAAGGATGTCCATACAATTGGTGTTTCTTATTCTTTGAGTGGAGGGGTTAATTGAGCACTTGATGGGTTTTGAATTTCAGCTGCACAGGAGTGCTGTTAAGCATATTATTTCTGCCATCCCATGAGGTGTGTGTGTGTGTGTGTGTGTGTGTACCAGCAGCCCTGGGTTACAACTAGTACTTGCCCTTTAATGTTCCAGAAATTTTCCCTCACCTTGAAACAATTGAACCATCCCCTACTTGCAACAAATTCTTTTTCACAATCACCTTCATTTGCTGCACATGCATCTTTTAAAGCATTGAAAAGGCTCAAAGGGATTAACAAAAAAAGACTGAATAAGACGTGACTTACCTACACATTCTATTTAAAGATACACTTAGAAAGGGATCTCTTTGGTAACCCGGGGACTGCCTGTATGTCTGTGTAGGCAAACCTGTGTGTCAGGGCATGGGTGGGTTTGAGGGAGTTAAGAAAGAGCAGTTATATCAGCAGAGTATGGTGGTCAGCATAAGGAGCAAGTGGATAATTTTCCCATCTCTCTTTGCCACCCACTTTTGTAGATCAGCTTCTGTGGGACAACTGCTGCCTTCTAGAATTCCACTAGTTCTTCATTTTTGTTTTCTAGGTCTGCCTAGAAAACATTGGGATCACCTGCAGATTTGTTGGAAAAGCACATGTGAATCAGAAACCCTGGGAGTAGGGCTCAGAAAGTTGTGTTTTTATAAGACCTCCAGGTGATTCCTATCTACATTAGTGGATAATTCCCACATTAGTGAGAATTATTTACAAAGATTTCTTTAAATTTTTAAGGCTTATATAGTTCATAGATCTTACTCTGTACACAGCAGATCCTCAGTAAGAACTTGTAGAATGGAATTGAGTATAATTATGTTTCAAATATTCCATCTTTGATGCAGTATTTAACTTTTGAAGTCCTTAGGGGTGAGAAAGTTTCAAGAAGCAAAAAATTACTGAGGACAGTAGTGTTGTCTCTTCTGTACTGCAAGACCTGTTGATGGACCCAGTTACTGTTCTCCATTTACCCACCTTGGTCATATGTGTAGGGAGCATCTATTAATGCTTATTAATTGTTCATGATTTAATTAATAGTTTTCATCTCCACTATCGACGGCACATAACAACAACAACATCACCTTTCTATTGTAAGGCACCACCATTTCTTGCCAGGACTACTGTGGTGATCTGGATAATAACATGGATAAGAATCACCTGGGGGTCTTGTAAAAACACAACTTTCTGAGCCCTACCCGCAGAGTTTTTGATTCACATGTGCTTTTCCAACAAGTTCGCAGGTCACCCCAATGTCGTAGGTCCTCAGACCTCACTTTGAGGACCTATGCCCTAAATAGTCTTCTTGTTTTCTTTCCTCATCCCCAAACCCATAATTTACATAGGAACCGGGTGACATATTACAAATGTAAATTACTTTCCCTGGTTCCCTTCTTTTTTCTTTCTTTTCTTCTTTTGGTTCTTCCTATCCCTTGTTTCTCCTTTTGCACTTTTCCCATTTTTTCTTTACTATTCTTTCACTCTTGCTCTTTTCTCTCATTTCCCCTCCCCAGACACTGTGTGTGGGTATTTTTTTTTTCCCTCATTATCTTTCTTTTGTAGTTTTTCAAATATATTTTTTAAATTTTTCTTCTCATTTATTGCCTTTCCTTTTTTTTGGCAATTGTTCCAGTTTGTTTATATGGTTTGTGTTTTCCTCTTCTTGAATTTTTTTTTTTTTTTTTTTTTTTTTTTTTACCCAACCATACCTGTGACTCCTGCAGCCCCACTCACTGAGGGCTAACACTTGCTTCTACACCAACTGACCAATGATAGACAGCAGCTACTGCCAACTCAACTCAACCTCAACTGCTCTTTATGAACAGCTAACAGAGCTCTATATACATACTCTCATTCTGTATCCCACCCACAAGGAGACAGGTGGTGAGTGGCTAAGTACTACCAACTAGAGAATAGAGGAGCACAGTGCACTGCTCACAGATATATCAAAACAAAATAAAGGGGAAAAAAATCCTGGGCAAATCACACCAACATACAACCACCAATTAAACATAAATACAACAACATCACACTGTCTCGGAGACAGCAGACAATCCCAGTCCACACAAAGAAGCAAGATAAAGTAGTACAAACAAGGGACCAGGATAAAGACCCAGTAAACATCTCTGAGAAAGAAGCAGCTTTGAAACTCTCTGGTAAGGAATTCAAAAAAATTGTATTTTGTGACTTTTAAGGGATTAAGAGGCAGATCAGGGAAAACACTGACAAAATCAAGGAAAACACTGACAAGATCAGGAAAAACACTGACAAGGCCAAGGAAAACATTGACAAGATTAAGGAAAACACAGACAAAACTGTAGAAGAATTTAGGAAAACAGTAAGAACAGACCAACAAAATAAATTAAAAATTAGAAATAATACAAAAACAACAAATAGAAATCCAGAAGATTAATATTAAGAGTTCAGAAATAAATAACACATTGAACGGGCAAAGGAGTAGACCAAATCCATGGAAGACTTAATACTACTTTGTTAATCAGAAAAAAGATGAAAACAAAATGAAGAAAGCCTAAGATTCACATGGGATATCATCAAGAGGAATAACCTATGTGTTACTGGAATTTCAGAACAGGAAGACACAAATGAAACCAGAGAGAAAATTGTTGAAGATCTGTTGAAAGAGAATTTTCCTAATATGATGAAAGACAAGAAGATAACCATTCAAGAAGTTCAATGAACCCAAAGAGAATAGACCTCAAAGGAAAATCACTGAGACATACCATAATCAAAATCACCAAAACCAAAGGCAAAGAACAATCTTGAAAGCAGCACAAGAAAAACAAAAGGTGCTAATAAAGGACAGCTAATAAGACTAACCTATGTTTTCTTAGCAGAAACCATGCAGGTGAGAATGTAATTGGATGGTATATATAAAGCCGGGGAAGAAAAAAATTTCCAACTAAGAATTACATACCCAGCAAAATTGTCCCTCAAATATGATGGTGAAATTAGGACATATCCACATAAACAGAAATTAAAGAAATTTGTTAAAACCAGACCAACCTTATAAGAGATGCTAAAGGGAGTCCTTTGAACAGAGAACCAACAGAGACAATGACCAATGATTAACACACATGATGACATAACCCAGAAACCAACCCAGTTATAGAAGCATCCAAAGTAAAATAAGCTTAAAAGACTATAAACATATGGGAGAGAGATCCAATAGATCTATTGTCTCAGGACCATAGTACTGGGGTCACCAGACTCAGTTGGCGCAATGAAATACATAAAAGCCTTGTTTCGCATCCTACGTTGGTAAGTAGCGACTGGGGTCTTAAAAGCTTTCAAGCGGCCATCTAAGATGCAGCTAATGGTCTCCTAGTGTCAGAAGCAAAGAACAGTGCCAAAAAAAAAAAAAAGAAAAACAAGAGCATTTGGAAGCAATCAGCCCTAGGACAAATTGGCCCTAGAGACCAGAAGAACTAGATGGTCCCTGGCTATCCATGCCAACCACTCAGGAAAGGATCAAATCTGGAGATCCTGGATAGAGTGGGAGGAAAAACATGGAACAAAATCCAAAAACTCACTAATGACCAGAATTACTTGTCAGATGGAGTCTGATGAGACCCTCAATACTATGGCTGTGGAATACATTCTGCACCTGGAATAGAACTCACTGCCAGGGGCTGGCTCTCAGCCCAAGAGTAAACAAGATGTACTTGCAGACCACTCAACCCAGGATGATGCACTCACGTACTCTATGGTAATACATCTCTTAGGGCAGTTGACCACAGGGCACCAGAGGGGCAACATTCACACTGAGGAAATGCAGGACAAACAGGAGTGTGTAACTATGAGGGGCACAGGGAGAGGGTTACTGGGCAGGGTGGGGAGGAGACTGGATTAGGGTTGGGCATGGTAAATGGGGAGTGGAACTAAATATACATGTAATGTTGACTGTAAAACAAACTCTTTAAAAAATTAGGAAAAAACAAAAGACTATAAACAGGAAACCAGAGATACCAATTGGTAAATGGTGGACAGCTACAAACCAAAAGGAGGGAATAAAGAGTGTAGGTACAGAACTTCTAAATGTGGTGGAGGTCAAGACAATTGCAAGATAGAATAGATTGTTCTAAATTTGGGAAGAAAATTATAGATCAAAGGGTAACCTCAAAAAAAAAATAGTAAGTCTTCATATCAGAATGAAAAAGAGAGGCACAAATATTTAGCAAATGTTTAAACAATAGCAACAGAGGAAATGATAACAAAATTCATAAGCAAGATGAGCTCAGCACAAAAAAGTATATGAAACAAAGAAATCAACAACACCACAAAAAAAACACATAACAAAATGACAGTAATAAATTCATACTTGTCAATAATTACACTGAATGTCAATGGATTAAATGTACCACTCAAGAGATGGAGTGTTGCAGACTGGATAAGAAAACATTACCCATCAGTAAGCTGTCTACAAGAGACTCATCTTGGAGCTTGGAGACTAAGACAAAAATAGACTAAAAATCAAAGATTGGAAAAAAAATCTATCAAGCAAATAGCAATAAAAAAAAGCAGGAGTGACAATATTGATTTCTGACAAAATAGACTTTAAGATAAAAGTGACCATAAGAGACAAGGAAGGACATCATATACCCATTAAAAGATCAATTGAACAAGAGGACATAACTGTAATAAATATTCACCCAGTGAAAGAACCCCAAAATATATAAATCAGACTGTAACAGAAGTGAAAAGACAAATAGATGACACCACAATAATAGCAGAAGACTTTAATACACCGCTTTCAAAGACAGAATGACTGGAAAGAAACTCAGCAAAGAAGAACTAAACAATACAGTCAACCAACTTGAGCTAATAAACATCTATACAGAGAACTTCACCCAAAAGCAGTACAATATACATTCAAATCCAGCACACATGGAACGTTTTCCAGGATAGACCATATGTTAGGCCACAAAGAAAGCCTCGGTAAAGGTAAAAACATTGAAATACTGCAAAACATCTTCTCAGATCACAATGTTATAAAATTAGAAATCGACAGTAGGAAGACCAATGGAAAAAGACCAAATGCATGGAAACTGAATGACACCCTCCTGACAAATGACTAGGTAATAGATGAAATAAAAAATGAAATAAAAAACAATCCTTGAATCAAACAAGAATGAAAACACAACATACCAAATTCTTTGGGACAAGCAAAAGCAGTCATCAGAGGACAATTTATAGCAACAGATGCATACATCAAAAAAGAGAGCCAAAATGAACACCTTAACCTAGTATCTACAACAATTGGAAAAGAGCTCTCTCTCTCTCTCTCTCTCTCCAAAGATAGTCTCTTTAACAAATGCTGCTGACAACACTGGATGTCCATTTGCAGAAAAATGAAACAAGATCTATACCTGACACCATACACCAAAACTAACTCCAGATGGATCAAAGACTTAAATGTGAAACCTAAAAGTGTAAAGTTCATCAAAGAAAAAATAGTGGCAAACTTATGGAACCCTAATTTATGGCACAAATAGGCCAAAATTTACAAACAGCAGAAGATAAACTAGATGAATGGGACCTTCTAAGAATTAAATTCTTAAATGCATCAAAAGACAATCATGAGAGAAAGAAGGGCTGTTTATACACACGGAGACAGCTCAGGGGACAGGGGTGCATGGAGGGATGGACACAGGGAAGAGGTAACTATCGGGAAGAAGTGGGAGGGGAGCTGTTGCATTGTGGTAAATTGTGGTCAATGTCATGAGACAAAGTGTATGTGAACTACTGTATGGAAAGTGAATTTGCTCTGTAAATTTTCACCCAAATCACAATTAAAAAAAAAAAAAAAAAAGACTTCTCTAGAAGAGTGAGAAGAAAACCTACAGATTGGAGGGAAAAAAAAATCCAACAATGACATATCTGACAAGGGACTTATCTTTAAAATTTATAGAAAACTTCCAACCTTCAACATTAAAATTAAATTAAAATTAATTGGATTGCTTTGAAAAAATCCAATTAAAAAATGGACAGAAGACACGAAAAGACATTTCACCAAAGAAGATATTCATGTGGCCAACAACCACATGAAGAAATGTTCACTATCATTAGCCATTGGAGAGATGCAAATCAAAATAATCATGACATACCATCTCACCCCAGCATTAATAGCAAAGTTCAACACAACAGAAAATAACAAACACGGGTGTGTGGAGAGATTTGGACTCTTGTACACTGGTGGTAGAACTATAAAGTGATATAACCACTGTGGAAATAAGCATGGCTATTCCTTAAAAAGTTGGAATTAGAAATACCATTTGGTCCAGCAATCCCATTACTAGATAGATATCATAAAGAAGTGAGAGGCAGGACACAAGTAGATATATGCATACCCATGTTCATCGCAGCACTATTCACAATAGCAAAGAGATGGAAACAACCTAAGTGACCATCAGCAGAGGAATGCATAACCAAATAGTGGTACATACACACAGTGGAATACTATAGAGCCCTAAAGAATAATGTAGAATCTGCAAACCACCATAAAAATGGATGAATTTGGAAAACATTATGCTGAGTGGAATAAATCAGTCACAGAAGGACAAATATTGTATTTGTCCACTATTGTAAAAATTCAAGGAAAGATTTATATACGGAAGGTAAATCTGTTAGTTATCAGGGATGGAAGAGGAGGGAAAATTCCTCGATAGGTTGGAAAAAAAATGCATGTATGTGTGTGTGAATGTATATGTATATGTGTATATATATATATACACCAAAGATTGTTAGTGGTTACCAGGGATAGGAGGGAGGGGGAAAGGAGAAGCTTTTGTTTGTGGGACATTTAAATTTATACTAATGGTGGTAGGATATTTTGGAAAAGGATAGCAATAATGATGTCACTACATGAAAAATGTCATCAGTGTCCCTGAGTTGTAAATGTGGAAGTTACATTGGCAAATGTCTTTTGAAGAAAAACAAAAAGTGAAACAGATGGCACTGGTCACCTCTTAACACCATCTAAAGTCTTTTCCTTGGCCTGTGAGGCCCTATGAGTTCTGGCTCATGGGTCCTCGATGTCTGTCTCTGTGTTGCCCCATCTGTACCTCCTTTGCATGACTACAGTCTCACCTGTCTCCATGCAGGACCCTACTCTTTTCTTGGCTCCAAGTCTTCACACAGTATCTTCTTGTCTTCTTTGTTACCCGTCGGTACATCCTTCCTTTCTTAGCTCTAATGTCACTCCTTCACAGAAGCCATCTCTAACCACGCAAATGTAGTCTTATACTTATTCTTTCTCCCGCTGTTGAGTCATTTCTGACTCATAGTGACTCCCATTGGGTTTTCAAGGCTGTAAGTCTTTGCAAAGAAGATTGCCTCATCTTTCTCCTGTGGAGCAGCTGGTGGATTTGAATTGCTGACTTTCTGGTTAGGAGCCAAATTCCTTTACCCACTATGCCACCAGAGCCTTTTTTTCCTTACAGTCTTTAGCACGTTTTTTCCCCTGTGATATTTGTTCATGTTTTTACTTTATGGTCAGCTGAAATTCTTTTTATATTACAAACTCACATATGGGAAGGTACCATATTTGTTTTTGTCTCTGCTGAGTAGGTAATGCAGTGTTGCCTGGCTCATGTTAGATACTCAACAGACATTTGTTCAGTGAGTGAGTGGATGGAAGCAGGGTTGATTACCATATAGGCAGAAGGTAAGCATGGGCTTACTTATCCCTGCTTACTAATCTATAGCATAGTGGCTGAAGCACTTGACTGCTAACCAGAAGGCTGGCGGTTCAAACCCACCAGCCACTCCTCAGAAGGAAGGTTGGGCAATCCTACATCCGTAGTGACCTCGGAAACTCAAGGAGGGGTTGCTATGAGTCGGGCCTGACTCAACAGCACATAACAACACAACAACAACAACTAATCTATAGTGAACAAGTTCACAGTTTTTCACCACATCAAAGATTCTGCTTGTAAGTATGGCTGGCATCTGTTTCTCTCCTAATTCCACAGCACATTCCTATAGAATCAAAGGCACTTTTCAAATTTACAGTCCTTGACAGAAATGGAGTACCCAGTAAGCAAAGTAAGCATGCTCTAACATACCCTTACTTACTAATCTGTAGTACACGGTTTCACATGGGTTTCACCACATGTTCACTAGAAAGAGTAAGTAAGCACAAGTAAACCTGTGTTTATCTTTCTTATTGGATAATCTTCCCCAGGATGGAAGGATGGGTGAACTGATATGGTTCTGGGATGCTTGGGAGTTGTAGGAAAAGCTTATGAGAACAAGAAAGTGTACCCATTGGGATATCTGGTTTATTTGTTGATAAACATTATCTGTGGTATATTTTTTAAATTTTTGCCAAAGGGCCCAGCACTCCCACCCGCTTTTCTTAACCTGATCAGTTCAAAACATTTTATCTTCCTTAAAACTCCTTTCTCGAGCAATGTGAATCTGAAGTTACTAAAGTCATATCCATGACTCAGAACTGATCTGTGTATCTTTGAAATGTAGTGTTTTTCTTTTTTTTTTTTTAAAAAAATACAAAATAAGGTCACAGTTTTGAGAAATGTGGTCTTGGCTCAGAAGAACAGGATTCTTCCAGAGATAGTTTTGTGTAATTTTGCCCTCTTATTGGGAGTTGTCTTATATTGTAGCCTGTTTCTCTTGAGAAATTCTGCCCCTTCTTGGATACCATTACACACATGCATCTTTTCTTTTTGTGTCCAGTTTTCTTTTACTAGATCCTATCTAGGAAGCCTGAGCCTCCAGAAAAGCAAAGGATTAGTAGAGTTCACAAACAAGTAGGGTGCATAGAGCAAATTCCAAACCCAAGGCTTCTTGCTCATCTACTCTAGGACAGCACTAACCTCTCTGCCTACTTAGAGATTACAAATTCTTCAGTTTAGTTGTGTGGATTTGAGAAGGCAGAGGGATGCAAGTGATCATGCAGAAGGAAAATTGCAAATCCAAGTGGTCTGTGGATTAAGTCTGAAAGTAGATAAGACCCTTGAGAAAGGGGTTCATGGGCTTCACCACTCATCATTCATGCAAAGAGGTGATCCCAGAGTGACTTTTTTTTTTTTTTTTTTTAATCTTCATGACTTTGAGGATTTTTTCTTTCAAAGAAGTGGTTTTTAGAGAAGCATGTTGCCAGGTCATGAGATGTGTCTGAATTTGGCATTGACACAATATCCTCATGTGTGAAAACATTATCACGGCTCCTAGTGGGTAAAACTGAGTTGGGGGGCCAGAGAGTTCAGGCACCTACAGTTAGGATGACATCCTAAATGAGTATGGCCAGTGCTTCTTTTTGGCCATCCAGGGTTTCCCTGTGTGGAAACAGGATCTGTTCCTTCATTGTGGAGAATCATCCCTCCCCATGGCTGTTCCTCGTGATTTAGGGGCTTATTGATGGAAGACAATTCTCTATGGATTTCTTGTGATTCTGCATGTCTTGTATCAGCTTTTGTTTCAGACTGTGTTTTCAAAGATATTTGTACAGTGAAAGCCTTGGAAGATGAAGATAAGTGTCTCCCTACAGATAGTGGGTAGGATTGTTTGCTGATCAGAATAATAAAGATAATGTTCTCTGTGTTGAAATTTGGGTGAGTTTGCTACCGTCCCCTCATAAAACAGTCAGTCATGCATCGCTTAATGACCATGATACATTCTTATGATGTAGGATGTTATGTGATGTGAATGTTGTGTGAATACTATATTGTACTTTGATGGTGCTTTTTCTTTAAGCATCTCATCCAAGCCTTGTGCCTTACTGGTGATCATCAGTGCTGAGGCTTTTGTATTTGATACTCAGTCCACTTCATTAGCAATTTCTCCATAGGTCTTTCTTGCATTTTTGTTAGCCTTGTAACTTTCGGTGGAGCCAATACTTTAACATTTGGAGAATTTTTTTCTTTGATTTTGAGAATTGTCATGATTGTTGAGTTCAGTATCCCTAAATTGCCAGCAATAGCATTTACTGATTTTCCACCTTCATGTTGTTTTATTTCACTTTCAAGTTGATACTTTGCTTCTTGATGCTGCTGTAACTATCACTGGTTTTGCTGCATTTGGGAGCCATGATGCATTTCATGGATATTTTCAAAAGAAAATAAATAGTGATATTGCCACAACAATAGAGATGCATGATGCATGAGACTGAATTCTACTGCCTATAAGTCAAAGCATACCCTGTTATATGGTAATCTTTTTAAATAGAAAGTGAAGTATAATATATACATTAGCCAGTAACATAGGCATTTATTATGATTGTCAAGATGTGTATTATTGGTTATATATACATACTATACCACTATATACCTGGCAATGCAATTGCTTTGTATACATGGAATACATGTGTTGAGTGTGGGAAGCTGTTGTGCTTGCTACATCCTTTCTCTGATCAGGATTTCTGAACTCTATTATAACCTTATGGGCCATGGATATATATGCAGTTGGATTCTGCCTAAACGGACATTATGTGACAGGTTTCCTAAGCTCAGACTCTATGCTACTTTGCTTTGTGGCCATGAGACATGAGTGGCAAGCTCCAATGTGAATGTGAGACACATGCTATCTCCTATGCTCGGAGCAATGAAGGCTATTGTCTCTTACTCATGAGCCCAGCAGCATGTGGGAGGCTGTGGCAGGCTCAGTTGTTCACTTAGAAGTGGGGTAAAATCTCTGACCCCTCACAGCTCTTGAAACCTAACCCCAGGCCTGGCAGAGCAGGCTCCTGGACACAGGGATCATCTTAGTGTGGTCACATGACCAAGGTCAGCCTCATGGGCAAGAGATGTAGACTATAAGCCTCACCATCTCCATTTGTCTCCTAGGACTGTCATAACAAAGTTCCACAAACTGGGTGACTTCAATGGACAGGAACTTATTCTCTCACAGTTAGGCCAGGCTGTGCTCCCTTGAAAGCTTTGGGAAATATCCTTCCTGCTGTTTCTACATTCTGGTAGCTGCTAACTGTCCTTGGCTTGTGACTATGTAACTTCAATCTCTGCCTCTGTTGTCCTATGGCTTTCTCCCTGTGTGTGTGTCTGTCTGTGTCTCTTCTCTTTATTGGATTAGCACCCATCCTAATGACTCCAATGTAACTTGCCTATATCTACAAAGACCCTATTTTCAAATAAAGTCACATTCACAAGTGCTGAGGGTTAGGACTTTAACATATCTTTTTGGCCCATAACCATGTATTTGCTGGCACATGGGGAGAACACCTTGAGAAGAAGCTCCTATAGAATAAAACAGAGCCAAGAAAAGGAGAGAGAGGAGAGACAAAGCAAAAGATTGAGACTGATTTCATGCAGTAGTGTTGATTGAGGGCCTGGATGTTGCCCTGTACTTTTCAGTTACATAAGCCAATAAATTCATTTTATTTGCTTAAGGTAGATTGTATTGGCTTTTTGTTATTAGGAAGTAAAAAATGTCCTACTGAATAAAATTGCAAAAATGAAGAGTGAAGCCAAACTTACCCAAAGGCTTACTATTCTCGGCCTTCTAGTGCTCACACTATGCTAGAAATTGAGACTTAGTCATACTTTTGCTCATTTCCCCCACCGTTGGGAACAAACCTATTTGATTTTGCAAAAGCTGACAAGAAAATAAGGTTTTGTATCCAAACTTTTTCTCTACAGATATGTAACCATCAACTGCTCACCCCATCCTGAAATTTACTTAGACAATGAACTCTTCATTAGGGCAGAGAGCTCAGTGCTGCTTTCCAAATGTCTCCCTGAGACGTTGTCTGGTTTCTCCTGCCCAAGTTACATGTCTGTGTGTCTGTTTACCAAAGGCAATGTGAGGATCATTAATAAAAGCAAATGCAGAGGCAGGATGGGGGCAGTAAGAGAAGACAGGCCTGTGGGGAAGGTGGGAAGCCTGGCAGGTGGTAATGCTTAGAACTCTGAAACTGGACCAATGAAAGGATGCTAAGAATTTGTGATTGTAGAGCTTCTTGCATCTAAATCCATTGCTCATAGCTGTTCTGTGGCTCAGTGATCAAGTTGAGACAAATTATCAGTAAAGCATCTTTACTGTCATTATTTTGTGGGGAAGTGCTGTGGAATTTAGGGTGGCTAATGAACCCTAAAGCCAGGAAAGGGAGGGACCAGGAGTGGCCTCAGGGACCATCAGGAGTGGCAGGATATCCAGGTAAAAAGGGGCAGGAGGCAAGCCTAGGCCCCCAGTCCCCTAGAACCAGGAAAGGGAGGGACCAAGAGTGGTCAGGGACCAAAGAGTGGCAGGTTTCAGGTAGGAATTAGTTAAGAGGAGGGTGCAGAGGTTTCCAACAGCTAAGGGAGACAAACTTGTCTGTCAGTTTGTCATCCTGTGAGGCTTGTATGTTGCTCTGAGGCTTGAGGCTGTGCTACTGGTGTTTCAGATTTCAGCAGAGTTGCACATGGTACACAGGTTTCAACCCAGCTTACAGACTAAGACAGACTAGGAAGAAGGAGGTGGCCATCCACTTCTCAAAAACTGGCCAGGGAAAACCTTACGAATAGCAGAGAAATACTGCCTGACACATTACTGTGCAAGTTTATGAAAGTTTGGAAACATTGTCTGACACAGTGCAAGAAGACTAGCCCCTTGAGTGGGAAGGCACTCAAAACAGGACCAGGAAAGAGCTGCCACATTCAAGTAGAACCAACCTTAATGATATGGATAAAGTAAGTCTTTCCGGACTTCCATGTGCTGACGTGGCACAACTCAAATTGAGGAGAAACAGCTGCAAACATCCATTAATAATCAGAACATGGAATGTATGAAGTACGAATCTAGGAAAATTGGAAGTTGTCAAAAATTAAATAAAATGCATAAATATTGATATCCTAGGCATTGGTGAGCTGAAATGGACCGTTTTTGGCCATTTTGAATCAGAGAACCATATGATCTACTATGCCGGGAATGACAAATTGAAGAGGAATGGTGTGGCATTCATCATCACAAAGGATGTTTCAAGATCTGTCCTGAAGTACAATGCTGTCAGTGATAGGATAATATCCATATGCATACAAGGAAGACCACTTAATACAACTATCATTCAAATTTATGCACCAACCACCAAAGCCAAAGATGAGGAAATTGAAGATTTTTTATCAACTTCTGCAGTCTGAAATTGACTGAACATGCAATCAGGATGTGTTAATTATCACTGGTGACTGGAATGCAAAAGTTGGAAACAAAGAAGAATCACCGGTATTTGGAAAATGTGTCCTTGGTGACAAAAATAATGCTGGAACTCACATGGTAGAATTTTGCAAGACCAATGACTTGTTCATTGCAAACACCTTTTTTCAACAATACAAACGCTGTCTATACACATGGACTTCGCCAGACAGAGAACACAGGAATCAGATTGACTACATCTGTGGCAAGAGGCAGTGGAAAAGCTCAATATCTTTAGCCAAAACCAGGCCAGGAGCTGATTGTGGAACACACCATTAATTGCTCATATGCAAGTTCAACTTGAAGGTGAAGACAATTAAAATAAGTCATGAGAGCCAAAAATATGATCTTGAATATATCCCTCCTGAATTTAGAGATCATCTAAAGAATAGATTTGATGCATTGAACACCAGTAACCAAAAACCAGAAGAACTGTGGGATGACATCAAGAGCATCATCCAGGAAGAAAGCAAGAGGTCATTAAAATATGAGAAAGAAAGAAAAGACCAAAATGGATGACAGAAGAGACTCTGAAACTTGCCCTTGAGCAAAGATTAGCTAAAGCAAATGGAAGAAATAACAAGATAAAAGAACTGAACAGAAGATTTCAAAGAGAAGGTCCAGCAGACAAAGCCAATTACTATAATGAAATGTGCAAAGACCTGGAGTTAGAAAACCAAAAGGGAAGAACACACTTGGCATTTCTCAAGCTGAAAGAACTGAGGAAAAAAATTAAGCCTCAAGTTGCAATATTGAAAGATTCTATGGGCAAAATATTGAATAATGCAGGAAGCATCAAAAGAAGATGGAAGGAATACACAGAATCACTGTACCAAAAAGAGCTCATCGATTTTCATCCATTTCAGGAGGTGGCATATGTTCAAGAACCAATGGTATTGAGGGAAGAGGTCAAAGCTGCTCTGAGGGAATTGGTGAGGAACAAGGTTGCAGGAATTGACAGAATACCCATTGAGATATTTCAACACACGGATGCCCTGCTGGAGACACTCACTCAGCTATGCCAAGAGATTTGGAAGACAGCTACCTGGCCCACTGACTGGAAGAGATCGTATTTGTACCCATTCCCAAGAAGATGATCCCACAGAATGTGGAAATTATCAAACAATATAATTAATATCGCATGCAAGTAAAATCTTACTGAAGATAATTCAAAAACCTTTGCAGCAGTATATTGACAGAGAACTTCCAGAGGTGCAGGCTAGATTCAGAAGAGGATGTAGAATGAGGGATATCATTGCTGATGTCAGATGGATCTTGGCTCAAAGTAAGAATACCAGAAAGATGTTTACTTGTGTTTTATTGACTATGCAAAGGCATTTGATTGTGTGGATCATAATAAATTGTGGATAACACTGAGAAGAATGGGAATTCCAGAACACGTAATTGTAATCATGAGGGACCTGTACATAGACCAGGATGCTGTCATTCGAACAGAAGATGGGACCACTGCATGGTTTAAAATCAAGAAGAGAGTGCATCAGGGTTGTATCATTTCACTATACTTATTCAATCTGTATGCTGAGCAAATAATCCGAGAAGCTGGACTGTATGAAGAATGTGGCATCGGGATTGGAGGAAAAATCATTAACAACCTGCGATACACTGACGACACAATTTTGCTTGCTGAAAGTGAGGATGACTTGAAGTACTGGTGATGAAGATTGAAGAAAACAGTCTGCAGTATGGATTACATCTCAATATAAAGAAAACAAAAATCCTCACAACTAGAAAGCAGCATTACAATAAATGGAGAAAAGATTGAAATTGTCAAAGACTTCACATTGCTTGGTCCTACAATCAATGCCAATGGAAGCAGCAGTCAGGACATCAGATGATGTATAGCACTGGGCAAGTCAGCTGCAAAGGACCTCTTGCAAGTGCTGAAGAGCAAAGATGTCTCCTTGAGGACTAAGGTGCACCTGACCCAAGTCATGATATTTTCAATTGCCTCATACACATGTGAGAGCTGGACATTGAATGAAGAGGGTGATTTTTTGACCTGTGGTGTTGGCGAAGAATACTGAAAGTACCATGGACTCCTAAAAGAACTAACAGGTCTGTCCTGGAGGAAATGCAGACAGAATGCTTCTTGGAGGTGAGAATGGCTAGACGTCATCTCACACACTTTGGTCATGTTGTCAGAAGGGACCATTCCTGGAGAAGGATGTCATGCTTGGTAAGGTGGAGGGTCAATGAATGAGGCGAAGTCCCCTCAATGAGGTGGATTGACATGGTGGTGGTAGCGGTAATGGGCTCAAGTGTAGTAAGAATTATGGAGCTGGTTTAGGACTGAGCGGTGTTTCATTCTGCTGTGCATAGGGTCACTATGAGTTGGAGACAACTCAATGGCATGTAACAACAACCACAACAATGAACCCTGTGAGATGATAAGATGGACAGATTCTTTCTAGTCCAGCTCTTTCAGCACTACCTTAGATTTTAAAGAGAAGAACTATTTTCCTTTCTGTGTGCACACATGAGCAAACACACATACATCCCTATGTATGTATGCATGTATGTCCATGTATTTCTATGAATTTTCCTATCATGAGGGACACAATCAATAATCTTTCCCAATATTTGGTTACTCATTTTACATAATCAACAGAGTGTTTTTATGACCAACTATTCCTTTACTGTCCAAGTAATAGTTTCAAGTGGTGCTTGGAGAAAGCACATAAAGAATAAGTAAATAAAGTTTATTGAGCAAAATTGTAGCAGGAGATACTAATA